>NC_048586.1:21824763-22145359 GCF_013265735.2 Oncorhynchus mykiss | reverse complement strand
GTTGTGTGTTAGTGTGATTTAGTTTTCCTTTGAAATTTTATGGGAAAAATGACTGATTACAGTTCATGGGGTTGCCTAATCACACATATGAAGTTTTGGACAGATCTGACTTTTTAACCCTTCGAAACAGCCCCTGAGACACCCAATTATGGCACCTTCCGGTTGGCACAGGAAGCTATAAGTCAACACATATCCTCATTGGGGTATGCTTTTACAGAATCCTGAGTTTTAAGTCTTTACGTTCAGAACTGACTGATTTACACAGGGTTGAATGCACTATGTCTATCAAACTGCAAGGCAGGGTATGGATATACACTTTTAGGGTGATTTTAACCACTTCCGGTTGGTCCAGGAAGCTTAGAATCAACACAGGTAGACCTCATAGTGGCCTGATTGGACTGTCACCGAAGACAGGTTCATACGGCATTCATAACCCACATAGGCTTCAGGTTGAATTTAGGGGTGCAGGCAATGTATTCCTATGGGAGAGATGTCATTGTAATCTGTGAGATCAAAAAACCCTGTTTTAGTGTGAAGGGTTAATGCCACACGGTCAAGGTTAGGCTTGCACAGATCGGGAGGACCTTAGGAACATTCCTGTGGTGGAATTTTTCTTCTCACCCTAACGGTTCTCTCACTGTCACCCAAAATCAAATGACGTTGTGGGGCAGGCTTCATTTGGGCCTACTTTTCTAATGGTCGCTGCGCTTAGACCGAGCGAGCTACGGTCAGCGGGATATCTCGTTGAAGTCGGCACAGTCTGGAGACTATGGTGATGCCATTTTTTGTGTTGATTTCAGAATGCCATTTTGGCGATGGTCCCTCTCCGTTTAAACACATTGCAAATGTACAAAAGTCAACTAGCAAGTCAGTGTCCATCAGTCCAATTAGATGTCATTATGACACCAAACTGATACCAATTGACACCAAACCCACTTTTTCCAACTCATTTAGAAGCCTACTATCACATATGTCAGAGCAGGCCCATAATTCACAGCGCCTTCAGTTTAAAACATAATAAAACGTAAAACACATAGTTACATTCTAGCTGCGGGTCCAGTTCGGACATTATGTGTAGGCCTATGTGAGGCGACCCCGAATCCGAGTTTCGGCTCGATAGGTCCTTCGGTGCCCGAGCAAAACCCTAATTGGTGCTGAAAATCCACTTTTTTACATGCCTTGCTACGGGGTCCTTGAATGAGCTATCGGACAGAAACGTTGGGGTCCGTCTCTATGGGCCGAGCCGGTTTCACTGCACCTAGCCTTGTGTCTCTGAGACTTTTCTAAATGTCGTCATTTTCGTAATGGTCAAAATGAATTGAAGTCATTGCAAATGTACGAGGCTGTTCTCGGTCCGAGAACCTTCTAGAGCCACCTAACTCACCACGCACTATCGACCGGAGGTCTAGAACAGGTTTCTAAAGTTTCGGAACTCTAGGTCTGACGGTTCTTTTTTAGCTCGAACAAAGCTAACTATTGCAGCCACTGACTGTCTCTACGCACCCCAATACGTCCCTCCTTCCAAGTTGTGTGTTAGTGTGATTTAGTTTTCCTTTGAAATTTTATGGGAAAAATGACTGATTTACAGTTCATGGGGGTTGCCTAATCACACATATGAAGTTTTGGACAGATCTGACTTTTTAACCCTTCGAAACAGCCCCTGAGACACCAATTATGGCACTTCCGGTTGGCACAGGAAGCTATAAGTCAACACATATCCTCATTGGGGTATGCTTTTACAGAATCCTGAGTTTTAAGTCTTTACGTTCAGAACTGACTGATTTACACAGGGTTGAATGCACTATGTCTATCAAACTGCAAGGCAGGGTATGGATATACACTTTTAGGGTGATTTTAACCACTTCCGGTTGGTCCAGGAAGCTTAGAATCAACACAGGTAGACCTCATAGTGGCCTGATTGGACTGTCACCGAAGACAGGTTCATACGGCATTCATAACCCACATAGGCTTCAGGTTGAATTTAGGGGTGCAGGCAATGTATTCCTATGGGGAGAGATGTCATTGTAATCTGTGCGATCAAAAAACCCTGTTTTAGTGTGAAGGGTTAATGCCACACGGTCAAGGTTAGGCTTGCACAGATCGGGAGGACCTTAGGAACATTCCTGTGGTGGAATTTTCTTCTCACCCTAACGGTTCTCTCACTGTCACCCAAAATCAAATGACGTTGTGGGGCAGGCTTCATTTTGGGACTACTTTTCTAATGGTCGCTGCGCTTAGACCGAGCGAGCTACGGTCAAGCGGGATATCTCGTTGAAGTCGGCACAGTCTGGAGACTATGGTGATGCCATTTTTTGTGTTGATTTCAGAATGCCATTTTGGCGATGGTCCCTCTCCGTTTAAACACATTGCAAATGTACAAAAGTCAACTAGCAAGTCAGTGTCCATCAGTCAATTAGATGTCATTATGACACCAAACTGATACCAATTGACACCAAACCCACTTTTTCCAACTCATTTAGAAGCCTACTATCACATATGTCAGAGCAGGCCCATAATTCACAGCGCCTTCAGTTTAAAACATAATAAAACGTAAAACACATAGTTACGTTCTAGCTGCGGGTCCAGTTCGGACATTATGTGTAGGCCCATGTGAGGCGACCCCGAATCCCGAGTTTCGGCTCGATAGGTCCTTCGGTGCCCGAGCAAAACCCTAATTGGTGCTGAAAATCCACTTTTTTACATGCCTTGCTACGGGGTCCTTGAATGAGCTATCGGACAGAAACGTTGGGGTCCGTCTCTATGGGCCGAGCCGGTTTCACTGCACCTAGCCTTGCGTCTCTGAGACTTTTCTAAATGTCGTCATTTTCGTAATGGTCAAAATGAATTGAAGTCATTGCAAATGTACGAGGCTGTTCCTCGGTCCGAGAACCTTCTAGAGCCACCTAACTCACCACGCACTATCGACCGGAGGTCTAGAACAGGTTTCTAAAGTTTCGGAACTCTAGGTCTGACGGTTCTTTTTTAGCTAGAACAAAGCTAACTATTGCAGCCACTGACTGTCTCTACGCACCCCAATACGTCCCTCCTTCCAAGTTGTGTGTTAGTGTGATTTAGTTTTCCTTTGAAATTTTATGGGAAAAATGACTGATTTACAGTTCATGGGGGTTGCCTAATCACACATATGAAGTTTTGGACAGATCTGACTTTTTTAACCCTTCGAAACAGACACCAATTATGGCACTTCCGGTTGGCACAGGAAGCTATAAGTCAACACATATCCTCATTGGGGTATGCTTTTACAGAATCCTGAGTTTTAAGTCTTTACGTTCAGAACTGACTGATTTACACAGGGTTGAATGCACTATGTCTATCAAACTGCAAGGCAGGGTATGGATATACACTTTTAGGGTGATTTTAACCACTTCCGGTTGGTCCAGGAAGCTTAGAATCAACACAGGTAGACCTCATAGTGGCCTGATTGGACTGTCACCGAAGACAGGTTCATACGGCATTCATAACCCACATAGGCTTCAGGTTGAATTTAGGGGTGCAGGCAATGTATTCCTATGGGGAGAGATGTCATTGTAATCTGTGCGATCAAAAAACCCTGTTTTAGTGTGAAGGGTTAATGCCACACGGTCAAGGTTAGGCTTGCACAGATCGGGAGGACCTTAGGAACATTCCTGTGGTGGAATTTTTCTTCTCACCCTAACGGTTCTCTCACTGTCACCCAAAATCAATGACGTTGTGGGGCAGGCTTCATTTTGGGCCTACTTTTCTAATGGTCGCTGCGCTTAGACCGAGCGAGCTACGGTCAAGCGGGATATCTCGTTGAAGTCGGCACAGTCTGGAGACTATGGTGATGCCATTTTTTGTGTTGATTTCAGAATGCCATTTTGGCGATGGTCCCTCTCCGTTTAAACACATTGCAAATGTACAAAAGTCAACTAGCAAGTCAGTGTCCATCAGTCAATTAGATGTCATTATGACACCAAACTGATACCAATTGACACCAAACCCACTTTTTCCAACTCATTTAGAAGCCTACTATCACATATGTCAGAGCAGGCCCATAATTCACAGCGCCTTCAGTTTAAAACATAATAAAACGTAAAACACATAGTTACGTTCTAGCTGCGGGTCCAGTTCGGACATTATGTGTAGGCCCATGTGAGGCGACCCCAAATCCCGAGTTTCGGCTCGATAGGTCCTTCGGTGCCCGAGCAAAACCCTAATTGGTGCTGAAAATCCACTTTTTTACATGCCTTGCTACGGGTCCTTGAATGAGCTATCGGACAGAAACGTTGGGGTCCGTCTCTATGGGCCGAGCCGGTTTCACTGCACCTAGCCTTGCGTCTCTGAGACTTTTCTAAATGTCGTCATTTTCGTAATGGTCAAAATGAATTGAAGTCATTGCAAATGTACGAGGCTGTTCCTCGGTCCGAGAACCTTCTAGAGCCACCTAACTCACCACGCACTATCGACCGGAGGTCTAGAACAGGTTTCTAAAGTTTCGGAACTCTAGGTCTGACGGTTCTTTTTTAGCTCGAACAAAGCTAACTATTGCAGCCACTGACTGTCTCTACGCACCCCAATACGTCCCTCCTTCCAAGTTGTGTGTTAGTGTGATTTAGTTTTCCTTTGAAATTTTATGGGAAAAATGACTGATTTACAGTTCATGGGGGTTGCCTAATCACACATATGAAGTTTTGGACAGATCTGACTTTTTTAACCCTTCGAAACAGACACCAATTATGGCACTTCCGGTTGGCACAGGAAGCTATAAGTCAACACATATCCTCATTGGGGTATGCTTTTACAGAATCCTGAGTTTTAAGTCTTTACGTTCAGAACTGACTGATTTACACAGGGTTGAATGCACTATGTCTATCAAACTGCAAGGCAGGGTATGGATATACACTTTTAGGGTGATTTTAACCACTTCCGGTTGGTCCAGGAAGCTTAGAATCAAACACAGGTAGACCTCATAGTGGCCTGATTGGACTGTCACCGAAGACAGGTTCATACGGCATTCATAACCCACATAGGCTTCAGGTTGAATTTAGGGGTGCAGGCAATGTATTCCTATGGGGAGAGATGTCATTGTAATCTGTGCGATCAAAAAACCCTGTTTTAGTGTGAAGGGTTAATGCCACACGGTCAAGGTTAGGCTTGCACAGATCGGGATGACCTTAGGAACATTCCTGTGGTGGAATTTTTCTTCTCACCCTAACGGTTCTCTCACTGTCACCCAAAATCAAATGACGTTGTGGGGCAGGCTTCATTTTGGGCCTACTTTTCTAATGGTCGCTGCGCTTAGACCGAGCGAGCTACGGTCAAGCGGGATATCTCGTTGAAGTCGGCACAGTCTGGAGACTATGGTGATGCCATTTTTTGTGTTGATTTCAGAATGCCATTTTGGTGATGGTCCCTCTCCGTTTAAACACATTGCAAATGTACAAAAGTCAACTAGCAAGTCAGTGTCCATCAGTCAATTAGATGTCATTATGACACCAAACTGATACCAATTGACACCAAACCCACTTTTTCCAACTCATTTAGAAGCCTACTATCACATATGTCAGAGCAGGCCCATAATTCACAGCGCCTTCAGTTTAAAACATAATAAAACGTAAAACACATAGTTACGTTCTAGCTGCGGGTCCAGTTCGGACATTATGTGTAGGCCCATGTGAGGCGACCCCGAATCCGGAGTTTCGGCTCGATAGGTCCTTCGGTGCCCGAGCAAAACCCTAATTGGTGCTGAAAATCCACTTTTTTACATGCCTTGCTACGGGGTCCTTGAATGAGCTATCGGACAGAAACGTTGGGGTCCGTCTCTATGGGCCGAGCCGGTTTCACTGCACCTAGCCTTGCGTCTCTGAGACTTTTCTAAATGTCGTCATTTTCGTAATGGTCAAAAGGAATTGAAGTCATTGCAAATGTACGAGGCTGTTCCTCGGTCCGAGAACCTTCTAGAGCCACCTAACTCACCACGCACTATCGACCGGAGGTCTAGAACAGGTTTCTAAAGTTTCGGAACTCTAAGTCTGACGGTTCTTTTTTAGCTCGAACAAAGCTAACTATTGCAGCCACTGACTGTCTCTACGCACCCCAATACGTCCCTCCTTCCAAGTTGTGTGTTAGTGTGATTTAGTTTTCCTTTGAAATTTTATGGGAAAAATGACTGATTTACAGTTCATGGGGGTTGCCTAATCACACATATGAAGTTTTGGACAGATCTGACTTTTTTAACCCTTCGAAACAGACACCAATTATGGCACTTCCGGTTGGCACAGGAAGCTATAAGTCAACACATATCCTCATTGGGGTATGCTTTTACAGAATCCTGAGTTTTAAGTCTTTACGTTCAGAACTGACTGATTTACACAGGGTTGAATGCACTATGTCTATCAAACTGCAAGGCAGGGTATGGATATACACTTTTAGGGTGATTTTAACCACTTCCGGTTGGTCCAGGAAGCTTAGAATCAACACAGGTAGACCTCATAGTGGCCTGATTGGACTGTCACCGAAGACAGGTTCATACGGCATTCATAACCCACATAGGCTTCAGGTTGAATTTAGGGGTGCAGGCAATGTATTCCTATGGGGAGAGATGTCATTGTAATCTGTGCGATCAAAAAACCCTGTTTTAGTGTGAAGGGTTAATGCCACACGGTCAAGGTTAGGCTTGCACAGATCGGGAGGACCTTAGGAACATTCCTGTGGTGGAATTTTTCTTCTCACCCTAACGGTTCTCTCACTGTCACCCAAAATCAAATGACGTTGTGGGGCAGGCTTCATTTTGGGCCTACTTTTCTAATGGTCGCTGCGCTTAGACCGAGCGAGCTACGGTCAAGCGGGATATCTCGTTGAAGTCGGCACAGTCTGGAGACTATGGTGATGCCATTTTTTGTGTTGATTTCAGAATGCCATTTTGGCGATGGTCCCTCTCCGTTTAAACACATTGCAAATGTACAAAAGTCAACTAGCAAGTCAGTGTCCATCAGTCAATTAGATGTCATTATGACACCAAACTGATACCAATTGACACCAAACCCACTTTTTCCAACTCATTTAGAAGCCTACTATCACATATGTCAGAGCAGGCCCATAATTCACAGCGCCTTCAGTTTAAAACATAATAAAACGTAAAACACATAGTTACGTTCTAGCTGCGGGTCCAGTTCGGACATTATGTGTAGGCCCATGTGAGGCGACCCCAAATCCCGAGTTTCGGCTCGATAGGTCCTTCGGTGCCCGAGCAAAACCCTAATTGGTGCTGAAAATCCACTTTTTTACATGCCTTGCTACGGGGTCCTTGAATGAGCTATCGGACAGAAACGTTGGGGTCCGTCTCTATGGGCCGAGCCGGTTTCACTGCACCTAGCCTTGCGTCTCTGAGACTTTTCTAAATGTCGTCATTTTCGTAATGGTCAAAATGAATTGAAGTCATTGCAAATGTACGAGGCTGTTCCTCGGTCCGAGAACCTTCTAGAGCCACCTAACTCACCACGCACTATCGACCGGAGGTCTAGAACAGGTTTCTAAAGTTTCGGAACTCTAGGTCTGACGGTTCTTTTTTAGCTCGAACAAAGCTAACTATTGCAGCCACTGACTGTCTCTACGCACCCCAATACGTCCCTCCTTCCAAGTTGTGTGTTAGTGTGATTTAGTTTTCCTTTGAAATTTTATGGGAAAAATGACTGATTTACAGTTCATGGGGGTTGCCTAATCACACATATGAAGTTTTGGACAGATCTGACTTTTTTAACCCTTCGAAACAGACACCAATTATGGCACTTCCGGTTGGCACAGGAAGCTATAAGTCAACACATATCCTCATTGGGGTATGCTTTTACAGAATCCTGAGTTTTAAGTCTTTACGTTCAGAACTGACTGATTTACACAGGGTTGAATGCACTATGTCTATCAAACTGCAAGGCAGGGTATGGATATACACTTTTAGGGTGATTTTAACCACTTCCGGTTGGTCCAGGAAGCTTAGAATCAACACAGGTAGACCTCATAGTGGCCTGATTGGACTGTCACCGAAGACAGGTTCATACGGCATTCATAACCCACATAGGCTTCAGGTTGAATTTAGGGGTGCAGGCAATGTATTCCTATGGGGAGAGATGTCATTGTAATCTGTGCGATCAAAAAACCCTGTTTTAGTGTGAAGGGTTAATGCCACACGGTCAAGGTTAGGCTTGCACAGATCGGGATGACCTTAGGAACATTCCTGTGGTGGAATTTTTCTTCTCACCCTAACGGTTCTCTCACTGTCACCCAAAATCAAATGACGTTGTGGGGCAGGCTTCATTTTGGGCCTACTTTTCTAATGGTCGCTGCGCTTAGACCGAGCGAGCTACGGTCAAGCGGGATATCTCGTTGAAGTCGGCACAGTCTGGAGACTATGGTGATGCCATTTTTTGTGTTGATTTCAGAATGCCATTTTGGTGATGGTCCCTCTCCGTTTAAACACATTGCAAATGTACAAAAGTCAACTAGCAAGTCAGTGTCCATCAGTCAATTAGATGTCATTATGACACCAAACTGATACCAATTGACACCAAACCCACTTTTTCCAACTCATTTAGAAGCCTACTATCACATATGTCAGAGCAGGCCCATAATTCACAGCGCCTTCAGTTTAAAACATAATAAAACGTAAAACACATAGTTACGTTCTAGCTGCGGGTCCAGTTCGGACATTATGTGTAGGCCCATGTGAGGCGACCCCGAATCCGGAGTTTCGGCTCGATAGGTCCTTCGGTGCCCGAGCAAAACCCTAATTGGTGCTGAAAATCCACTTTTTTACATGCCTTGCTACGGGGTCCTTGAATGAGCTATCGGACAGAAACGTTGGGGTCCGTCTCTATGGGCCGAGCCGGTTTCACTGCACCTAGCCTTGCGTCTCTGAGACTTTTCTAAATGTCGTCATTTTCGTAATGGTCAAAAGGAATTGAAGTCATTGCAAATGTACGAGGCTGTTCCTCGGTCAGAGAACCTTCTAGAGCCACCTAACTCACCACGCACTATCGACCGGAGGTCTAGAACAGGTTTCTAAAGTTTCGGAACTCTAAGTCTGACGGTTCTTTTTTAGCTCGAACAAAGCTAACTATTGCAGCCACTGACTGTCTCTACGCACCCCAATACGTCCCTCCTTCCAAGTTGTGTGTTAGTGTGATTTAGTTTTCCTTTGAAATTTTATGGGAAAAATGACTGATTTACAGTTCATGGGGGTTGCCTAATCACACATATGAAGTTTTGGACAGATCTGACTTTTTTAACCCTTCGAAACAGACACCAATTATGGCACTTCCGGTTGGCACAGGAAGCTATAAGTCAACACATATCCTCATTGGGGTATGCTTTTACAGAATCCTGAGTTTTAAGTCTTTACGTTCAGAACTGACTGATTTACACAGGGTTGAATGCACTATGTCTATCAAACTGCAAGGCAGGGTATGGATATACACTTTTAGGGTGATTTTAACCACTTCCGGTTGGTCCAGGAAGCTTAGAATCAACACAGGTAGACCTCATAGTGGCCTGATTGGACTGTCACCGAAGACAGGTTCATACGGCATTCATAACCCACATAGGCTTCAGGTTGAATTTAGGGGTGCAGGCAATGTATTCCTATGGGGAGAGATGTCATTGTAATCTGTGCGATCAAAAAACCCTGTTTTAGTGTGAAGGGTTAATGCCACACGGTCAAGGTTAGGCTTGCACAGATCGGGATGACCTTAGGAACATTCCTGTGGTGGAATTTTTCTTCTCACCCTAACGGTTCTCTCACTGTCACCCAAAATCAAATGACGTTGTGGGGCAGGCTTCATTTTGGGCCTACTTTTCTAATGGTCGCTGCGCTTAGACCGAGCGAGCTACGGTCAAGCGGGATATCTCGTTGAAGTCGGCACAGTCTGGAGACTATGGTGATGCCATTTTTTGTGTTGATTTCAGAATGCCATTTTGGTGATGGTCCCTCTCCGTTTAAACACATTGCAAATGTACAAAAGTCAACTAGCAAGTCAGTGTCCATCAGTCAATTAGATGTCATTATGACACCAAACTGATACCAATTGACACCAAACCCACTTTTTCCAACTCATTTAGAAGCCTACTATCACATATGTCAGAGCAGGCCCATAATTCACAGCGCCTTCAGTTTAAAACATAATAAAACGTAAAACACATAGTTACGTTCTAGCTGCGGGTCCAGTTCGGACATTATGTGTAGGCCCATGTGAGGCGACCCCGAATCCGGAGTTTCGGCTCGATAGGTCCTTCGGTGCCCGAGCAAAACCCTAATTGGTGCTGAAAATCCACTTTTTTACATGCCTTGCTACGGGGTCCTTGAATGAGCTATCGGACAGAAACGTTGGGGTCCGTCTCTATGGGCCGAGCCGGTTTCACTGCACCTAGCCTTGCGTCTCTGAGACTTTTCTAAATGTCGTCATTTTCGTAATGGTCAAAAGGAATTGAAGTCATTGCAAATGTACGAGGCTGTTCCTCGGTCAGAGAACCTTCTAGAGCCACCTAACTCACCACGCACTATCGACCGGAGGTCTAGAACAGGTTTCTAAAGTTTCGGAACTCTAAGTCTGACGGTTCTTTTTTAGCTCGAACAAAGCTAACTATTGCAGCCACTGACTGTCTCTACGCACCCCAATACGTCCCTCCTTCCAAGTTGTGTGTTAGTGTGATTTAGTTTTCCTTTGAAATTTTATGGGAAAAATGACTGATTTACAGTTCATGGGGGTTGCCTAATCACACATATGAAGTTTTGGACAGATCTGACTTTTTTAACCCTTCGAAACAGACACCAATTATGGCACTTCCGGTTGGCACAGGAAGCTATAAGTCAACACATATCCTCATTGGGGTATGCTTTTACAGAATCCTGAGTTTTAAGTCTTTACGTTCAGAACTGACTGATTTACACAGGGTTGAATGCACTATGTCTATCAAACTGCAAGGCAGGGTATGGATATACACTTTTAGGGTGATTTTAACCACTTCCGGTTGGTCCAGGAAGCTTAGAATCAACACAGGTAGACCTCATAGTGGCCTGATTGGACTGTCACCGAAGACAGGTTCATACGGCATTCATAACCCACATAGGCTTCAGGTTGAATTTAGGGGTGCAGGCAATGTATTCCTATGGGGAGAGATGTCATTGTAATCTGTGCGATCAAAAAACCCTGTTTTAGTGTGAAGGGTTAATGCCACACGGTCAAGGTTAGGCTTGCACAGATCGGGATGACCTTAGGAACATTCCTGTGGTGGAATTTTTCTTCTCACCCTAACGGTTCTCTCACTGTCACCCAAAATCAAATGACGTTGTGGGGCAGGCTTCATTTTGGGCCTACTTTTCTAATGGTCGCTGCGCTTAGACCGAGCGAGCTACGGTCAAGCGGGATATCTCGTTGAAGTCGGCACAGTCTGGAGACTATGGTGATGCCATTTTTTGTGTTGATTTCAGAATGCCATTTTGGCGATGGTCCCTCTCCGTTTAAACACATTGCAAATGTACAAAAGTCAACTAGCAAGTCAGTGTCCATCAGTCAATTAGATGTCATTATGACACCAAACTGATACCAATTGACACCAAACCCACTTTTTCCAACTCATTTAGAAGCCTACTATCACATATGTCAGAGCAGGCCCATAATTCACAGCGCCTTCAGTTTAAAACATAATAAAACGTAAAACACATAGTTACGTTCTAGCTGCGGGTCCAGTTCGGACATTATGTGTAGGCCCATGTGAGGCGACCCCAAATCCCGAGTTTCGGCTCGATAGGTCCTTCGGTGCCCGAGCAAAACCCTAATTGGTGCTGAAAATCCACTTTTTTACATGCCTTGCTACGGGGTCCTTGAATGAGCTATCGGACAGAAACGTTGGGGTCCGTCTCTATGGGCCGAGCCGGTTTCACTGCACCTAGCCTTGCGTCTCTGAGACTTTTCTAAATGTCGTCATTTTCGTAATGGTCAAAATGAATTGAAGTCATTGCAAATGTACGAGGCTGTTCCTCGGTCCGAGAACCTTCTAGAGCCACCTAACTCACCACGCACTATCGACCGGAGGTCTAGAACAGGTTTCTAAAGTTTCGGAACTCTAGGTCTGACGGTTCTTTTTTAGCTCGAACAAAGCTAACTATTGCAGCCACTGACTGTCTCTACGCACCCCAATACGTCCCTCCTTCCAAGTTGTGTGTTAGTGTGATTTAGTTTTCCTTTGAAATTTTATGGGAAAAATGACTGATTTACAGTTCATGGGGGTTGCCTAATCACACATATGAAGTTTTGGACAGATCTGACTTTTTTAACCCTTCGAAACAGACACCAATTATGGCACTTCCGGTTGGCACAGGAAGCTATAAGTCAACACATATCCTCATTGGGGTATGCTTTTACAGAATCCTGAGTTTTAAGTCTTTACGTTCAGAACTGACTGATTTACACAGGGTTGAATGCACTATGTCTATCAAACTGCAAGGCAGGGTATGGATATACACTTTTAGGGTGATTTTAACCACTTCCGGTTGGTCCAGGAAGCTTAGAATCAACACAGGTAGACCTCATAGTGGCCTGATTGGACTGTCACCGAAGACAGGTTCATACGGCATTCATAACCCACATAGGCTTCAGGTTGAATTTAGGGGTGCAGGCAATGTATTCCTATGGGGAGAGATGTCATTGTAATCTGTGCGATCAAAAAACCCTGTTTTAGTGTGAAGGGTTAATGCCACACGGTCAAGGTTAGGCTTGCACAGATCGGGATGACCTTAGGAACATTCCTGTGGTGGAATTTTTCTTCTCACCCTAACGGTTCTCTCACTGTCACCCAAAATCAAATGACGTTGTGGGGCAGGCTTCATTTTGGGCCTACTTTTCTAATGGTCGCTGCGCTTAGACCGAGCGAGCTACGGTCAAGCGGGATATCTCGTTGAAGTCGGCACAGTCTGGAGACTATGGTGATGCCATTTTTTGTGTTGATTTCAGAATGCCATTTTGGTGATGGTCCCTCTCCGTTTAAACACATTGCAAATGTACAAAAGTCAACTAGCAAGTCAGTGTCCATCAGTCAATTAGATGTCATTATGACACCAAACTGATACCAATTGACACCAAACCCACTTTTTCCAACTCATTTAGAAGCCTACTATCACATATGTCAGAGCAGGCCCATAATTCACAGCGCCTTCAGTTTAAAACATAATAAAACGTAAAACACATAGTTACGTTCTAGCTGCGGGTCCAGTTCGGACATTATGTGTAGGCCCATGTGAGGCGACCCCGAATCCGGAGTTTCGGCTCGATAGGTCCTTCGGTGCCCGAGCAAAACCCTAATTGGTGCTGAAAATCCACTTTTTTACATGCCTTGCTACGGGGTCCTTGAATGAGCTATCGGACAGAAACGTTGGGGTCCGTCTCTATGGGCCGAGCCGGGTTCACTGCACCTAGCCTTGCGTCTCTGAGACTTTTCTAAATGTCGTCATTTTCGTAATGGTCAAAAGGAATTGAAGTCATTGCAAATGTACGAGGCTGTTCCTCGGTCCGAGAACCTTCTAGAGCCACCTAACTCACCACGCACTATCGACCGGAGGTCTAGAACAGGTTTCTAAAGTTTCGGAACTCTAAGTCTGACGGTTCTTTTTTAGCTCGAACAAAGCTAACTATTGCAGCCACTGACTGTCTCTACGCACCCCAATACGTCCCTCCTTCCAAGTTGTGTGTTAGTGTGATTTAGTTTTCCTTTGAAATTTTATGGGAAAAATGACTGATTTACAGTTCATGGGGGTTGCCTAATCACACATATGAAGTTTTGGACAGATCTGACTTTTTTAACCCTTCGAAACAGACACCAATTATGGCACTTCCGGTTGGCACAGGAAGCTATAAGTCAACACATATCCTCATTGGGGTATGCTTTTACAGAATCCTGAGTTTTAAGTCTTTACGTTCAGAACTGACTGATTTACACAGGGTTGAATGCACTATGTCTATCAAACTGCAAGGCAGGGTATGGATATACACTTTTAGGGTGATTTTAACCACTTCCGGTTGGTCCAGGAAGCTTAGAATCAACACAGGTAGACCTCATAGTGGCCTGATTGGACTGTCACCGAAGACAGGTTCATACGGCATTCATAACCCACATAGGCTTCAGGTTGAATTTAGGGGTGCAGGCAATGTATTCCTATGGGGAGAGATGTCATTGTAATCTGTGCGATCAAAAAACCCTGTTTTAGTGTGAAGGGTTAATGCCACACGGTCAAGGTTAGGCTTGCACAGATCGGGATGACCTTAGGAACATTCCTGTGGTGGAATTTTTCTTCTCACCCTAACGGTTCTCTCACTGTCACCCAAAATCAAATGACGTTGTGGGGCAGGCTTCATTTTGGGCCTACTTTTCTAATGGTCGCTGCGCTTAGACCGAGCGAGCTACGGTCAAGCGGGATATCTCGTTGAAGTCGGCACAGTCTGGAGACTATGGTGATGCCATTTTTTGTGTTGATTTCAGAATGCCATTTTGGTGATGGTCCCTCTCCGTTTAAACACATTGCAAATGTACAAAAGTCAACTAGCAAGTCAGTGTCCATCAGTCAATTAGATGTCATTATGACACCAAACTGATACCAATTGACACCAAACCCACTTTTTCCAACTCATTTAGAAGCCTACTATCACATATGTCAGAGCAGGCCCATAATTCACAGCGCCTTCAGTTTAAAACATAATAAAACGTAAAACACATAGTTACGTTCTAGCTGCGGGTCCAGTTCGGACATTATGTGTAGGCCCATGTGAGGCGACCCCGAATCCGGAGTTTCGGCTCGATAGGTCCTTCGGTGCCCGAGCAAAACCCTAATTGGTGCTGAAAATCCACTTTTTTACATGCCTTGCTACGGGGTCCTTGAATGAGCTATCGGACAGAAACGTTGGGGTCCGTCTCTATGGGCCGAGCCGGTTTCACTGCACCTAGCCTTGCGTCTCTGAGACTTTTCTAAATGTCGTCATTTTCGTAATGGTCAAAAGGAATTGAAGTCATTGCAAATGTACGAGGCTGTTCCTCGGTCCGAGAACCTTCTAGAGCCACCTAACTCACCACGCACTATCGACCGGAGGTCTAGAACAGGTTTCTAAAGTTTCGGAACTCTAAGTCTGACGGTTCTTTTTTAGCTCGAACAAAGCTAACTATTGCAGCCACTGACTGTCTCTACGCACCCCAATACGTCCCTCCTTCCAAGTTGTGTGTTAGTGTGATTTAGTTTTCCTTTGAAATTTTATGGGAAAAATGACTGATTTACAGTTCATGGGGGTTGCCTAATCACACATATGAAGTTTTGGACAGATCTGACTTTTTTAACCCTTCGAAACAGACACCAATTATGGCACTTCCGGTTGGCACAGGAAGCTATAAGTCAACACATATCCTCATTGGGGTATGCTTTTACAGAATCCTGAGTTTTAAGTCTTTACGTTCAGAACTGACTGATTTACACAGGGTTGAATGCACTATGTCTATCAAACTGCAAGGCAGGGTATGGATATACACTTTTAGGGTGATTTTAACCACTTCCGGTTGGTCCAGGAAGCTTAGAATCAACACAGGTAGACCTCATAGTGGCCTGATTGGACTGTCACCGAAGACAGGTTCATACGGCATTCATAACCCACATAGGCTTCAGGTTGAATTTAGGGGTGCAGGCAATGTATTCCTATGGGGAGAGATGTCATTGTAATCTGTGCGATCAAAAAACCCTGTTTTAGTGTGAAGGGTTAATGCCACACGGTCAAGGTTAGGCTTGCACAGATCGGGATGACCTTAGGAACATTCCTGTGGTGGAATTTTTCTTCTCACCCTAACGGTTCTCTCACTGTCACCCAAAATCAAATGACGTTGTGGGGCAGGCTTCATTTTGGGCCTACTTTTCTAATGGTCGCTGCGCTTAGACCGAGCGAGCTACGGTCAAGCGGGATATCTCGTTGAAGTCGGCACAGTCTGGAGACTATGGTGATGCCATTTTTTGTGTTGATTTCAGAATGCCATTTTGGTGATGGTCCCTCTCCGTTTAAACACATTGCAAATGTACAAAAGTCAACTAGCAAGTCAGTGTCCATCAGTCAATTAGATGTCATTATGACACCAAACTGATACCAATTGACACCAAACCCACTTTTTCCAACTCATTTAGAAGCCTACTATCACATATGTCAGAGCAGGCCCATAATTCACAGCGCCTTCAGTTTAAAACATAATAAAACGTAAAACACATAGTTACGTTCTAGCTGCGGGTCCAGTTCGGACATTATGTGTAGGCCCATGTGAGGCGACCCCGAATCCGGAGTTTCGGCTCGATAGGTCCTTCGGTGCCCGAGCAAAACCCTAATTGGTGCTGAAAATCCACTTTTTTACATGCCTTGCTACGGGGTCCTTGAATGAGCTATCGGACAGAAACGTTGGGGTCCGTCTCTATGGGCCGAGCCGGTTTCACTGCACCTAGCCTTGCGTCTCTGAGACTTTTCTAAATGTCGTCATTTTCGTAATGGTCAAAAGGAATTGAAGTCATTGCAAATGTACGAGGCTGTTCCTCGGTCCGAGAACCTTCTAGAGCCACCTAACTCACCACGCACTATCGACCGGAGGTCTAGAACAGGTTTCTAAAGTTTCGGAACTCTAAGTCTGACGGTTCTTTTTTAGCTCGAACAAAGCTAACTATTGCAGCCACTGACTGTCTCTACGCACCCCAATACGTCCCTCCTTCCAAGTTGTGTGTTAGTGTGATTTAGTTTTCCTTTGAAATTTTATGGGAAAAATGACTGATTTACAGTTCATGGGGGTTGCCTAATCACACATATGAAGTTTTGGACAGATCTGACTTTTTTAACCCTTCGAAACAGACACCAATTATGGCACTTCCGGTTGGCACAGGAAGCTATAAGTCAACACATATCCTCATTGGGGTATGCTTTTACAGAATCCTGAGTTTTAAGTCTTTACGTTCAGAACTGACTGATTTACACAGGGTTGAATGCACTATGTCTATCAAACTGCAAGGCAGGGTATGGATATACACTTTTAGGGTGATTTTAACCACTTACGGTTGGTCCAGGAAGCTTAGAATCAACACAGGTAGACCTCATAGTGGCCTGATTGGACTGTCACCGAAGACAGGTTCATACGGCATTCATAACCCACATAGGCTTCAGGTTGAATTTAGGGGTGCAGGCAATGTATTCCTATGGGGAGAGATGTCATTGTAATCTGTGCGATCAAAAAACCCTGTTTTAGTGTGAAGGGTTAATGCCACACGGTCAAGGTTAGGCTTGCACAGATCGGGATGACCTTAGGAACATTCCTGTGGTGGAATTTTTCTTCTCACCCTAACGGTTCTCTCACTGTCACCCAAAATCAAATGACGTTGTGGGGCAGGCTTCATTTTGGGCCTACTTTTCTAATGGTCGCTGCGCTTAGACCGAGCGAGCTACGGTCAAGCGGGATATCTCGTTGAAGTCGGCACAGTCTGGAGACTATGGTGATGCCATTTTTTGTGTTGATTTCAGAATGCCATTTTGGTGATGGTCCCTCTCCGTTTAAACACATTGCAAATGTACAAAAGTCAACTAGCAAGTCAGTGTCCATCAGTCAATTAGATGTCATTATGACACCAAACTGATACCAATTGACACCAAACCCACTTTTTCCAACTCATTTAGAAGCCTACTATCACATATGTCAGAGCAGGCCCATAATTCACAGCGCCTTCAGTTTAAAACATAATAAAACGTAAAACACATAGTTACGTTCTAGCTGCGGGTCCAGTTCGGACATTATGTGTAGGCCCATGTGAGGCGACCCCGAATCCGGAGTTTCGGCTCGATAGGTCCTTCGGTGCCCGAGCAAAACCCTAATTGGTGCTGAAAATCCACTTTTTTACATGCCTTGCTACGGGGTCCTTGAATGAGCTATCGGACAGAAACGTTGGGGTCCGTCTCTATGGGCCGAGCCGGTTTCACTGCACCTAGCCTTGCGTCTCTGAGACTTTTCTAAATGTCGTCATTTTCGTAATGGTCAAAAGGAATTGAAGTCATTGCAAATGTACGAGGCTGTTCCTCGGTCCGAGAACCTTCTAGAGCCACCTAACTCACCACGCACTATCGACCGGAGGTCTAGAACAGGTTTCTAAAGTTTCGGAACTCTAAGTCTGACGGTTCTTTTTTAGCTCGAACAAAGCTAACTATTGCAGCCACTGACTGTCTCTACGCACCCCAATACGTCCCTCCTTCCAAGTTGTGTGTTAGTGTGATTTAGTTTTCCTTTGAAATTTTATGGGAAAAATGACTGATTTACAGTTCATGGGGGTTGCCTAATCACACATATGAAGTTTTGGACAGATCTGACTTTTTTAACCCTTCGAAACAGACACCAATTATGGCACTTCCGGTTGGCACAGGAAGCTATAAGTCAACACATATCCTCATTGGGGTATGCTTTTACAGAATCCTGAGTTTTAAGTCTTTACGTTCAGAACTGACTGATTTACACAGGGTTGAATGCACTATGTCTATCAAACTGCAAGGCAGGGTATGGATATACACTTTTAGGGTGATTTTAACCACTTCCGGTTGGTCCAGGAAGCTTAGAATCAACACAGGTAGACCTCATAGTGGCCTGATTGGACTGTCACCGAAGACAGGTTCATACGGCATTCATAACCCACATAGGCTTCAGGTTGAATTTAGGGGTGCAGGCAATGTATTCCTATGGGGAGAGATGTCATTGTAATCTGTGCGATCAAAAAACCCTGTTTTAGTGTGAAGGGTTAATGCCACACGGTCAAGGTTAGGCTTGCACAGATCGGGATGACCTTAGGAACATTCCTGTGGTGGAATTTTTCTTCTCACCCTAACGGTTCTCTCACTGTCACCCAAAATCAAATGACGTTGTGGGGCAGGCTTCATTTTGGGCCTACTTTTCTAATGGTCGCTGCGCTTAGACCGAGCGAGCTACGGTCAAGCGGGATATCTCGTTGAAGTCGGCACAGTCTGGAGACTATGGTGATGCCATTTTTTGTGTTGATTTCAGAATGCCATTTTGGTGATGGTCCCTCTCCGTTTAAACACATTGCAAATGTACAAAAGTCAACTAGCAAGTCAGTGTCCATCAGTCAATTAGATGTCATTATGACACCAAACTGATACCAATTGACACCAAACCCACTTTTTCCAACTCATTTAGAAGCCTACTATCACATATGTCAGAGCAGGCCCATAATTCACAGCGCCTTCAGTTTAAAACATAATAAAACGTAAAACACATAGTTACGTTCTAGCTGCGGGTCCAGTTCGGACATTATGTGTAGGCCCATGTGAGGCGACCCCGAATCCGGAGTTTCGGCTCGATAGGTCCTTCGGTGCCCGAGCAAAACCCTAATTGGTGCTGAAAATCCACTTTTTTACATGCCTTGCTACGGGGTCCTTGAATGAGCTATCGGACAGAAACGTTGGGGTCCGTCTCTATGGGCCGAGCCGGTTTCACTGCACCTAGCCTTGCGTCTCTGAGACTTTTCTAAATGTCGGCATTTTCGTAATGGTCAAAAGGAATTGAAGTCATTGCAAATGTACGAGGCTGTTCCTCGGTCCGAGAACCTTCTAGAGCCACCTAACTCACCACGCACTATCGACCGGAGGTCTAGAACAGGTTTCTAAAGTTTCGGAACTCTAAGTCTGACGGTTCTTTTTTAGCTCGAACAAAGCTAACTATTGCAGCCACTGACTGTCTCTACGCACCCCAATACGTCCCTCCTTCCAAGTTGTGTGTTAGTGTGATTTAGTTTTCCTTTGAAATTTTATGGGAAAAATGACTGATTTACAGTTCATGGGGGTTGCCTAATCACACATATGAAGTTTTGGACAGATCTGACTTTTTTAACCCTTCGAAACAGACACCAATTATGGCACTTCCGGTTGGCACAGGAAGCTATAAGTCAACACATATCCTCATTGGGGTATGCTTTTACAGAATCCTGAGTTTTAAGTCTTTACGTTCAGAACTGACTGATTTACACAGGGTTGAATGCACTATGTCTATCAAACTGCAAGGCAGGGTATGGATATACACTTTTAGGGTGATTTTAACCACTTACGGTTGGTCCAGGAAGCTTAGAATCAACACAGGTAGACCTCATAGTGGCCTGATTGGACTGTCACCGAAGACAGGTTCATACGGCATTCATAACCCACATAGGCTTCAGGTTGAATTTAGGGGTGCAGGCAATGTATTCCTATGGGGAGAGATGTCATTGTAATCTGTGCGATCAAAAAACCCTGTTTTAGTGTGAAGGGTTAATGCCACACGGTCAAGGTTAGGCTTGCACAGATCGGGAGGACCTTAGGAACATTCCTGTGGTGGAATTTTTCTTCTCACCCTAACGGTTCTCTCACTGTCACCCAAAATCAAATGACGTTGTGGGGCAGGCTTCATTTTGGGCCTACTTTTCTAATGGTCGCTGCGCTTAGACCGAGCGAGCTACGGTCAAGCGGGATATCTCGTTGAAGTCGGCACAGTCTGGAGACTATGGTGATGCCATTTTTTGTGTTGATTTCAGAATGCCATTTTGGTGATGGTCCCTCTCCGTTTAAACACATTGCAAATGTACAAAAGTCAACTAGCAAGTCAGTGTCCATCAGTCAATTAGATGTCATTATGACACCAAACTGATACCAATTGACACCAAACCCACTTTTTCCAACTCATTTAGAAGCCTACTATCACATATGTCAGAGCAGGCCCATAATTCACAGCGCCTTCAGTTTAAAACATAATAAAACGTAAAACACATAGTTACGTTCTAGCTGCGGGTCCAGTTCGGACATTATGTGTAGGCCTATGTGAGGCGACCCCGAATCCCGAGTTTCGGCTCGATAGGTCCTTCGGTGCCCGAGCAAAACCCTAATTGGTGCTGAAAATCCACTTTTTTACATGCCTTGCTACGGGGTCCTTGAATGAGCTATCGGACAGAAACGTTGGGGTCCGTCTCTATGGGCCGAGCCGGTTTCACTGCACCTAGCCTTGTGTCTCTGAGACTTTTCTAAATGTCGTCATTTTCGTAATGGTCAAAATGAATTGAAGTCATTGCAAATGTACGAGGCTGTTCCTCGGTCCGAGAACCTTCTAGAGCCACCTAACTCACCACGCACTATCGACCGGAGGTCTAGAACAGGTTTCTAAAGTTTCGGAACTCTAAGTCTGACGGTTCTTTTTTAGCTCGAACAAAGCTAACTATTGCAGCCACTGACTGTCTCTACGCACCCCAATACGTCCCTCCTTCCAAGTTGTGTGTTAGTGTGATTTAGTTTTCCTTTGACATTTTATGGGAAAAATGACTGATTTACAGTTCATGGGGGTTGCCTAATCACACATATGAAGTTTTGGACAGATCTGACTTTTTTAACCCTTCGAAACAGACACCAATTATGGCACTTCCGGTTGGCACAGGAAGCTATAAGTCAACACATATCCTCATTGGGGTATGCTTTTACAGAATCCTGAGTTTTAAGTCTTTACGTTCAGAACTGACTGATTTACACAGGGTTGAATGCACTATGTCTATCAAACTGCAAGGCAGGGTATGGATATACACTTTTAGGGTGATTTTAACCACTTCCGGTTGGTCCAGGAAGCTTAGAATCAACACAGGTAGACCTCATAGTGGCCTGATTGGACTGTCACCGAAGACAGGTTCATACGGCATTCATAACCCACATAGGCTTCAGGTTGAATTTAGGGGTGCAGGCAATGTATTCCTATGGGGAGAGATGTCATTGTAATCTGTGCGATCAAAAAACCCTGTTTTAGTGTGAAGGGTTAATGCCACACGGTCAAGGTTAGGCTTGCACAGATCGGGATGACCTTAGGAACATTCCTGTGGTGGAATTTTTCTTCTCACCCTAACGGTTCTCTCACTGTCACCCAAAATCAAATGACGTTGTGGGGCAGGCTTCATTTTGGGCCTACTTTTCTAATGGTCGCTGCGCTTAGACCGAGCGAGCTACGGTCAAGCGGGATATCTCGTTGAAGTCGGCACAGTCTGGAGACTATGGTGATGCCATTTTTTGTGTTGATTTCAGAATGCCATTTTGGTGATGGTCCCTCTCCGTTTAAACACATTGCAAATGTACAAAAGTCAACTAGCAAGTCAGTGTCCATCAGTCAATTAGATGTCATTATGACACCAAACTGATACCAATTGACACCAAACCCACTTTTTCCAACTCATTTAGAAGCCTACTATCACATATGTCAGAGCAGGCCCATAATTCACAGCGCCTTCAGTTTAAAACATAATAAAACGTAAAACACATAGTTACGTTCTAGCTGCGGGTCCAGTTCGGACATTATGTGTAGGCCCATGTGAGGCGACCCCGAATCCGGAGTTTCGGCTCGATAGGTCCTTCGGTGCCCGAGCAAAACCCTAATTGGTGCTGAAAATCCACTTTTTTACATGCCTTGCTACGGGGTCCTTGAATGAGCTATCGGACAGAAACGTTGGGGTCCGTCTCTATGGGCCGAGCCGGTTTCACTGCACCTAGCCTTGCGTCTCTGAGACTTTTCTAAATGTCGTCATTTTCGTAATGGTCAAAAGGAATTGAAGTCATTGCAAATGTACGAGGCTGTTCCTCGGTCCGAGAACCTTCTAGAGCCACCTAACTCACCACGCACTATCGACCGGAGGTCTAGAACAGGTTTCTAAAGTTTCGGAACTCTAAGTCTGACGGTTCTTTTTTAGCTCGAACAAAGCTAACTATTGCAGCCACTGACTGTCTCTACGCACCCCAATACGTCCCTCCTTCCAAGTTGTGTGTTAGTGTGATTTAGTTTTCCTTTGAAATTTTATGGGAAAAATGACTGATTTACAGTTCATGGGGGTTGCCTAATCACACATATGAAGTTTTGGACAGATCTGACTTTTTTAACCCTTCGAAACAGACACCAATTATGGCACTTCCGGTTGGCACAGGAAGCTATAAGTCAACACATATCCTCATTGGGGTATGCTTTTACAGAATCCTGAGTTTTAAGTCTTTACGTTCAGAACTGACTGATTTACACAGGGTTGAATGCACTATGTCTATCAAACTGCAAGGCAGGGTATGGATATACACTTTTAGGGTGATTTTAACCACTTCCGGTTGGTCCAGGAAGCTTAGAATCAACACAGGTAGACCTCATAGTGGCCTGATTGGACTGTCACCGAAGACAGGTTCATACGGCATTCATAACCCACATAGGCTTCAGGTTGAATTTAGGGGTGCAGGCAATGTATTCCTATGGGGAGAGATGTCATTGTAATCTGTGCGATCAAAAAACCCTGTTTTAGTGTGAAGGGTTAATGCCACACGGTCAAGGTTAGGCTTGCACAGATCGGGATGACCTTAGGAACATTCCTGTGGTGGAATTTTTCTTCTCACCCTAACGGTTCTCTCACTGTCACCCAAAATCAAATGACGTTGTGGGGCAGGCTTCATTTTGGGCCTACTTTTCTAATGGTCGCTGCGCTTAGACCGAGCGAGCTACGGTCAAGCGGGATATCTCGTTGAAGTCGGCACAGTCTGGAGACTATGGTGATGCCATTTTTTGTGTTGATTTCAGAATGCCATTTTGGTGATGGTCCCTCTCCGTTTAAACACATTGCAAATGTACAAAAGTCAACTAGCAAGTCAGTGTCCATCAGTCAATTAGATGTCATTATGACACCAAACTGATACCAATTGACACCAAACCCACTTTTTCCAACTCATTTAGAAGCCTACTATCACATATGTCAGAGCAGGCCCATAATTCACAGCGCCTTCAGTTTAAAACATAATAAAACGTAAAACACATAGTTACGTTCTAGCTGCGGGTCCAGTTCGGACATTATGTGTAGGCCTATGTGAGGCGACCCCGAATCCCGAGTTTCGGCTCGATAGGTCCTTCGGTGCCCGAGCAAAACCCTAATTGGTGCTGAAAATCCACTTTTTTACATGCCTTGCTACGGGGTCCTTGAATGAGCTATCGGACAGAAACGTTGGGGTCCGTCTCTATGGGCCGAGCCGGTTTCACTGCACCTAGCCTTGTGTCTCTGAGACTTTTCTAAATGTCGTCATTTTCGTAATGGTCAAAATGAATTGAAGTCATTGCAAATGTACGAGGCTGTTCCTCGGTCCGAGAACCTTCTAGAGCCACCTAACTCACCACGCACTATCGACCGGAGGTCTAGAACAGGTTTCTAAAGTTTCGGAACTCTAAGTCTGACGGTTCTTTTTTAGCTCGAACAAAGCTAACTATTGCAGCCACTGACTGTCTCTACGCACCCCAATACGTCCCTCCTTCCAAGTTGTGTGTTAGTGTGATTTAGTTTTCCTTTGACATTTTATGGGAAAAATGACTGATTTACAGTTCATGGGGGTTGCCTAATCACACATATGAAGTTTTGGACAGATCTGACTTTTTTAACCCTTCGAAACAGACACCAATTATGGCACTTCCGGTTGGCACAGGAAGCTATAAGTCAACACATATCCTCATTGGGGTATGCTTTTACAGAATCCTGAGTTTTAAGTCTTTACGTTCAGAACTGACTGATTTACACAGGGTTGAATGCACTATGTCTATCAAACTGCAAGGCAGGGTATGGATATACACTTTTAGGGTGATTTTAACCACTTCCGGTTGGTCCAGGAAGCTTAGAATCAACACAGGTAGACCTCATAGTGGCCTGATTGGACTGTCACCGAAGACAGGTTCATACGGCATTCATAACCCACATAGGCTTCAGGTTGAATTTAGGGGTGCAGGCAATGTATTCCTATGGGGAGAGATGTCATTGTAATCTGTGCGATCAAAAAACCCTGTTTTAGTGTGAAGGGTTAATGCCACACGGTCAAGGTTAGGCTTGCACAGATCGGGATGACCTTAGGAACATTCCTGTGGTGGAATTTTTCTTCTCACCCTAACGGTTCTCTCACTGTCACCCAAAATCAAATGACGTTGTGGGGCAGGCTTCATTTTGGGCCTACTTTTCTAATGGTCGCTGCGCTTAGACCGAGCGAGCTACGGTCAAGCGGGATATCTCGTTGAAGTCGGCACAGTCTGGAGACTATGGTGATGCCATTTTTTGTGTTGATTTCAGAATGCCATTTTGGTGATGGTCCCTCTCCGTTTAAACACATTGCAAATGTACAAAAGTCAACTAGCAAGTCAGTGTCCATCAGTCAATTAGATGTCATTATGACACCAAACTGATACCAATTGACACCAAACCCACTTTTTCCAACTCATTTAGAAGCCTACTATCACATATGTCAGAGCAGGCCCATAATTCACAGCGCCTTCAGTTTAAAACATAATAAAACGTAAAACACATAGTTACGTTCTAGCTGCGGGTCCAGTTCGGACATTATGTGTAGGCCCATGTGAGGCGACCCCGAATCCGGAGTTTCGGCTCGATAGGTCCTTCGGTGCCCGAGCAAAACCCTAATTGGTGCTGAAAATCCACTTTTTTACATGCCTTGCTACGGGGTCCTTGAATGAGCTATCGGACAGAAACGTTGGGGTCCGTCTCTATGGGCCGAGCCGGTTTCACTGCACCTAGCCTTGCGTCTCTGAGACTTTTCTAAATGTCGTCATTTTCGTAATGGTCAAAAGGAATTGAAGTCATTGCAAATGTACGAGGCTGTTCCTCGGTCCGAGAACCTTCTAGAGCCACCTAACTCACCACGCACTATCGACCGGAGGTCTAGAACAGGTTTCTAAAGTTTCGGAACTCTAAGTCTGACGGTTCTTTTTTAGCTCGAACAAAGCTAACTATTGCAGCCACTGACTGTCTCTACGCACCCCAATACGTCCCTCCTTCCAAGTTGTGTGTTAGTGTGATTTAGTTTTCCTTTGAAATTTTATGGGAAAAATGACTGATTTACAGTTCATGGGGGTTGCCTAATCACACATATGAAGTTTTGGACAGATCTGACTTTTTTAACCCTTCGAAACAGACACCAATTATGGCACTTCCGGTTGGCACAGGAAGCTATAAGTCAACACATATCCTCATTGGGGTATGCTTTTACAGAATCCTGAGTTTTAAGTCTTTACGTTCAGAACTGACTGATTTACACAGGGTTGAATGCACTATGTCTATCAAACTGCAAGGCAGGGTATGGATATACACTTTTAGGGTGATTTTAACCACTTCCGGTTGGTCCAGGAAGCTTAGAATCAACACAGGTAGACCTCATAGTGGCCTGATTGGACTGTCACCGAAGACAGGTTCATACGGCATTCATAACCCACATAGGCTTCAGGTTGAATTTAGGGGTGCAGGCAATGTATTCCTATGGGGAGAGATGTCATTGTAATCTGTGCGATCAAAAAACCCTGTTTTAGTGTGAAGGGTTAATGCCACACGGTCAAGGTTAGGCTTGCACAGATCGGGATGACCTTAGGAACATTCCTGTGGTGGAATTTTTCTTCTCACCCTAACGGTTCTCTCACTGTCACCCAAAATCAAATGACGTTGTGGGGCAGGCTTCATTTTGGGCCTACTTTTCTAATGGTCGCTGCGCTTAGACCGAGCGAGCTACGGTCAAGCGGGATATCTCGTTGAAGTCGGCACAGTCTGGAGACTATGGTGATGCCATTTTTTGTGTTGATTTCAGAATGCCATTTTGGTGATGGTCCCTCTCCGTTTAAACACATTGCAAATGTACAAAAGTCAACTAGCAAGTCAGTGTCCATCAGTCAATTAGATGTCATTATGACACCAAACTGATACCAATTGACACCAAACCCACTTTTTCCAACTCATTTAGAAGCCTACTATCACATATGTCAGAGCAGGCCCATAATTCACAGCGCCTTCAGTTTAAAACATAATAAAACGTAAAACACATAGTTACGTTCTAGCTGCGGGTCCAGTTCGGACATTATGTGTAGGCCCATGTGAGGCGACCCCGAATCCGGAGTTTCGGCTCGA
Organism: Oncorhynchus mykiss; assembly: GCF_013265735.2. NCBI lineage: Eukaryota > Metazoa > Chordata > Actinopteri > Salmoniformes > Salmonidae > Oncorhynchus > Oncorhynchus mykiss. The sequence continues at coordinate 22,118,364 of NC_048586.1, read as the reverse complement.
TAGGTCCTTCGGTGCCCGAGCAAAACCCTAATTGGTGCTGAAAATCCACTTTTTTACATGCCTTGCTACGGGGTCCTTGAATGAGCTATCGGACAGAAACGTTGGGGTCCGTCTCTATGGGCCGAGCCGGTTTCACTGCACCTAGCCTTGCGTCTCTGAGACTTTTCTAAATGTCGTCATTTTCGTAATGGTCAAAAGGAATTGAAGTCATTGCAAATGTACGAGGCTGTTCCTCGGTCCGAGAACCTTCTAGAGCCACCTAACTCACCACGCACTATCGACCGGAGGTCTAGAACAGGTTTCTAAAGTTTCGGAACTCTAAGTCTGACGGTTCTTTTTTAGCTCGAACAAAGCTAACTATTGCAGCCACTGACTGTCTCTACGCACCCCAATACGTCCCTCCTTCCAAGTTGTGTGTTAGTGTGATTTAGTTTTCCTTTGAAATTTTATGGGAAAAATGACTGATTTACAGTTCATGGGGGTTGCCTAATCACACATATGAAGTTTTGGACAGATCTGACTTTTTTAACCCTTCGAAACAGCCCCTGAGACACCAATTATGGCACTTCCGGTTGGCACAGGAAGCTATAAGTCAACACATATCCTCATTGGGGTATGCTTTTACAGAATCCTGAGTTTTAAGTCTTTACGTTCAGAACTGACTGATTTACACAGGGTTGAATGCACTATGTCTATCAAACTGCAAGGCAGGGTATGGATATACACTTTTAGGGTGATTTTAACCACTTACGGTTGGTCCAGGAAGCTTAGAATCAACACAGGTAGACCTCATAGTGGCCTGATTGGACTGTCACCGAAGACAGGTTCATACGGCATTCATAACCCACATAGGCTTCAGGTTGAATTTAGGGGTGCAGGCAATGTATTCCTATGGGGAGAGATGTCATTGTAATCTGTGCGATCAAAAAACCCTGTTTTAGTGTGAAGGGTTAATGCCACACGGTCAAGGTTAGGCTTGCACAGATCGGGAGGACCTTAGGAACATTCCTGTGGTGGAATTTTTCTTCTCACCCTAACGGTTCTCTCACTGTCACCCAAAATCAAATGACGTTGTGGGGCAGGCTTCATTTTGGGCCTACTTTTCTAATGGTCGCTGCGCTTAGACCGAGCGAGCTACGGTCAAGCGGGATATCTCGTTGAAGTCGGCACAGTCTGGAGACTATGGTGATGCCATTTTTTGTGTTGATTTCAGAATGCCATTTTGGTGATGGTCCCTCTCCGTTTAAACACATTGCAAATGTACAAAAGTCAACTAGCAAGTCAGTGTCCATCAGTCAATTAGATGTCATTATGACACCAAACTGATACCAATTGACACCAAACCCACTTTTTCCAACTCATTTAGAAGCCTACTATCACATATGTCAGAGCAGGCCCATAATTCACAGCGCCTTCAGTTTAAAACATAATAAAACGTAAAACACATAGTTACGTTCTAGCTGCGGGTCCAGTTCGGACATTATGTGTAGGCCTATGTGAGGCGACCCCGAATCCCGAGTTTCGGCTCGATAGGTCCTTCGGTGCCCGAGCAAAACCCTAATTGGTGCTGAAAATCCACTTTTTTACATGCCTTGCTACGGGGTCCTTGAATGAGCTATCGGACAGAAACGTTGGGGTCCGTCTCTATGGGCCGAGCCGGTTTCACTGCACCTAGCCTTGTGTCTCTGAGACTTTTCTAAATGTCGTCATTTTCGTAATGGTCAAAATGAATTGAAGTCATTGCAAATGTACGAGGCTGTTCCTCGGTCCGAGAACCTTCTAGAGCCACCTAACTCACCACGCACTATCGACCGGAGGTCTAGAACAGGTTTCTAAAGTTTCGGAACTCTAAGTCTGACGGTTCTTTTTTAGCTCGAACAAAGCTAACTATTGCAGCCACTGACTGTCTCTACGCACCCCAATACGTCCCTCCTTCCAAGTTGTGTGTTAGTGTGATTTAGTTTTCCTTTGACATTTTATGGGAAAAATGACTGATTTACAGTTCATGGGGGTTGCCTAATCACACATATGAAGTTTTGGACAGATCTGACTTTTTTAACCCTTCGAAACAGACACCAATTATGGCACTTCCGGTTGGCACAGGAAGCTATAAGTCAACACATATCCTCATTGGGGTATGCTTTTACAGAATCCTGAGTTTTAAGTCTTTACGTTCAGAACTGACTGATTTACACAGGGTTGAATGCACTATGTCTATCAAACTGCAAGGCAGGGTATGGATATACACTTTTAGGGTGATTTTAACCACTTCCGGTTGGTCCAGGAAGCTTAGAATCAACACAGGTAGACCTCATAGTGGCCTGATTGGACTGTCACCGAAGACAGGTTCATACGGCATTCATAACCCACATAGGCTTCAGGTTGAATTTAGGGGTGCAGGCAATGTATTCCTATGGGGAGAGATGTCATTGTAATCTGTGCGATCAAAAAACCCTGTTTTAGTGTGAAGGGTTAATGCCACACGGTCAAGGTTAGGCTTGCACAGATCGGGATGACCTTAGGAACATTCCTGTGGTGGAATTTTTCTTCTCACCCTAACGGTTCTCTCACTGTCACCCAAAATCAAATGACGTTGTGGGGCAGGCTTCATTTTGGGCCTACTTTTCTAATGGTCGCTGCGCTTAGACCGAGCGAGCTACGGTCAAGCGGGATATCTCGTTGAAGTCGGCACAGTCTGGAGACTATGGTGATGCCATTTTTTGTGTTGATTTCAGAATGCCATTTTGGTGATGGTCCCTCTCCGTTTAAACACATTGCAAATGTACAAAAGTCAACTAGCAAGTCAGTGTCCATCAGTCAATTAGATGTCATTATGACACCAAACTGATACCAATTGACACCAAACCCACTTTTTCCAACTCATTTAGAAGCCTACTATCACATATGTCAGAGCAGGCCCATAATTCACAGCGCCTTCAGTTTAAAACATAATAAAACGTAAAACACATAGTTACGTTCTAGCTGCGGGTCCAGTTCGGACATTATGTGTAGGCCCATGTGAGGCGACCCCGAATCCGGAGTTTCGGCTCGATAGGTCCTTCGGTGCCCGAGCAAAACCCTAATTGGTGCTGAAAATCCACTTTTTTACATGCCTTGCTACGGGGTCCTTGAATGAGCTATCGGACAGAAACGTTGGGGTCCGTCTCTATGGGCCGAGCCGGTTTCACTGCACCTAGCCTTGCGTCTCTGAGACTTTTCTAAATGTCGTTATTTTCGTAATGGTCAAAAGGAATTGAAGTCATTGCAAATGTACGAGGCTGTTCCTCGGTCCGAGAACCTTCTAGAGCCACCTAACTCACCACGCACTATCGACCGGAGGTCTAGAACAGGTTTCTAAAGTTTCGGAACTCTAAGTCTGACGGTTCTTTTTTAGCTCGAACAAAGCTAACTATTGCAGCCACTGACTGTCTCTACGCACCCCAATACGTCCCTCCTTCCAAGTTGTGTGTTAGTGTGATTTAGTTTTCCTTTGAAATTTTATGGGAAAAATGACTGATTTACAGTTCATGGGGGTTGCCTAATCACACATATGAAGTTTTGGACAGATCTGACTTTTTTAACCCTTCGAAACAGCCCCTGAGACACCAATTATGGCACTTCCGGTTGGCACAGGAAGCTATAAGTCAACACATATCCTCATTGGGGTATGCTTTTACAGAATCCTGAGTTTTAAGTCTTTACGTTCAGAACTGACTGATTTACACAGGGTTGAATGCACTATGTCTATCAAACTGCAAGGCAGGGTATGGTTATACACTTTTAGGGTGATTTTAACCACTTCCGGTTGGTCCAGGAAGCTTAGAATCAACACAGGTAGACCTCATAGTGGCCTGATTGGACTGTCACCGAAGACAGGTTCATACGGCATTCATAACCCACATAGGCTTCAGGTTGAATTTAGGGGTGCAGGCAATGTATTCCTATGGGGAGAGATGTCATTGTAATCTGTGCGATCAAAAAACCCTGTTTTAGTGTGAAGGGTTAATGCCACACGGTCAAGGTTAGGCTTGCACAGATCGGGAGGACCTTAGGAACATTCCTGTGGTGGAATTTTTCTTCTCACCCTAACGGTTCTCTCACTGTCACCCAAAATCAAATGACGTTGTGGGGCAGGCTTCATTTTGGGCCTACTTTTCTAATGGTCGCTGCGCTTAGACCGAGCGAGCTACGGTCAAGCGGGATATCTCGTTGAAGTCGGCACAGTCTGGAGACTATGGTGATGCCATTTTTTGTGTTGATTTCAGAATGCCATTTTGGCGATGGTCCCTCTCCGTTTAAACACATTGCAAATGTACAAAAGTCAACTAGCAAGTCAGTGTCCATCAGTCAATTAGATGTCATTATGACACCAAACTGATACCAATTGACACCAAACCCACTTTTTCCAACTCATTTAGAAGCCTACTATCACATATGTCAGAGCAGGCCCATAATTCACAGCGCCTTCAGTTTAAAACATAATAAAACGTAAAACACATAGTTACGTTCTAGCTGCGGGTCCAGTTCGGACATTATGTGTAGGCCTATGTGAGGCGACCCCGAATCCCGAGTTTCGGCTCGATAGGTCCTTCGGTGCCCGAGCAAAACCCTAATTGGTGCTGAAAATCCACTTTTTTACATGCCTTGCTACGGGGTCCTTGAATGAGCTATCGGACAGAAACGTTGGGGTCCGTCTCTATGGGCCGAGCCGGTTTCACTGCACCTAGCCTTGCGTCTCTGAGACTTTTCTAAATGTCGTCATTTTCGTAATGGTCAAAATGAATTGAAGTCATTGCAAATGTACGAGGCTGTTCCTCGGTCCGAGAACCTTCTAGAGCCACCTAACTCACCACGCACTATCGACCGGAGGTCTAGAACAGGTTTCTAAAGTTTCGGAACTCTAGGTCTGACGGTTCTTTTTTAGCTCGAACAAAGCTAACTATTGCAGCCACTGACTGTCTCTACGCACCCCAATACGTCCCTCCTTCCAAGTTGTGTGTTAGTGTGATTTAGTTTTCCTTTGAAATTTTATGGGAAAAATGACTGATTTACAGTTCATGGGGGTTGCCTAATCACACATATGAAGTTTTGGACAGATCTGACTTTTTTAACCCTTCGAAACAGACACCAATTATGGCACTTCCGGTTGGCACAGGAAGCTATAAGTCAACACATATCCTCATTGGGGTATGCTTTTACAGAATCCTGAGTTTTAAGTCTTTACGTTCAGAACTGACTGATTTACACAGGGTTGAATGCACTATGTCTATCAAACTGCAAGGCAGGGTATGGATATACACTTTTAGGGTGATTTTAACCACTTCCGGTTGGTCCAGGAAGCTTAGAATCAACACAGGTAGACCTCATAGTGGCCTGATTGGACTGTCACCGAAGACAGGTTCATACGGCATTCATAACCCACATAGGCTTCAGGTTGAATTTAGGGGTGCAGGCAATGTATTCCTATGGGGAGAGATGTCATTGTAATCTGTGCGATCAAAAAACCCTGTTTTAGTGTGAAGGGTTAATGCCACACGGTCAAGGTTAGGCTTGCACAGATCGGGAGGACCTTAGGAACATTCCTGTGGTGGAATTTTTCTTCTCACCCTAACGGTTCTCTCACTGTCACCCAAAATCAAATGACGTTGTGGGGCAGGCTTCATTTTGGGCCTACTTTTCTAATGGTCGCTGCGCTTAGACCGAGCGAGCTACGGTCAAGCGGGATATCTCGTTGAAGTCGGCACAGTCTGGAGACTATGGTGATGCCATTTTTTGTGTTGATTTCAGAATGCCATTTTGGTGATGGTCCCTCTCCGTTTAAACACATTGCAAATGTACAAAAGTCAACTAGCAAGTCAGTGTCCATCAGTCAATTAGATGTCATTATGACACCAAACTGATACCAATTGACACCAAACCCACTTTTTCCAACTCATTTAGAAGCCTACTATCACATATGTCAGAGCAGGCCCATAATTCACAGCGCCTTCAGTTTAAAACATAATAAAACGTAAAACACATAGTTACGTTCTAGCTGCGGGTCCAGTTCGGACATTATGTGTAGGCCTATGTGAGGCGACCCCGAATCCCGAGTTTCGGCTCGATAGGTCCTTCGGTGCCCGAGCAAAACCCTAATTGGTGCTGAAAATCCACTTTTTTACATGCCTTGCTACGGGGTCCTTGAATGAGCTATCGGACAGAAACGTTGGGGTCCGTCTCTATGGGCCGAGCCGGTTTCACTGCACCTAGCCTTGTGTCTCTGAGACTTTTCTAAATGTCGTCATTTTCGTAATGGTCAAAATGAATTGAAGTCATTGCAAATGTACGAGGCTGTTCCTCGGTCCGAGAACCTTCTAGAGCCACCTAACTCACCACGCACTATCGACCGGAGGTCTAGAACAGGTTTCTAAAGTTTCGGAACTCTAGGTCTGACGGTTCTTTTTTAGCTCGAACAAAGCTAACTATTGCAGCCACTGACTGTCTCTACGCACCCCAATACGTCCCTCCTTCCAAGTTGTGTGTTAGTGTGATTTAGTTTTCCTTTGAAATTTTATGGGAAAAATGACTGATTTACAGTTCATGGGGGTTGCCTAATCACACATATGAAGTTTTGGACAGATCTGACTTTTTTAACCCTTCGAAACAGCCCCTGAGACACCAATTATGGCACTTCCGGTTGGCACAGGAAGATATAAGTCAACACATATCCTCATTGGGGTATGCTTTTACAGAATCCTGAGTTTTAAGTCTTTACGTTCAGAACTGACTGATTTACACAGGGTTGAATGCACTATGTCTATCAAACTGCAAGGCAGGGTATGGATATACACTTTTAGGGTGATTTTAACCCCTTCCGGTTGGTCCAGGAAGCTTAGAATCAACACAGGTAGACCTCATAGTGGCCTGATTGGACTGTCACCGAAGACAGGTTCATACGGCATTCATAACCCACATAGGCTTCAGGTTGAATTTAGGGGTGCAGGCAATGTATTCCTATGGGGAGAGATGTCATTGTAATCTGTGCGATCAAAAAACCCTGTTTTAGTGTGAAGGGTTAATGCCACACGGTCAAGGTTAGGCTTGCACAGATCGGGAGGACCTTAGGAACATTCCTGTGGTGGAATTTTTCTTCTCACCCTAACGGTTCTCTCACTGTCACCCAAAATCAAATGACGTTGTGGGGCAGGCTTCATTTTGGGCCTACTTTTCTAATGGTCGCTGCGCTTAGACCGAGCGAGCTACGGTCAAGCGGGATATCTCGTTGAAGTCGGCACAGTCTGGAGACTATGGTGATGCCATTTTTTGTGTTGATTTCAGAATGCCATTTTGGCGATGGTCCCTCTCCGTTTAAACACATTGCAAATGTACAAAAGTCAACTAGCAAGTCAGTGTCCATCAGTCAATTAGATGTCATTATGACACCAAACTGATACCAATTGACACCAAACCCACTTTTTCCAACTCATTTAGAAGCCTACTATCACATATGTCAGAGCAGGCCCATAATTCACAGCGCCTTCAGTTTAAAACATAATAAAACGTAAAACACATAGTTACGTTCTAGCTGCGGGTCCAGTTCGGACATTATGTGTAGGCCTATGTGAGGCGACCCCGAATCCCGAGTTTCGGCTCGATAGGTCCTTCGGTGCCCGAGCAAAACCCTAATTGGTGCTGAAAATCCACTTTTTTACATGCCTTGCTACGGGGTCCTTGAATGAGCTATCGGACAGAAACGTTGGGGTCCGTCTCTATGGGCCGAGCCGGTTTCACTGCACCTAGCCTTGCGTCTCTGAGACTTTTCTAAATGTCGTCATTTTCGTAATGGTCAAAATGAATTGAAGTCATTGCAAATGTACGAGGCTGTTCCTCGGTCCGAGAACCTTCTAGAGCCACCTAACTCACCACGCACTATCGACCGGAGGTCTAGAACAGGTTTCTAAAGTTTCGGAACTCTAGGTCTGACTGTTCTTTTTTAGCTCGAACAAAGCTAACTATTGCAGCCACTGACTGTCTCTACGCACCCCAATACGTCCCTCCTTCCAAGTTGTGTGTTAGTGTGATTTAGTTTTCCTTTGAAATTTTATGGGAAAAATGACTGATTTACAGTTCATGGGGGTTGCCTAATCACACATATGAAGTTTTGGACAGATCTGACTTTTTTAACCCTTCGAAACAGCCCCTGAGACACCAATTATGGCACTTCCGGTTGGCACAGGAAGCTATAAGTCAACACATATCCTCATTGGGGTATGCTTTTACAGAATCCTGAGTTTTAAGTCTTTACGTTCAGAACTGACTGATTTACACAGGGTTGAATGCACTATGTCTATCAAACTGCAAGGCAGGGTATGGATATACACTTTTAGGGTGATTTTAACCACTTCCGGTTGGTCCAGGAAGCTTAGAATCAACACAGGTAGACCTCATAGTGGCCTGATTGGACTGTCACCGAAGACAGGTTCATACGGCATTCATAACCCACATAGGCTTCAGGTTGAATTTAGGGGTGCAGGCAATGTATTCCTATGGGGAGAGATGTCATTGTAATCTGTGCGATCAAAAAACCCTGTTTTAGTGTGAAGGGTTAATGCCACACGGTCAAGGTTAGGCTTGCACAGATCGGGAGGACCTTAGGAACATTCCTGTGGTGGAATTTTTCTTCTCACCCTAACGGTTCTCTCACTGTCACCCAAAATCAAATGACGTTGTGGGGCAGGCTTCATTTTGGGCCTACTTTTCTAATGGTCGCTGCGCTTAGACCGAGCGAGCTACGGTCAAGCGGGATATCTCGTTGAAGTCGGCACAGTCTGGAGACTATGGTGATGCCATTTTTTGTGTTGATTTCAGAATGCCATTTTGGCGATGGTCCCTCTCCGTTTAAACACATTGCAAATGTACAAAAGTCAACTAGCAAGTCAGTGTCCATCAGTCAATTAGATGTCATTATGACACCAAACTGATACCAATTGACACCAAACCCACTTTTTCCAACTCATTTAGAAGCCTACTATCACATATGTCAGAGCAGGCCCATAATTCACAGCGCCTTCAGTTTAAAACATAATAAAACGTAAAACACATAGTTACGTTCTAGCTGCGGGTCCAGTTCGGACATTATGTGTAGGCCTATGTGAGGCGACCCCGAATCCCGAGTTTCGGCTCGATAGGTCCTTCGGTGCCCGAGCAAAACCCTAATTGGTGCTGAAAATCCACTTTTTTACATGCCTTGCTACGGGGTCCTTGAATGAGCTATCGGACAGAAACGTTGGGGTCCGTCTCTATGGGCCGAGCCGGTTTCACTGCACCTAGCCTTGCGTCTCTGAGACTTTTCTAAATGTCGTCATTTTCGTAATGGTCAAAAGGAATTGAAGTCATTGCAAATGTACGAGGCTGTTCCTCGGTCCGAGAACCTTCTAGAGCCACATAACTCACCACGCACTATCGACCGGAGGTCTAGAACAGGTTTCTAAAGTTTCGGAACTCTAGGTCTGACTGTTCTTTTTTAGCTCGAACAAAGCTAACTATTGCAGCCACTGACTGTCTCTACGCACCCCAATACGTCCCTCCTTCCAAGTTGTGTGTTAGTGTGATTTAGTTTTCCTTTGAAATTTTATGGGAAAAATGACTGATTTACAGTTCATGGGGGTTGCCTAATCACACATATGAAGTTTTGGACAGATCTGACTTTTTTAACCCTTCGAAACAGCCCCTGAGACACCAATTATGGCACTTACGGTTGGCACAGGAAGCTATAAGTCAACACATATCCTCATTGGGGTATGCTTTTACAGAATCCTGAGTTTTAAGTCTTTACGTTCAGAACTGACTGATTTACACAGGGTTGAATGCACTATGTCTATCAAACTGCAAGGCAGGGTATGGATATACACTTTTAGGGTGATTTTAACCACTTCCGGTTGGTCCAGGAAGCTTAGAATCAACACAGGTAGACCTCATAGTGGCCTGATTGGACAGTCACCGAAGACAGGTTCATACGGCATTCATAACCCACATAGGCTTCAGGTTGAATTTAGGGGTGCAGGCAATGTATTCCTATGGGGAGAGATGTCATTGTAATCTGTGCGATCAAAAAACCCTGTTTTAGTGTGAAGGGTTAATGCCACACGGTCAAGGTTAGGCTTGCACAGATCGGGAGGACCTTAGGAACATTCCTGTGGTGGAATTTTTCTTCTCACCCTAACGGTTCTCTCACTGTCACCCAAAATCAAATGACGTTGTGGGGCAGGCTTCATTTTGGGCCTACTTTTCTAATGGTCGCTGCGCTTAGACCGAGCGAGCTACGGTCAAGCAGGATATCTCGTTGAAGTCGGCACAGTCTGGAGACTATGGTGATGCCATTTTTTGTGTTGATTTCAGAATGCCATTTTGGCGATGGTCCCTCTCCGTTTAAACACATTGCAAATGTACAAAAGTCAACTAGCAAGTCAGTGTCCATCAGTCAATTAGATGTCATTATGACACCAAACTGATACCAATTGACACCAAACCCACTTTTTCCAACTCATTTAGAAGCCTACTATCACATATGTCAGAGCAGGCCCATAATTCACAGCGCCTTCAGTTTAAAACATAATAAAACGTAAAACACATAGTTACGTTCTAGCTGCGGGTCCAGTTCGGACATTATGTGTAGGCCTATGTGAGGCGACCCCGAATCCCGAGTTTCGGCTCGATAGGTCCTTCGGTGCCCGAGCAAAACCCTAATTGGTGCTGAAAATCCACTTTTTTACATGCCTTGCTACGGGGTCCTTGAATGAGCTATCGGACAGAAACGTTGGGGTCCGTCTCTATGGGCCGAGCCGGTTTCACTGCACCTAGCCTTGCGTCTCTGAGACTTTTCTAAATGTCGTCACTTTCGTAATGGTCAAAATGAATTGAAGTCATTGCAAATGTACGAGGCTGTTCCTCGGTCCGAGAACCTTCTAGAGCCACCTAACTCACCACGCACTATCGACCGGAGGTCTAGAACAGGTTTCTAAAGTTTCGGAACTCTAGGTCTGACTGTTCTTTTTTAGCTCGAACAAAGCTAACTATTGCAGCCACTGACTGTCTCTACGCACCCCAATACGTCCCTCCTTCCAAGTTGTGTGTTAGTGTGATTTAGTTTTCCTTTGAAATTTTATGGGAAAAATGACTGATTTACAGTTCATGGGGGTTGCCTAATCACACATATGAAGTTTTGGACAGATCTGACTTTTTTAACCCTTCGAAACAGCCCCTGAGACACCAATTATGGCACTTACGGTTGGCACAGGAAGCTATAAGTCAACACATATCCTCATTGGGGTATGCTTTTACAGAATCCTGAGTTTTAAGTCTTTACGTTCAGAACTGACTGATTTACACAGGGTTGAATGCACTATGTCTATCAAACTGCAAGGCAGGGTATGGATATACACTTTTAGGGTGATTTTAACCACTTCCGGTTGGTCCAGGAAGCTTAGAATCAACACAGGTAGACCTCATAGTGGCCTGATTGGACTGTCACCGAAGACAGGTTCATACGGCATTCATAACCCACATAGGCTTCAGGTTGAATTTAGGGGTGCAGGCAATGTATTCCTATGGGGAGAGATGTCATTGTAATCTGTGCGATCAAAAAACCCTGTTTTAGTGTGAAGGGTTAATGCCACACGGTCAAGGTTAGGCTTGCACAGATCGGGAGGACCTTAGGAACATTCCTGTGGTGGAAGTTTTCTTCTCACCCTAACGGTTCTCTCACTGTCACCCAAAATCAAATGACGTTGTGGGGCAGGCTTCATTTTGGGCCTACTTTTCTAATGGTCGCTGCGCTTAGACCGAGCGAGCTACGGTCAAGCAGGATATCTCGTTGAAGTCGGCACAGTCTGGAGACTATGGTGATGCCATTTTTTGTGTTGATTTCAGAATGCCATTTTGGTGATGGTCCCTCTCCGTTTAAACACATTGCAAATGTACAAAAGTCAACTAGCAAGTCAGTGTCCATCAGTCAATTAGATGTCATTATGACACCAAACTGATACCAATTGACACCAAACCCACTTTTTCCAACTCATTTAGAAGCCTACTATCACATATGTCAGAGCAGGCCCATAATTCACAGCGCCTTCAGTTTAAAACATAATAAAACGTAAAACACATAGTTACGTTCTAGCTGCGGGTCCAGTTCGGACATTATGTGTAGGCCCATGTGAGGCGACCCCGAATCCTGAGTTTCGGCTCGATAGGTCCTTCGGTGCCCGAGCAAAACCCTAATTGGTGCTGAAAATCCACTTTTTTACATGCCTTGCTACGGGGTCCTTGAATGAGCTATCGGACAGAAACGTTGGGGTCCGTCTCTATGGGCCGAGCCGGTTTCACTGCACCTAGCCTTGCGTCTCTGAGACTTTTCTAAATGTCGTCATTTTCGTAATGGTCAAAATGAATTGAAGTCATTGCAAATGTACGAGGCTGTTCCTCGGTCCGAGAACCTTCTAGAGCCACCTAACTCACCACGCACTATCGACCGGAGGTCTAGAACAGGTTTCTAAAGTTTCGGAACTCTAGGTCTGACGGTTCTTTTTTAGCTCGAACAAAGCTAACTATTGCAGCCACTGACTGTCTCTACGCACCCCAATACGTCCCTCCTTCCAAGTTGTGTGTTAGTGTGATTTAGTTTTCCTTTGAAATTTTATGGGAAAAATGACTGATTTACAGTTCATGGGGGTTGCCTAATCACACATATGAAGTTTTGGACAGATCTGACTTTTTTAACCCTTCGAAACAGCCCCTGAGACACCAATTATGGCACTTCTGGTTGGCACAGGAAGCTATAAGTCAACACATATCCTCATTGGGGTATGCTTTTACAGAATCCTGAGTTTTAAGTCTTTACGTTCAGAACTGACTGATTTACACAGGGTTGAATGCACTATGTCTATCAAACTGCAAGGCAGGGTATGGATATACACTTTTAGGGTGATTTTAACCACTTCCGGTTGGTCCAGGAAGCTTAGAATCAACACAGGTAGACCTCATAGTGGCCTGATTGGACTGTCACCGAAGACAGGTTCATACGGCATTCATAACCCACATAGGCTTCAGGTTGAATTTAGGGGTGCAGGCAATGTATTCCTATGGGGAGAGATGTCATTGTAATCTGTGCGATCAAAAAACCCTGTTTTAGTGTGAAGGGTTAATGCCACACGGTCAAGGTTAGGCTTGCACAGATCGGGAGGACCTTAGGAACATTCCTGTGGTGGAATTTTTCTTCTCACCCTAACGGTTCTCTCACTGTCACCCAAAATCAAATGACGTTGTGGGGCAGGCTTCATTTTGGGCCTACTTTTCTAATGGTCGCTGCGCTTAGACCGAGCGAGCTACGGTCAAGCGGGATATCTCGTTGAAGTCGGCACAGTCTGGAGACTATGGTGATGCCATTTTTTGTGTTGATTTCAGAATGCCATTTTGGCGATGGTCCCTCTCCGTTTAAACACATTGCAAATGTACAAAAGTCAACTAGCAAGTCAGTGTCCATCAGTCAATTAGATGTCATTATGACACCAAACTGATACCAATTGACACCAAACCCACTTTTTCCAACTCATTTAGAAGCCTACTATCACATATGTCAGAGCAGGCCCATAATTCACAGCGCCTTCAGTTTAAAACATAATAAAACGTAAAACACATAGTTACGTTCTAGCTGCGGGTCCAGTTCGGACATTATGTGTAGGCCTATGTGAGGCGACCCCGAATCCCGAGTTTCGGCTCGATAGGTCCTTCGGTGCCCGAGCAAAACCCTAATTGGTGCTGAAAATCCACTTTTTTACATGCCTTGCTACGGGGTCCTTGAATGAGCTATCGGACAGAAACGTTGGGGTCCGTCTCTATGGGCCGAGCCGGTTTCACTGCACCTAGCCTTGCGTCTCTGAGACTTTTCTAAATGTCGTCATTTTCGTAATGGTCAAAAGGAATTGAAGTCATTGCAAATGTACGAGGCTGTTCCTCGGTCCGAGAACCTTCTAGAGCCACATAACTCACCACACACTATCGACCGGAGGTCTAGAACAGGTTTCTAAAGTTTCGGAACTCTAGGTCTGACTGTTCTTTTTTAGCTCGAATAAAGCTAACTATTGCAGCCACTGACTGTCTCTACGCACCCCAATACGTCCCTCCTTCCAAGTTGTGTGTTAGTGTGATTTAGTTTTCCTTTGAAATTTTATGGGAAAAATGACTGATTTACAGTTCATGGGGGTTGCCTAATCACACATATGAAGTTTTGGACAGATCTGACTTTTTTAACCCTTCGAAACAGCCCCTGAGACACCAATTATGGCACTTACGGTTGGCACAGGAAGCTATAAGTCAACACATATCCTCATTGGGGTATGCTTTTACAGAATCCTGAGTTTTAAGTCTTTACGTTCAGAACTGACTGATTTACACAGGGTTGAATGCACTATGTCTATCAAACTGCAAGGCAGGGTATGGATATACACTTTTAGGGTGATTTTAACCACTTCCGGTTGGTCCAGGAAGCTTAGAATCAACACAGGTAGACCTCATAGTGGCCTGATTGGACTGTCACCGAAGACAGGTTCATACGGCATTCATAACCCACATAGGCTTCAGGTTGAATTTAGGGGTGCAGGCAATGTATTCCTATGGGGAGAGATGTCATTGTAATCTGTGCGATCAAAAAACCCTGTTTTAGTGTGAAGGGTTAATGCCACACGGTCAAGGTTAGGCTTGCACAGATCGGGAGGACCTTAGGAACATTCCTGTGGTGGAAGTTTTCTTCTCACCCTAACGGTTCTCTCACTGTCACCCAAAATCAAATGACGTTGTGGGGCAGGCTTCATTTTGGGCCTACTTTTCTAATGGTCGCTGCGCTTAGACCGAGCGAGCTACGGTCAAGCAGGATATCTCGTTGAAGTCGGCACAGTCTGGAGACTATGGTGATGCCATTTTTTGTGTTGATTTCAGAATGCCATTTTGGTGATGGTCCCTCTCCGTTTAAACACATTGCAAATGTACAAAAGTCAACTAGCAAGTCAGTGTCCATCAGTCAATTAGATGTCATTATGACACCAAACTGATACCAATTGACACCAAACCCACTTTTTCCAACTCATTTAGAAGCCTACTATCACATATGTCAGAGCAGGCCCATAATTCACAGCGCCTTCAGTTTAAAACATAATAAAACGTAAAACACATAGTTACGTTCTAGCTGCGGGTCCAGTTCGGACATTATGTGTAGGCCCATGTGAGGCGACCCCGAATCCTGAGTTTCGGCTCGATAGGTCCTTCGGTGCCCGAGCAAAACCCTAATTGGTGCTGAAAATCCACTTTTTTACATGCCTTGCTACGGGGTCCTTGAATGAGCTATCGGACAGAAACGTTGGGGTCCGTCTCTATGGGCCGAGCCGGTTTCACTGCACCTAGCCTTGCGTCTCTGAGACTTTTCTAAATGTCGTCATTTTCGTAATGGTCAAAATGAATTGAAGTCATTGCAAATGTACGAGGCTGTTCCTCGGTCCGAGAACCTTCTAGAGCCACCTAACTCACCACGCACTATCGACCGGAGGTCTAGAACAGGTTTCTAAAGTTTCGGAACTCTAGGTCTGACGGTTCTTTTTTAGCTCGAACAAAGCTAACTATTGCAGCCACTGACTGTCTCTACGCACCCCAATACGTCCCTCCTTCCAAGTTGTGTGTTAGTGTGATTTAGTTTTCCTTTGAAATTTTATGGGAAAAATGACTGATTTACAGTTCATGGGGGTTGCCTAATCACACATATGAAGTTTTGGACAGATCTGACTTTTTTAACCCTTCGAAACAGCCCCTGAGACACCAATTATGGCACTTCTGGTTGGCACAGGAAGCTATAAGTCAACACATATCCTCATTGGGGTATGCTTTTACAGAATCCTGAGTTTTAAGTCTTTACGTTCAGAACTGACTGATTTACACAGGGTTGAATGCACTATGTCTATCAAACTGCAAGGCAGGGTATGGATATACACTTTTAGGGTGATTTTAACCACTTCCGGTTGGTCCAGGAAGCTTAGAATCAACACAGGTAGACCTCATAGTGGCCTGATTGGACTGTCACCGAAGACAGGTTCATACGGCATTCATAACCCACATAGGCTTCAGGTTGAATTTAGGGGTGCAGGCAATGTATTCCTATGGGGAGAGATGTCATTGTAATCTGTGCGATCAAAAAACCCTGTTTTAGTGTGAAGGGTTAATGCCACACGGTCAAGGTTAGGCTTGCACAGATCGGGAGGACCTTAGGAACATTCCTGTGGTGGAATTTTTCTTCTCACCCTAACGGTTCTCTCACTGTCACCCAAAATCAAATGACGTTGTGGGGCAGGCTTCATTTTGGGCCTACTTTTCTAATGGTCGCTGCGCTTAGACCGAGCGAGCTACGGTCAAGCGGGATATCTCGTTGAAGTCGGCACAGTCTGGAGACTATGGTGATGCCATTTTTTGTGTTGATTTCAGAATGCCATTTTGGCGATGGTCCCTCTCCGTTTAAACACATTGCAAATGTACAAAAGTCAACTAGCAAGTCAGTGTCCATCAGTCAATTAGATGTCATTATGACACCAAACTGATACCAATTGACACCAAACCCACTTTTTCCAACTCATTTAGAAGCCTACTATCACATATGTCAGAGCAGGCCCATAATTCACAGCGCCTTCAGTTTAAAACATAATAAAACGTAAAACACATAGTTACGTTCTAGCTGCGGGTCCAGTTCGGACATTATGTGTAGGCCTATGTGAGGCGACCCCGAATCCCGAGTTTCGGCTCGATAGGTCCTTCGGTGCCCGAGCAAAACCCTAATTGGTGCTGAAAATCCACTTTTTTACATGCCTTGCTACGGGGTCCTTGAATGAGCTATCGGACAGAAACGTTGGGGTCCGTCTCTATGGGCCGAGCCGGTTTCACTGCACCTAGCCTTGCGTCTCTGAGACTTTTCTAAATGTCGTCATTTTCGTAATGGTCAAAAGGAATTGAAGTCATTGCAAATGTACGAGGCTGTTCCTCGGTCCGAGAACCTTCTAGAGCCACATAACTCACCACACACTATCGACCGGAGGTCTAGAACAGGTTTCTAAAGTTTCGGAACTCTAGGTCTGACTGTTCTTTTTTAGCTCGAATAAAGCTAACTATTGCAGCCACTGACTGTCTCTACGCACCCCAATACGTCCCTCCTTCCAAGTTGTGTGTTAGTGTGATTTAGTTTTCCTTTGAAATTTTATGGGAAAAATGACTGATTTACAGTTCATGGGGGTTGCCTAATCACACATATGAAGTTTTGGACAGATCTGACTTTTTTAACCCTTCGAAACAGCCCCTGAGACACCAATTATGGCACTTACGGTTGGCACAGGAAGCTATAAGTCAACACATATCCTCATTGGGGTATGCTTTTACAGAATCCTGAGTTTTAAGTCTTTACGTTCAGAACTGACTGATTTACACAGGGTTGAATGCACTATGTCTATCAAACTGCAAGGCAGGGTATGGATATACACTTTTAGGGTGATTTTAACCACTTCCGGTTGGTCCAGGAAGCTTAGAATCAACACAGGTAGACCTCATAGTGGCCTGATTGGACTGTCACCGAAGACAGGTTCATACGGCATTCATAACCCACATAGGCTTCAGGTTGAATTTAGGGGTGCAGGCAATGTATTCCTATGGGGAGAGATGTCATTGTAATCTGTGCGATCAAAAAACCCTGTTTTAGTGTGAAGGGTTAATGCCACACGGTCAAGGTTAGGCTTGCACAGATCGGGAGGACCTTAGGAACATTCCTGTGGTGGAATTTTTCTTCTCACCCTAACGGTTCTCTCACTGTCACCCAAAATCAAATGACGTTGTGGGGCAGGCTTCATTTTGGGCCTACTTTTCTAATGGTCGCTGCGCTTAGACCGAGCGAGCTACGGTCAAGCAGGATATCTCGTTGAAGTCGGCACAGTCTGGAGACTATGGTGATGCCATTTTTTGTGTTGATTTCAGAATGCCATTTTGGCGATGGTCCCTCTCCGTTTAAACACATTGCAAATGTACAAAAGTCAACTAGCAAGTCAGTGTCCATCAGTCAATTAGATGTCATTATGACACCAAACTGATACCAATTGACACCAAACCCACTTTTTCCAACTCATTTAGAAGCCTACTATCACATATGTCAGAGCAGGCCCATAATTCACAGCGCCTTCAGTTTAAAACATAATAAAACGTAAAACACATAGTTACGTTCTAGCTGCGGGTCCAGTTCGGACATTATGTGTAGGCCTATGTGAGGCGACCCCGAATCCCGAGTTTCGGCTCGATAGGTCCTTCGGTGCCCGAGCAAAACCCTAATTGGTGCTGAAAATCCACTTTTTTACATGCCTTGCTACGGGGTCCTTGAATGAGCTATCGGACAGAAACGTTGGGGTCCGTCTCTATGGGCCGAGCCGGTTTCACTGCACCTAGCCTTGCGTCTCTGAGACTTTTCTAAATGTCGTCACTTTCGTAATGGTCAAAATGAATTGAAGTCATTGCAAATGTACGAGGCTGTTCCTCGGTCCGAGAACCTTCTAGAGCCACCTAACTCACCACGCACTATCGACCGGAGGTCTAGAACAGGTTTCTAAAGTTTCGGAACTCTAGGTCTGACTGTTCTTTTTTAGCTCGAACAAAGCTAACTATTGCAGCCACTGACTGTCTCTACGCACCCCAATACGTCCCTCCTTCCAAGTTGTGTGTTAGTGTGATTTAGTTTTCCTTTGAAATTTTATGGGAAAAATGACTGATTTACAGTTCATGGGGGTTGCCTAATCACACATATGAAGTTTTGGACAGATCTGACTTTTTTAACCCTTCGAAACAGCCCCTGAGACACCAATTATGGCACTTCCGGTTGGCACAGGAAGCTATAAGTCAACACATATCCTCATTGGGGTATGCTTTTACAGAATCCTGAGTTTTAAGTCTTTACGTTCAGAACTGACTGATTTACACAGGGTTGAATGCACTATGTCTTTCAAACTGCAAGGCAGGGTATGGATATACACTTTTAGGGTGATTTTAACCACTTCCGGTTGGTCCAGGAAGCTTAGAATCAACACAGGTAGACCTCATAGTGGCCTGATTGGACTGTCACCGAAGACAGGTTCATACGGCATTCATAACCCACATAGGCTTCAGGTTGAATTTAGGGGTGCAGGCAATGTATTCCTATGGGGAGAGATGTCATTGTAATCTGTGCGATCAAAAAACCCTGTTTTAGTGTGAAGGGTTAATGCCACACGGTCAAGGTTAGGCTTGCACAGATCGGGAGGACCTTAGGAACATTCCTGTGGTGGAATTTTTCTTCTCACCCTAACGGTTCTCTCACTGTCACCCAAAATCAAATGACGTTGTGGGGCAGGCTTCATTTTGGGCCTACTTTTCTAATGGTCGCTGCGCTTAGACCGAGCGAGCTACGGTCAAGCGGGATATCTCGTTGAAGTCGGCACAGTCTGGAGACTATGGTGATGCCATTTTTTGTGTTGATTTCAGAATGCCATTTTGGCGATGGTCCCTCTCCGTTTAAACACATTGCAAATGTACAAAAGTCAACTAGCAAGTCAGTGTCCATCAGTCAATTAGATGTCATTATGACACCAAACTGATACCAATTGACACCAAACCCACTTTTTCCAACTCATTTAGAAGCCTACTATCACATATGTCAGAGCAGGCCCATAATTCACAGCGCCTTCAGTTTAAAACATAATAAAACGTAAAACACATAGTTACGTTCTAGCTGCGGGTCCAGTTCGGACATTATGTGTAGGCCCATGTGAGGCGACCCCGAATCCCGAGTTTCGGCTCGATAGGTCCTTCGGTGCCCGAGCAAAACCCTAATTGGTGCTGAAAATCCACTTTTTTACATGCCTTGCTACGGGGTCCTTGAATGAGCTATCGGACAGAAACGTTGGGGTCCGTCTCTATGGGCCGAGCCGGTTTCACTGCACCTAGCCTTGCGTCTCTGAGACTTTTCTAAATGTCGTCATTTTCGTAATGGTCAAAATGAATTGAAGTCATTGCAAATGTACGAGGCTGTTCCTCGGTCCGAGAACCTTCTAGAGCCACCTAACTCACCACGCACTATCGACCGGAGGTCTAGAACAGGTTTCTAAAGTTTCGGAACTCTAGGTCTGACGGTTCTTTTTTAGCTCGAACAAAGCTAACTATTGCAGCCACTGACTGTCTCTACGCACCCCAATACGTCCCTCCTTCCAAGTTGTGTGTTAGTGTGATTTAGTTTTCCTTTGAAATTTTATGGGAAAAATGACTGATTTACAGTTCATGGGGGTTGCCTAATCACACATATGAAGTTTTGGACAGATCTGACTTTTTTAACCCTTCGAAACAGCCCCTGAGACACCAATTATGGCACTTCCGGTTGGCACAGGAAGCTATAAGTCAACACATATCCTCATTGGGGTATGCTTTTACAGAATCCTGAGTTTTAAGTCTTTACGTTCAGAACTGACTGATTTACACAGGGTTGAATGCACTATGTCTATCAAACTGCAAGGCAGGGTATGGATATACACTTTTAGGGTGATTTTAACCACTTCCGGTTGGTCCAGGAAGCTTAGAATCAACACAGGTAGACCTCATAGTGGCCTGATTGGACTGTCACCGAAGACAGGTTCATACGGCATTCATAACCCACATAGGCTTCAGGTTGAATTTAGGGGTGCAGGCAATGTATTCCTATGGGGAGAGATGTCATTGTAATCTGTGAGATCAAAAAAACCTGTTTTAGTGTGAAGGGTTAATGCCACACGGTCAAGGTTAGGCTTGCACAGATCGGGAGGACCTTAGGAACATTCCTGTGGTGGAATTTTTCTTCTCACCCTAACGGTTCTCTCACTGTCACCCAAAATCAAATGACGTTGTGGGGCAGGCTTCATTTTGGGCCTACTTTTCTAATGGTCGCTGCGCTTAGACCGAGCGAGCTACGGTCAAGCGGGATATCTCGTTGAAGTCGGCACAGTCTGGAGACTATGGTGATGCCATTTTTTGTGTTGATTTCAGAATGCCATTTTGGTGATGGTCCCTCTCCGTTTAAACACATTGCAAATGTACAAAAGTCAACTAGCAAGTCAGTGTCCATCAGTCAATTAGATGTCATTATGACACCAAACTGATACCAATTGACACCAAACCCACTTTTTCCAACTCATTTAGAAGCCTACTATCACATATGTCAGAGCAGGCCCATAATTCACAGCGCCTTCAGTTTAAAACATAATAAAACGTAAAACACATAGTTACATTCTAGCTGCGGGTCCAGTTCGGACATTATGTGTAGGCCTATGTGAGGCGACCCCGAATCCCGAGTTTCGGCTCGATAGGTCCTTCGGTGCCCGAGCAAAACCCTAATTGGTGCTGAAAATCCACTTTTTTACATGCCTTGCTACGGGGTCCTTGAATGAGCTATCGGACAGAAACGTTGGGGTCCGTCTCTATGGGCCGAGCCGGTTTCACTGCACCTAGCCTTGCGTCTCTGAGACTTTTCTAAATGTCGTCATTTTCGTAATGGTCAAAATGAATTGAAGTCATTGCAAATGTACGAGGCTGTTCCTCGGTCCGAGAACCTTCTAGAGCCACCTAACTCACCACGCACTATCGACCGGAGGTCTAGAACAGGTTTCTAAAGTTTCGGAACTCTAGGTCTGACGGTTCTTTTTTAGCTAGAACAAAGCTAACTATTGCAGCCACTGACTGTCTCTACGCACCCCAATACGTCCCTCCTTCCAAGTTGTGTGTTAGTGTGATTTAGTTTTCCTTTGAAATTTTATGGGAAAAATGACTGATTTACAGTTCATGGGGGTTGCCTAATCACACATATGAAGTTTTGGACAGATCTGACTTTTTTAACCCTTCGAAACAGACACCAATTATGGCACTTCCGGTTGGCACAGGAAGCTATAAGTCAACACATATCCTCATTGGGGTATGCTTTTACAGAATCCTGAGTTTTAAGTCTTTACGTTCAGAACTGACTGATTTACACAGGGTTGAATGCACTATGTCTATCAAACTGCAAGGCAGGGTATGGATATACACTTTTAGGGTGATTTTAACCACTTCCGGTTGGTCCAGGAAGCTTAGAATCAACACAGGTAGACCTCATAGTGGCCTGATTGGACTGTCACCGAAGACAGGTTCATACGGCATTCATAACCCACATAGGCTTCAGGTTGAATTTAGGGGTGCAGGCAATGTATTCCTATGGGGAGAGATGTCATTGTAATCTGTGAGATCAAAAAAACCTGTTTTAGTGTGAAGGGTTAATGCCACACGGTCAAGGTTAGGCTTGCACAGATCGGGAGGACCTTAGGAACATTCCTGTGGTGGAATTTTTCTTCTCACCCTAACGGTTCTCTCACTGTCACCCAAAATCAAATGACGTTGTGGGGCAGGCTTCATTTTGGGCCTACTTTTCTAATGGTCGCTGCGCTTAGACCGAGCGAGCTACGGTCAAGCGGGATATCTCGTTGAAGTCGGCACAGTCTGGAGACTATGGTGATGCCATTTTTTGTGTTGATTTCAGAATGCCATTTTGGTGATGGTCCCTCTCCGTTTAAACACATTGCAAATGTACAAAAGTCAACTAGCAAGTCAGTGTCCATCAGTCAATTAGATGTCATTATGACACCAAACTGATACCAATTGACACCAAACCCACTTTTTCCAACTCATTTAGAAGCCTACTATCACATATGTCAGAGCAGGCCCATAATTCACAGCGCCTTCAGTTTAAAACATAATAAAACGTAAAACACATAGTTACATTCTAGCTGCGGGTCCAGTTCGGACATTATGTGTAGGCCTATGTGAGGCGACCCCGAATCCCGAGTTTCGGCTCGATAGGTCCTTCGGTGCCCGAGCAAAACCCTAATTGGTGCTGAAAATCCACTTTTTTACATGCCTTGCTACGGGGTCCTTGAATGAGCTATCGGACAGAAACGTTGGGGTCCGTCTCTATGGGCCGAGCCGGTTTCACTGCACCTAGCCTTGCGTCTCTGAGACTTTTCTAAATGTCGTCATTTTCGTAATGGTCAAAATGAATTGAAGTCATTGCAAATGTACGAGGCTGTTCCTCGGTCCGAGAACCTTCTAGAGCCACCTAACTCACCACGCACTATCGACCGGAGGTCTAGAACAGGTTTCTAAAGTTTCGGAACTCTAGGTCTGACGGTTCTTTTTTAGCTAGAACAAAGCTAACTATTGCAGCCACTGACTGTCTCTACGCACCCCAATACGTCCCTCCTTCCAAGTTGTGTGTTAGTGTGATTTAGTTTTCCTTTGAAATTTTATGGGAAAAATGACTGATTTACAGTTCATGGGGGTTGCCTAATCACACATATGAAGTTTTGGACAGATCTGACTTTTTTAACCCTTCGAAACAGACACCAATTATGGCACTTCCGGTTGGCACAGGAAGCTATAAGTCAACACATATCCTCATTGGGGTATGCTTTTACAGAATCCTGAGTTTTAAGTCTTTACGTTCAGAACTGACTGATTTACACAGGGTTGAATGCACTATGTCTATCAAACTGCAAGGCAGGGTATGGATATACACTTTTAGGGTGATTTTAACCACTTCCGGTTGGTCCAGGAAGCTTAGAATCAACACAGGTAGACCTCATAGTGGCCTGATTGGACTGTCACCGAAGACAGGTTCATACGGCATTCATAACCCACATAGGCTTCAGGTTGAATTTAGGGGTGCAGGCAATGTATTCCTATGGGGAGAGATGTCATTGTAATCTGTGCGATCAAAAAAACCTGTTTTAGTGTGAAGGGTTAATGCCACACGGTCAAGGTTAGGCTTGCACAGATCGGGAGGACCTTAGGAACATTCCTGTGGTGGAATTTTTCTTCTCACCCTAACGGTTCTCTCACTGTCACCCAAAATCAAATGACGTTGTGGGGCAGGCTTCATTTTGGGCCTACTTTTCTAATGGTCGCTGCGCTTAGACCGAGCGAGCTACGGTCAAGCGGGATATCTCATTGAAGTCGGCACAGTCTGGAGACTATGGTGATGCCATTTTTTGTGTTGATTTCAGAATGCCATTTTGGCGATGGTCCCTCTCCGTTTAAACACATTGCAAATGTACAAAAGTCAACTAGCAAGTCAGTGTCCATCAGTCAATTAGATGTCATTATGACACCAAACTGATACCAATTGACACCAAACCCACTTTTTCCAACTCATTTAGAAGCCTACTATCACATATGTCAGAGCAGGCCCATAATTCACAGCGCCTTCAGTTTAAAACATAATAAAACGTAAAACACATAGTTACGTTCTAGCTGCGG
Source organism: Oncorhynchus mykiss (assembly GCF_013265735.2). NCBI lineage: Eukaryota > Metazoa > Chordata > Actinopteri > Salmoniformes > Salmonidae > Oncorhynchus > Oncorhynchus mykiss. The sequence goes on along the minus strand of NC_048586.1, from coordinate 22,093,980 downwards.
GTCCAGTTCGGACATTATGTGTAGGCCTATGTGAGGCGACCCCGAATCCCGAGTTTCGGCTCGATAGGTCCTTCGGTGCCCGAGCAAAACCCTAATTGGTGCTGAAAATCCACTTTTTTACATGCCTTGCTACGGGGTCCTTGAATGAGCTATCGGACAGAAACGTTGGGGTCCGTCTCTATGGGCCGAGCCGGTTTCACTGCACCTAGCCTTGCGTCTCTGAGACTTTTCTAAATGTCGTCATTTTCGTAATGGTCAAAAGGAATTGAAGTCATTGCAAATGTACGAGGCTGTTCCTCGGTCCGAGAACCTTCTAGAGCCACCTAACTCACCACGCACTATCGACCGGAGGTCTAGAACAGGTTTCTAAAGTTTCGGAACTCTAGGTCTGACGGTTCTTTTTTAGCTCGAACAAAGCTAACTATTGCAGCCACTGACTGTCTCTACGCACCCCAATACGTCCCTCCTTCCAAGTTGTGTGTTAGTGTGATTTAGTTTTCCTTTGAAATTTTATGGGAAAAATGACTGATTTACAGTTCATGGGGGTTGCCTAATCACACATATGAAGTTTTGGACAGATCTGACTTTTTTAACCCTTCGAAACAGACACCAATTATGGCACTTCCGGTTGGCACAGGAAGCTATAAGTCAACACATATCCTCATTGGGGTATGCTTTTACAGAATCCTGAGTTTTAAGTCTTTACGTTCAGAACTGACTGATTTACACAGGGTTGAATGCACTATGTCTATCAAACTGCAAGGCAGGGTATGGATATACACTTTTAGGGTGATTTTAACCACTTCCGGTTGGTCCAGGAAGCTTAGAATCAACACAGGTAGACCTCATAGTGGCCTGATTGGACTGTCACCGAAGACAGGTTCATACGGCATTCATAACCCACATAGGCTTCAGGTTGAATTTAGGGGTGCAGGCAATGTATTCCTATGGGGAGAGATGTCATTGTAATCTGTGAGATCAAAAAACCCTGTTTTAGTGTGAAGGGTTAATGCCACATGGTCACGGTTAGGCTTGCACAGATCGGGAGGACCTTAGGAACATTCCTGTGGTGGAATTTTTCTTCTCACCCTAACGGTTCTCTCACTGTCACCCAAAATCAAATGACGTTGTGGGGTAGGCTTCATTTTGGGCCTACTTTTCTAATGGTCGCTGCGCTTAGACCGAGCGAGCTACGGTCAAGCGGGATATCTCGTTGAAGTCGGCACAGTCTGGAGACTATGGTGATGCCATTTTTTGTGTTGATTTCAGAATGCCATTTTGGTGATGGTCCCTCTCCGTTTAAACACATTGCAAATGTACAAAAGTCAACTAGCAAGTCAGTGTCCATCAGTCAATTAGATGTCATTATGACACCAAACTGATACCAATTGACACCAAACCCACTTTTTCCAACTCATTTAGAAGCCTACTATCACATATGTCAGAGCAGGCCCATAATTCACAGCGCCTTCAGTTTAAAACATAATAAAACGTAAAACACATAGTTACATTCTAGCTGCGGGTCCAGTTCGGACATTATGTGTAGGCCTATGTGAGGCGACCCCGAATCCCGAGTTTCGGCTCGATAGGTCCTTCGGTGCCCGAGCAAAACCCTAATTGGTGCTGAAAATCCACTTTTTTACATGCCTTGCTACGGGGTCCTTGAATGAGCTATCGGACAGAAACGTTGGGGTCCGTCTCTATGGGCCGAGCCGGTTTCACTGCACCTAGCCTTGCGTCTCTGAGACTTTTCTAAATGTCGTCATTTTCGTAATGGTCAAAAGGAATTGAAGTCATTGCAAATGTACGAGGCTGTTCCTCGGTCCGAGAACCTTCTAGAGCCACCTAACTCACCACGCACTATCGACCGGAGGTCTAGAACAGGTTTCTAAAGTTTCGGAACTCTAGGTCTGACGGTTCTTTTTTAGCTCGAACAAAGCTAACTATTGCAGCCACTGACTGTCTCTACGCACCCCAATACGTCCCTCCTTCCAAGTTGTGTGTTAGTGTGATTTAGTTTTCCTTTGAAATTTTATGGGAAAAATGACTGATTTACAGTTCATGGGGGTTGCCTAATCACACATATGAAGTTTTGGACAGATCTGACTTTTTTAACCCTTCGAAACAGCCCCTGAGACACCAATTATGGCACTTCCGGTTGGTACAGGAAGCTATAAGTCAACACATATCCTCATTGGGGTATGCTTTTACAGAATCCTGAGTTTTAAGTCTTTACGTTCAGAACTGACTGATTTACACAGGGTTGAATGCACTATGTCTATCAAACTGCAAGGCAGGGTATGGATATACACTTTTAGGGTGATTTTAACCACTTCTGGTTGGTCCAGGAAGCTTAGAATCAACACAGGTAGACCTCATAGTGGCCTGATTGGACTGTCACCGAAGACAGGTTCATACGGCATTCATAACCCACATAGGCTTCAGGTTGAATTTAGGGGTGCAGGCAATGTATTCCTATGGGGAGAGATGTCATTGTAATCTGTGAGATCAAAAAACCCTGTTTTAGTGTGAAGGGTTAATGCCACATGGTCACGGTTAGGCTTGCACAGATCGGGAGGACCTTAGGAACATTCCTGTGGTGGAATTTTTCTTCTCACCCTAACGGTTCTCTCACTGTCACCCAAAATCAAATGACGTTGTGGGGTAGGCTTCATTTTGGGCCTACTTTTCTAATGGTCGCTGCGCTTAGACCGAGCGAGCTACGGTCAAGCGGGATATCTCGTTGAAGTCGGCACAGTCTGGAGACTATGGTGATGCCATTTTTTGTGTTGATTTCAGAATGCCATTTTGGTGATGGTCCCTCTCCGTTTAAACACATTGCAAATGTACAAAAGTCAACTAGCAAGTCAGTGTCCATCAGTCAATTAGATGTCATTATGACACCAAACTGATACCAATTGACACCAAACCCACTTTTTCCAACTCATTTAGAAGCCTACTATCACATATGTCAGAGCAGGCCCATAATTCACAGCGCCTTCAGTTTAAAACATAATAAAACGTAAAACACATAGTTACATTCTAGCTGCGGGTCCAGTTCGGACATTATGTGTAGGCCTATGTGAGGCGACCCCGAATCCCGAGTTTCGGCTCGATAGGTCCTTCGGTGCCCGAGCAAAACCCTAATTGGTGCTGAAAATCCACTTTTTTACATGCCTTGCTACGGGGTCCTTGAATGAGCTATCGGACAGAAACGTTGGGGTCCGTCTCTATGGGCCGAGCCGGTTTCACTGCACCTAGCCTTGCGTCTCTGAGACTTTTCTAAATGTCGTCATTTTCGTAATGGTCAAAAGGAATTGAAGTCATTGCAAATGTACGAGGCTGTTCCTCGGTCCGAGAACCTTCTAGAGCCACCTAACTCACCACGCACTATCGACCGGAGGTCTAGAACAGGTTTCTAAAGTTTCGGAACTCTAGGTCTGACGGTTCTTTTTTAGCTCGAACAAAGCTAACTATTGCAGCCACCGTTTAAACACATTGCAAATGTACAAAAGTCAACTAGCAAGTCAGTGTCTCTACGCACCCCAATACGTCCCTCCTTCCAAGTTGTGTGTTAGTGTGATTTAGTTTTCCTTTGAAATTTTATGGGAAAAATGACTGATTTACAGTTCATGGGGGTTGCCTAATCACACATATGAAGTTTTGGACAGATCTGACTTTTTTAACCCTTCGAAACAGCCCCTGAGACACCAATTATGGCACTTCCGGTTGGCACAGGAAGCTATAAGTCAACACATATCCTCATTGGGGTATGCTTTTACAGAATCCTGAGTTAAGTCTTTACGTTCAGAACTGACTGATTTACACAGGGTTGAATGCACTATGTCTATCAAACTGCAAGGCAGGGTATGGATATACACTTTTAGGGTGATTTTAACCACTTCCGGTTGGTCCAGGAAGCTTAGAATCAACACAGGTAGACCTCATAGTGGCCTGATTGGACTGTCACCGAAGACAGGTTCATACGGCATTCATAACCCACATAGGCTTCAGGTTGAATTTAGGGGTGCAGGCAATGTATTCCTATGGGGAGAGATGTCATTGTAATCTGTGAGATCAAAAAACCCTGTTTTAGTGTGAAGGGTTAATGCCACATGGTCACGGTTAGGCTTGCACAGATCGGGAGGACCTTAGGAACATTCCTGTGGTGGAATTTTTCTTCTCACCCTAACGGTTCTCTCACTGTCACCCAAAATCAAATGACGTTGTGGGGTAGGCTTCATTTTGGGCCTACTTTTCTAATGGTCGCTGCGCTTAGACCGAGCGAGCTACGGTCAAGCGGGATATCTCGTTGAAGTCGGCACAGTCTGGAGACTATGGTGATGCCATTTTTTGTGTTGATTTCAGAATGCCATTTTGGTGATGGTCCCTCTCCGTTTAAACACATTGCAAATGTACAAAAGTCAACTAGCAAGTCAGTGTCCATCAGTCAATTAGATGTCATTATGACACCAAACTGATACCAATTGACACCAAACCCACTTTTTCCAACTCATTTAGAAGCCTACTATCACATATGTCAGAGCAGGCCCATAATTCACAGCGCCTTCAGTTTAAAACATAATAAAACGTAAAACACATAGTTACATTCTAGCTGCGGGTCCAGTTCGGACATTATGTGTAGGCCTATGTGAGGCGACCCCGAATCCCGAGTTTCGGCTCGATAGGTCCTTCGGTGCCCGAGCAAAACCCTAATTGGTGCTGAAAATCCACTTTTTTACATGCCTTGCTACGGGGTCCTTGAATGAGCTATCGGACAGAAACGTTGGGGTCCGTCTCTATGGGCCGAGCCGGTTTCACTGCACCTAGCCTTGCGTCTCTGAGACTTTTCTAAATGTCGTCATTTTCGTAATGGTCAAAATGAATTGAAGTCATTGCAAATGTACGAGGCTGTTCCTCGGTCCAAGAACCTTCTAGAGCCACCTAACTCACCACGCACTATCGACCGGAGGTCTAGAACAGGTTTCTAAAGTTTCGGAACTCTAGGTCTGACGGTTCTTTTTTAGCTAGAACAAAGCTAACTATTGCAGCCACTGACTGTCTCTACGCACCCCAATACGTCCCTCCTTCCAAGTTGTGTGTTAGTGTGATTTAGTTTTCCTTTGAAATTTTATGGGAAAAATGACTGATTTACAGTTCATGGGGGTTGCCTAATCACACATATGAAGTTTTGGACAGATCTGACTTTTTTAACCCTTCGAAACAGACACCAATTATGGCACTTCCGGTTGGCACAGGAAGCTATAAGTCAACACATATCCTCATTGGGGTATGCTTTTACAGAATCCTGAGTTTTAAGTCTTTACGTTCAGAACTGACTGATTTACACAGGGTTGAATGCACTATGTCTATCAAACTGCAAGGCAGGGTATGGATATACACTTTTAGGGTGATTTTAACCACTTCCGGTTGGTCCAGGAAGCTTAGAATCAACACAGGTAGACCTCATAGTGGCCTGATTGGACTGTCACCGAAGACAGGTTCATACGGCATTCATAACCCACATAGGCTTCAGGTTGAATTTAGGGGTGCAGGCAATGTATTCCTATGGGGAGAGATGTCATTGTAATCTGTGCGATCAAAAAAACCTGTTTTAGTGTGAAGGGTTAATGCCACACGGTCAAGGTTAGGCTTGCACAGATCGGGAGGACCTTAGGAACATTCCTGTGGTGGAATTTTTCTTCTCACCTTAACGGTTCTCTCACTGTCACCCAAAATCAAATGACGTTGTGGGGCAGGCTTCATTTTGGGCCTACTTTTCTAATGGTCGCTGCGCTTAGACCGAGCGAGCTACGGTCAAGCGGGATATCTCATTGAAGTCGGCACAGTCTGGAGACTATGGTGATGCCATTTTTTGTGTTGATTTCAGAATGCCATTTTGGTGATGGTCCCTCTCCGTTTAAACACATTGCAAATGTACAAAAGTCAACTAGCAAGTCAGTGTCCATCAGTCAATTAGATGTCATTATGACACCAAACTGATACCAATTGACACCAAACCCACTTTTTCCAACTCATTTAGAAGCCTACTATCACATATGTCAGAGCAGGCCCATAATTCACAGCGCCTTCAGTTTAAAACATAATAAAACGTAAAACACATAGTTACGTTCTAGCTGCGGGTCCAGTTCGGACATTATGTGTAGGCCTATGTGAGGCGACCCCGAATCCCGAGTTTCGGCTCGATAGGTCCTTCGGTGCCCGAGCAAAACCCTAATTGGTGCTGAAAATCCACTTTTTTACATGCCTTGCTACGGGGTCCTTGAATGAGCTATCGGACAGAAACGTTGGGGTCCGTCTCTATGGGCCGAGCCGGTTTCACTGCACCTAGCCTTGCGTCTCTGAGACTTTTCTAAATGTCGTCATTTTCGTAATGGTCAAAAGGAATTGAAGTCATTGCAAATGTACGAGGCTGTTCCTCGGTCCGAGAACCTTCTAGAGCCACCTAACTCACCACGCACTATCGACCGGAGGTCTAGAACAGGTTTCTAAAGTTTCGGAACTCTAGGTCTGACGGTTCTTTTTTAGCTCGAACAAAGCTAACTATTGCAGCCACTGACTGTCTCTACGCACCCCAATACGTCCCTCCTTCCAAGTTGTGTGTTAGTGTGATTTAGTTTTCCTTTGAAATTTTATGGGAAAAATGACTGATTTACAGTTCATGGGGGTTGCCTAATCACACATATGAAGTTTTGGACAGATCTGACTTTTTTAACCCTTCGAAACAGACACCAATTATGGCACTTCCGGTTGGCACAGGAAGCTTAGAATCAACACAGGTAGACCTCATAGTGGCCTGATGGACTGGTACCGAAGACAGGTTCATACGGCATTCATAACCCACATAGGCCTCAGGTTGAATTTTGTGGTGCAGGCTATGTATTCCTATGGGGAGAGATGTCACTGTAATCTGTGAGATCAAAAAACCCTGTTTTACTGTGAAGGGTTAATGCCACACGGTCAAGGTTAGGCTTGTTCAGATCGGGGGGACCTTAGGAACATTCATGTGGTGGAATTGTGCTTCTCACCCTAACGGTTCTCTCACTGCCACCCAAAATCAAATGACATTGTGGTGCAGGCTTCATTTTGGGCCTTCTTTTTTTCAAGTTTGCTGCACTCAGAACGAGCTACGGTCAAGCGGGGCGTCTCCTTGAACTCGGCACAGTCTGGAGACTATGGTGATGCCATTTTTTGTGTTGATTTCAGAATGCCATTTTGGTGATGGTCCCTCTCCGTTTAAACATATTGCAAATGTACAAAAGTCAACTAGCAAGTCAGTGTCCATCAGTCAATTAGATGTCATTATGACACCAAATGCATATCAATTGACACCAAACCCACTTTTTCCTACTCATTTAGTAGCCAACTATCACATATGTCAGAGCAGGCCCATAATTCACAGCGCCTTCAGTTGAAAACATAATAAAAAGGTAAAACACATAGTTACGTTCTAGCTGCGGGTCCAGTTCGGACATTATGTGAAGTCCTATGTGAGGCGACCCCGAATCCCGAGTTTCGGCTCGATAGGTCATTTGGTGTCCGAGAAAAACCCTAATTGGTGCTGAAAATCCACTTATTTCCATGCCTTGCTACGGGGTCCTTGAACGAGCTATCGGAAAGAAACTTTGGGGTCCGTCTCTATGGGCCAAGCCAGTTTCAACGCACCTAGCCTTGCGTCTCTGAGACTTTTCTAAACGTCGTCATTAACGTGATGCAAAAATGAATTGAAGTTATTGCAAATGTACGAGGCTGTTTCTCGGTCCGAGAACCGTCTAGAGCCACGTAACTCGCCACGCACCATGGCCCGGAGGTCTAGAACAGGTTTCTAAAGTTTCGGAACTCTAGGTCCGACCGTTCTTTTTTAGCTCCAACAAAGCTAACTATTGGAGCCACTGTCTGTCTCTACGCACCCCAATACGTCCCTCCTTCCAAGTTGTGTTTTAGTGCAATTTTTTTTTCCTTTGATTTTTTTGGGGAAAAATGACTGATTTACAGTTCATGGGGGATGCCTAATCACATATATGAAGTTTTGGACATATCTGACTTTTTTAACCCTTCGAAACAGCCCCTGAGACACCAATTATGGCACTTCCGGTTGGCACAGGAAGCTATAAATCACCACATGTCTTGATTGACATGGCCACTTACAGAATCCCGAGTTTTAAGTCTTTACGTTAAGAATTTACTGATCTACACAGGGTTGAATGCACTATGTCTATCAAACTGCAGGCAGTGTATGGGTAAACACTTTTAGGGTGATTTGAACCACTTCCGGTTGGTCCAGGAAGCTTAGAATCAACACAGGTAGACCTCATAGTGGCCTGATGGACTGGTACCGAAGACAGGTTCATACGGCATTCATAACCCACATAGGCCTCAGGTTGAATTTTGTGGTGCAGGCTATGTATTCCTATGGGGAGAGATGACACTGTAATCTGTGAGATCAAAAAACACTGTTTTACTGTGAAGGGTTAATGCCACACGGTCAAGGTTAGGCTTGTTCAGATCGGGGGGACCTTAGGAACATTCCTATGGTGGAATTTTTCTTCTCACCCTAACGGTTCTCTCACTGTCACCCAAAATCAAATGACGTTGTGGGGCAGGCTTCATTTTGGGCCTACTATTCTAATGGTTGCTGCGCCTAGACCGAGCGAGCTACGGTCAAGCGGGATAGCTCGTTGAACTCAGCACAGTCTGGAGACTATGGTGATGCCATTTTTTGTGTTGATTTCAGAATGCCATTTTGGTGATGGTCCCTCTCTGTTTAAACATATTGCAAATGTACAAAAGTCAACTAGCAAGTCAGTGTCCATCAGTCAATTAGATGTCATTATGACACCAAACCCACTTTTTCCTACTCATTTAGATGCCAACTATCATATATGTCAGAGCCGTCCCATAATTCACAGCGCCTCTAGTTGAAAACATAATAAAAAGGTAAAACACATAGTTACGTTCTAGCTGCGGGTCCAGTTCGGACATTATGTGAAGTCCTATGTGAGGCGACCCCGAATCCCGAGTTTCGGCTCGATAGGTCATTTGGTGTCCGAGAAAAACCCTAATTGGTGCTGAAAATCCACTTATTTCCATGCCTTGCTACGGGGTCCTTGAACAAGCTATCGGACAGAAACTTTGGGGTCCGTCTCTATGGGCCGAGCCGGTTTCACTGCACCTAGCCTTGCGTCTCTGAGACTTTTCTAAACGTCGTCATTTTCGTGATGCAAAAATGAATTGAAGTTATTGCAAATGTACGAGGCTGTTTCTCGGTCCGAGAACCGTCTAGAGCCACGTAACTCGCCACGCACCATGGCCCGGAGGTCTAGAACAGGTTTCTAAAGTTTCGGAACTCTAGGTCCGACCGTTCTTTTTTAGCTCCAACAAAGCTAACTATTGCAGCCACTGTCTGTCTCTACGCACCCCAATACGTCCCTCCATCCAAGTTGTGTTTTAGTGCAATTTTTTTTTCCTTTGATTTTTTTTGGGAAAAATGACTGATTTACAGTTCATGGGGGTTGCCTAATCACATATATGACGTTTTGGACAGATCTGAATTTTTTAACCCTTCGAAACAGCCCCTGAGACACCAATTATGGCACTTCCGGTTGGCACAGGAAGTTATAAATCAACACATATCCTCATTGGGGTATGCTGTTACAGAATCCTGAGTTTTAAGTCCTTACGTTAAGAATTGACTGATCTACACAGGGTTGAATGCACTATGTCTATATCAAACTGCATGCAGTGTATGGGTAAACACTTTTAGGGGCATTTTAACCACTTCCGGTTGGTCCAGGAAGCTTAGAATCGACACAGGTAGACCTCATAGTGGCCTGATGGACTGGTACCGAAGACAGGTTCATACGGCATTCATAACCCACATAGGCCTCAGGTTGAAATTAGGGGTGCAGGCAATGTATTCCTATGGGGAGAGATGACACTGTAATCTGTGAGATCAAAAAACACTGTTTTACTGTGAAGGGTTAATGCCACACGGTCAAGGTTAGGCTTGTTGAGATCGGGAGGACCTTAGGAACATTCATGTGGTGGAATTTTTCTTCTCACCCTAACGGTTCTCTCACTGTCACTCAAAAGCAAATGACATTGTGGGGCAGGCTTCATTTTGGGCCTACTATTCTAATGGTCGGTTATTGTGTTATTTCAGAAAATCATAGAAAATCACAGAAATGTCGCAGAGCTCCGCAGCACACTTTAAAAAGATTCGTATGAACACCCTGCAACTGGATCTGTAACCGTTGAAAAAAAAAACGCCTATTTGTGACCATCACCAATTTGTCATTGTTCCGTTTCTCTTAAATGACGATAGATAAATGGCTTTGACCCGAAGTGGAAAAATAATTTCTCTACTTCCATTTTAAGCCTTTAATCCCAGAAAAATGGCCGTAGCTCAAAAACCGTCGAGGCCTAGACGCCATCCCGTTCGGGGCCAACTGCCCGTTACGCCAACCCTACGCTCGCCAAGTTTCGGCTTCGAAATATTTTCAGTTTTTGAGATAAGGCCCCGTCGCGATTCGTGATGTTTTGCCAAATTGCCATATGATTCCGTATGCCATCTGGTGGGAGTGTCCGGGACGGCGGAAAAAACGGTCCGAAACTTGTTTTTTTTTTTAAACGGAAACCGAACGTCTGACAAAGTTCATTCGACGACTTCCCGGTAGGTCCGGCCCTACCGCACGGCCCGACGCCGACCGCAAATTTTACAAACGATTTCGGACGTCCGGTAAGGGACCGTACATTTGCAATATGGACTTTCTCACTGATCATACACGAAATGCCGAAATGTTCCCTTAAGGTATGTTAAGTGGCCTTAGCAAACATTCAATTCTCTGGCAAGAGCTCTGCTGGACAATCCTGTAGTCAGCATGCCAATTGCATGCTCCCTCAAAACTTGAGACATCTGTGGCAGTGTGACAAAACTGCACATTTTAAAGTGGTACAGTGTGTTGTGGGTGATGTTGATGTAACTGTACATTATCTTGCAATATACCCTCTTAGAAAAAAGGGTTTCAAAACAGTTATTTGGCTGTCCCCATAGGAGAACCCTTTTGGTTCCAGGTTAAACCCTTTTGCAACCTATGGGGACAGCCGAAGAACCCTTTTGGAAGAGGGTATTTTGTGAGATAATGTACAGTGTCATCAACTTTCACCCACAATACACTGTTACATGGGCTATTTAGACAATTAGCTGGGCTAGATGGAGTCTGCGGACAGAATTTTCGATGAAGCACCTTTTTTTAAGAGTGTACTGGTCCAGGGTCATATTTCCAATCAAGCTAAATCTTGTTTTTAAGCAGATAACACTGCCCTTAGACACTGATCGTAGATATGTTGTTAGAAGGCCAATGGAGTTGCACTTAGTACTGGAATTGTACCTTAAGCAGGTAACTGATAATTGCCCCTCTCCTAGCTCCAGGAGCCATTTCTCCACCGGGCCGCAGGCCTTGGAGTTGGAAAGGATATCTAGGAGCTCCACCACCTCTCCCTCGCTGCTCGTCATGTGTGTGATATCCACCAGCATGTCTCTGAACACCATGTCATTGATGCCCTCAAATCAGATGAGGCAGCACTCTATTGAAAGAGGGGGAGAGGGAGGACAATAACGGATTACATTTATGTAGCGCAATTTAACTGGGATTTATATATTTGTGTGGATAATTCTTATCACGTTACTACCACACATTTGTAGCAACTTCAAAGGGGCATGAAGTAGTCAAAAAAAAATATGGGCATTAGTTCACCCCAACCTAAAGTTTGTCTGGAGCAATGCCTTCAGAAAGTATTCATACCCCTTTACTTTTCCACATTTTGTGGTTACAGGCTGAATTTAAAATGGATTAAATTAAGATTGTGTGTTATTGGGGGAATAATGTCAAAGTGAAATTGTGTTTTTAGAAATGTTTACAACTTAATAGAAAATGAAACGCCTACATGTCTTGAGTCAATAAGTGTTCCACCAGTGGAGTCTGCTGAGGTGAGCATTGAACATAATAATGGCTGGAACGGAGGAAATGGAATGGCATCAAACCTTGTATTTGATGCATTTGATACCATTCCACCTATTCTGCTCCAGCCATTACCACGAGCCTGTCCTCCTCAAATTAAGGTCCCACCAACCTCCTGTGTATCCAACCCCTGTGTTATGGCAAGCCTAAATAAGTTCAGGAGTAAAAATATGCTTAACAAGTAATATAATAAGTTGCATGGACTCATTCTGTGTACAATAATAGTGTTTAACATTATTTTTTAAATGACTACTTCATCTCTGTACCAATGCCTCGCAAAAAAGGACATTGAACACCCCTTTGAGCATGGTGAAGTTCAGTGGAGGCTCCTAAGAGGAGGAAGGGGAGGGACCATACTCAGTGAATTATAAAAATAAAAATTGTGAAACATTTAAAAAGTTATTATTTTTAGATTAAACTATACTAAATATATTCACGTCACCAAATTGTTGATTAAAACAAACTGTTTTGCTATGAATGTCTACAGTAGCCTCAACAGCACTCTGTAGGATTGCACCATGGTAGCTAGCGTCCGTACTCCCCTTGGTACATTGACTTCAATACAAAACCTAGGAGGCTCTTGGTTCTCACTCCCTTTCATAAACTTGCACAGTGGCCTAGTTACAGTTTTGACTAAAGTAATCTGGAGAATCTATGACAAGACTTGAAAATGTCTGTGTTACTATGATCAACAAACCAACTTGACAGAGTTTAATTAATTAATAATGTGCAAATATTGTACAATCCATCAAAAAGACAATAAAATCCATTTTAATCCCCCCTTGTAACAACAAAATGTGGAAAAAGTTTTTCTGTGAATACTTTCTGAATGCACTGTACACCTACTATAGCCGGATGCACAAAACAGATTACATGGACAGAGTTTGGACTTCAGACCACTTTTAAAGTATCAAAACTGACCAAAAAAAATGTAGGAGTGCGGCAGTCCCACTCCTCTTTGTATTTATTTTGTTTATTGTATAAAATAGAGAAAGACGAAAGCTAATGTGCTGAATTAGAAGTGTGCTGGATTCTAACCCATGCTGCGATTTATGTGTTCTGGATGCAGTGGCTTAGACCACTAGATCATCCCAGGCCACAGAACTAACAAACTTTCAATTTTAAGATTAATCATCCCTTTAATACCAGGCAGAATCTAACTGTAAACAGGTAGCCTATTTATCTCTCCCCCCGGGTGGCAAGTTCCTTGCTTTCAACGCATGACTTCCTTTCCCTATCTCACGGTAGGAGCATATCATATAGGCCGGCTGCTTGTGATTATTTTATTGCATGTAAGGGTTTGTCCGGAAAAATCTAAATTTTTGTTATTCACACAGCATTCAAACTCCTGTATCTGTCCTAAATCCCAAAGATAATCAGTTATTGATTGTTGTCGAACCACCAGTCGGGGAACGACACACACGCACACACGCACACACAAAACACCACACCTAAGCCTTTTGTTAGGCTTCCTGTGACTAATTACTTTGTAATATGTTATGTTGTGTTGGATTGAAGTAGAATACTTGGGAAAACTACAAAAACAAATTATAAAGCAACCATAAAAAAAGGTTGTGTGGGTTGTCAGGGACAGCCTAGCAAAACTTTGATAGGGAAAGGACTATAGTGAAGCTCTTCAGATGGGCAACTGGTGCATCTTTGCTCAACAGGGTATTAAAGACGGCACAGTAGGTCCTATTCAGCTTGGCAATGGATTCATCGACTCGCCAAAATCAAGATACTGTAGGCGAGTGGACATTTCTGTCTTTTCAGAAAAGTCAGTGACTGCACAAGGCGGGATGTCGCTGATGAAATTCATGGCAGTTTGAGCATTAAAGAGAGAAGGTGAAAAAAAGAAAGCAAAGAAGAGTAAAGAATTGAGCCTCCTTTGTCTGAAATCACATTCATTATGAAACAAATTCACCTTGGGTGAAGTAAGTAAGACAAGGCTTATCAGCCATGCGCCTGCTCGGGGAGCCACAGTGGAGTAAGTAGGGCAGAGTGTCATGGGGAGAAGAAGACATTCCATAATTAAATTCCCACAGTAAGTGCATGATTTTCAAGGCTTGAAATTCGTTTTTCAAAGCCCCAACTGAGTTAAATTGCTTTTTTAGAATCTCTCTTTTAAGCCCTCTTTATAAGGTGGCGAAGAAGAAAAATATATGTGCTTTTCAAAAGGACCAGCGTAGTCCACATGAATTCTCTGCCATGGCTCTGCGGGCCATTCCCATGGGTGGACTGGGACAGGAGCAGGCATGTGAAGGGTTTCCAAACCCTTCACATCTTTCCTTGTCTCCTGTTTGATAACTGTGCTTGTGACTGGTAGGGCCTTGAGCTGAGCGGTATGGAACATGTCCACTGCATCCACCCTCCTTTGTCTTTCTCTTGTACACGGCAGTCTGGATAATCCATCTGCATTCGTGTGGAGGGATGACGGCTTAAACTCAATGTCATACATATGACTGGCAAGGAACAGGGCATATCGCTGTAACCTGGCTGCTGTCATTGCCGGAATGCCTTTCTTTGGACTGAAAATGGAAAGCAACGGCTGGTGATCTGTAACCAGTGTGAAACGCTTGCCATATAGGTATGCGTGGAATTTCTTGACGCCCCACACTAGTGCCAGTGCTTCTTTGTCGATTTGTGAGTAGTTTTTCTCTGCATCATTCAATGTTCGTGACGCAAATGCAACTGGCCTCTCTGACCCATCTTTCAGTGTGTGTGAAAGGACTGCCCCTAATCCATAAGGGGACGCATCACAAGCCAACTTCACTGGCATTTCAGGGTCGTAATGCATCAGGACCTGTTCAGATGTTATGAGCCGTTTTGCCTCCAGAAATGCATTTTCACACTGTTCTGTCCACCGCCATGTCCTATTCTTTTCCAGGAGCTGATTTAGAGGCTGGAGTACTGCTGAAAGGTTTGGGAGGAATCTTCTGTAGTAATTGATCAGTCCCGTGAAAGATCTTACTTCTGTGATATTTTGTGGTCGTGGTGCCTGTACCACTGCCTCGATTTTGTCCTGTGTTTTGTGCAATCCATTGCAGTCAATCTCATGTCCACAGAAGACAATCTTGTCTTTGAAGAACTCACACTTCTTTAAGTTTGCCTGTAGACCATACTCTTTCAGTCTTTTCAGGACCTCTTCCAGGTTAGCCAGGTGCTCTTTGTCGGTGCGTCCTGTTATGATCATGTCATCCAGGATACACTGGGTTCCTGGGATTCCTTGCAAAATCTGGTCAATAGTTCGTTGCCAAATGGCTGGGGCTGATGCAATGCCAAAAACCAGGCGGTTATACCTGTATAGACCTTTGTGTGTGTTTATTGTCAGGTACTGTTTGGAACTCTCTTCAACCGGTAGCTGCAGGTAAGCCTGTTTCAGATCGATTTTACTGAAGTGTTTCCCACCAGCTAGTGCAGCAAAGATGTCATCCAGACGTGGTAGGGGGTATTGGTCCACATGCAACATTGAATTCACAGTTACCTCGAAGTCCCCACACATTCTAACAGACCCGTCTTTCTTCACAATAGGAACTATGGGTGTGGCCCATTCGCTTCTGTCCACTTTCGTCAGGATCCCTGTATCCTGCAAGCGATCGATTTCCGCTTCCACCTTTGGTCTCAGGGAGTATGGAACAGATCTGGCTTTGCAGAATTTCGGGGTTGCGTCATCTCTTAGTACAAGTTTTGCTGTGAAGCCTTTTACTGTTCCCATCTGATCACTGAAAACTGTGTTGTATTTCTTCCGCAAGTGTTCCAGTGTTTGGTCTGTGCCTTTCTCTTTGGACTGGAACGTGTGGAGCATTTTCAAGTCACACCAATTCAGCTTTATTTTTGAAAGCCATTCCCTGCCAAATAATGGGGGGCCAGTTCCAGGCACCACATACAGCTGTAACTGCTGTGTTTGCCCCCCATAATGCACTCTGACCTGCAACGCCCCCATTGGGCTCAATCTCTCTCCTGAGTATGTCTTCAGCAACACATTTGTGTTCTTCAGCTTGATAGCCTTAAAGTGCTCATTGTAGACAGTAGTGGAAATTATAGACACTGCAGATCCTGTGTCCAGCTCCATTTTGAGGGGTTTGCCTTTGATATCTGGTGTCACCCATATTATGCTACTGCTGGGAGAAGTCACTGTGTTTAACGCCATTGTACCAATTAATCGTTCATCTGAATCACTGCCACTGTTCTCTGCTAGTGTATTCACCAACCCTTTAATTTTCTCAGTTTTACTGATGTGACTGAATTTTGCTTTGCATGCTCTTTGAATGTGCCCTCTTCTACTGCATTTGTGACAAATTTCGTCTTTGAAACGGCAGTCCTCTGCTTTGTGACCATCTCTGTCACACCTGTTGCATTTTTCGGCCACACGGGGGCGCTGTCGACTGCGTGAAAACTTGTGCAGGGAAATTTGTGACAGGTCAGTACTTCTTTTACTTTGCAACTCAAATGCATCTTTAGTCGCGATTTCCATAGCCACAGCAATTTCAACAGCCTTTGCAAACGTGAGCTCTGATTCTGTGAGCAAACGTTTTTGAATGTGTTCATGTTTCAGTCCACACACAAATCTATCCCTTAATGTGTCATTTAGGTTCTCTCCCAACTGGCAATGTTCAGACAGTTTCTTCAACACTGCTACATATGTACTAACACCCTCCCCCTCATTCTGATCTCTCTTGTGGAAACGAAAACGTTCCGCGATGAGGAGTGGTTTAGGTGATAGGTGATTTTGCAATATCTCCACAATCTCTGTGAATGTTTTATTTGAGGGCTTCAGAGGGGCAGTCAGATCTCTTAGCAAACTGTATGTTTTTGGGCCAATTAAACTCAACAACGCTGGTACTCTTTTGTTATCAGCTATGTCGTTTGCAATGAAGTACTGTTCCAGTCGTTCAATGTAAGTTGCCCAGTTTTCTTGCGTGTCATCAAACACATCTATTTTCCCGATGCTAGCCATTCTCTTTACCTCCGGCTCCACGGGTCTTTGATCTGCCGCCTCGTTCTCATTAGCTCTCCCCTCGTCTTCACTGCTTGCTAGCTGTTGTGCTACAGGGTCAAAATCTTCCTCTCTTCCTACGAACTCCATCTGTATTCGTGATGCACACTGCAGGTAATCATCCTCGTCGCCATTGTAGTGTCTTAACACTTAGTACTTATTTATGTAATAAGAAAGACTCGGAATACAAGCAATTGAACTGGAGCTTCACATTTACTCAAACTAGTTAGTATCAGAATAACATAGAACAATACTGCGCATGACCAAGGGTGCTCCATCCTTAAAGGGGACATCAGTAATTAACAGAACATAACAAAATTGAAAGAGCTCCACTCCCATCTGCATTGGAGGGCAAACTGGGCGTTTCTGAGGGTGAGGAGTGCAAGTGTAATTACAAAAGAAGCAGGTCCACAGACGCATGTCTTTTCAATTAATTTGCCATCTCTGATTTTGTCCACAGGAGATCATAATTGACACATTAAAGTGGTTAGTAAATAATGACTGGGATACCTGAGATGTGCTGGAGGCTGTTGTGAGGTTCGTGAATCTTGAGCGCACTCCTGTGGTTGATTTTGATTTCACGTCTCTCAAACATTGATTGACCTCTGTCTACAGAAGTGTTTACTGTGGTGTATTACATTGTACAGTGACACAATCTTCTGGTATGATACAGGAATGGTAGAATGACAAACAGCACCTTTCATGCACAGTGGGTTAACTGTGTTTATTAGGCATTAGTCATATCTTGATTGAGACCTATGCACATAATCATGATAAAAAAAATGTCTATACTTTTTTTAACCCGAGGCCACCAAGGGAGACACTAAAAGAGTGTGAAGCAAAAACATGTTCTGAAATCGTAAACTGCCACAAACAAGAACATATTATTGTTGTTGATGCGTAATGCTGTCAGCTATTTATTTTAGAAACACAGCTCCCCCATAAAGTTGTTTTGATTGAGCTTGTATTGAGGTAGCACTTTCATTGATGCTGGTATGATTGCTACTTTGACAAATTGCCCCTCCACTCTCCTGAGTGTAAACAAATAGGCCTCATTTCATCAATGGTCATTTCTCTAAAAACCTCCCTTCTCTCTGTACACATACAGTAACATCACACCACACAGTCCCAAACGACACAAAAAGACATTGAGACTGTAGGCTCTCCCTTTGTAACCTCATTTTCTTTGTGACTTCACCCGGCAGAGACAAAATCCATCATTTCTATTTGATGGTGCAGTCAGCCGGGTTTCTGGAGGACGCTGGGCTGACATTGATGCGTTTCATTTCGGTTCTGCTGAGGACGCCAATTACCCTTTGGAGAATCTCTAGGGTAGAACTATTGTTGTGTGTGTGTGTGTCAAGGGCAACAACAGGGGCCGGTGCTTATTTAAACATGTGGGGCCGCCATAACCAGACTAGCCTCTCATCCTTTACATAGCTATAGGGTCGTTCCACCTCAAAAAGCAAAATAAATTATTTTTACACCCACCATCTCACATTGTTCTGAAATCGTTTTTGCAGCAACAGCACCATCTAGGTGGTCAGAACATGGTAATATCAGGATGTCAGACGGAACATAAACCTAACCTCAATTACTAATTTCTCTGAACAGGGGAAAAAAAACATCACTATATTCACTGAAAATACAGTACATAACATACAATCAAGAAACAATACTCCGAGCCGCAGCTCCATACTACTTTTCAGAAATAGAGACCGGATACTGTATACTTGCTGGGTTGGGATTGGCGTGGGATGGTCCGTAAGGTGGCTTTTGACCATTCCTTTGGATTCCATGTCTTACTCATTGTTCGAAAAAACTGATGTAAGATACAAAATACACTATATTGAATATTATATGAATCCTATGAAGTAAAATGGCCAATTTGTGTGCAATCAACTTGTTTGATTTCTTAAAGATCAAATGACAAAAAAAATAATGCTGCAGGAATGCTAATCCTATCTTTTTCCTACTACAGAAACAACTTCAGAGCAGTCTGAGATGGTGGGTGTCATGGCTTGCTGAAATGAAATGGAACAACCCATCTAGTTCTTCAGACAGCCAAGTCCAAAACAGGTAAACACTCGCACAAAGACGCACACATGCTTGAGCACACACACGGATAAGATACGTCGGTAGTCAGAAATGAGTGAACACATCAGGATCATATTAGCACACAACGTATCGAAACATTAACAAGCGTTTTTTGAACAGAAAACAAAAACAAGCAGTTCATATTGGAGGTAGTCCCTCCTCGTTTCAATCCATTTTCTTCCATTGGGTGCCTAATGAATATGACCCAGGGTTCAAAGTGACAATACATAAAGTACTGTGTACAATTCAAATCCTCATTATAGTACTGGGAAATGTATTATGTTATTGTTAAAAACTGTTGAGTGCTAGCTGTAAAGGATTAGTGTTGGGTCATGTGAGTCGGCAACTCCAAAATACGATAAAAGTGATTTGAGACCTAATGGAAAGTGCTACATGAATACAATCCATTGTCAGTAATTGACAAAATAATAAATAATTGCAAAAATCATGAGGGTCTGTGCTGTTAAAGGGACTGGTTATTAGCTGGCAACGTAGCTACAAGATAGCAACAAGACCCCACTAGAAACAAGCAAAATAAGAATACTTGAAAAAATAAAGACTAATATCCTTTACCTACCGACTTCACTCTACAGTTCATTCGGAAAGTATTCAGACCCCTGCACACTTACCCCACCAGACATGCCACCAGGAGTCTTTTCACAGTCCCCAAATCCAGAACAAATTCAAGAAACGCGTTCAGTATTATATAGAGACATTACTGTATGGAACTCCCTTCCATATCATATTGTTCAAATAAACAGCAAACCTGGTTTCAAGAAACAGATAAAGCAACACATCACGGCACAACGCCTCTCCCCTATTTGGCCTAGATATTTTGTGTGTGTATTGAAATGTAGACGTGTTGTTTTTTTATTGATGGAGTCCTTGAGTCCATGAGCTGTTCTTGTCTATTAATGTTCTATATTATGTCATTGTTTGCTTTTGCAACAGCTAATTGGGATCCTAATAAAATACCAAACATTGGAGGAAGGAGGACGCTCACCCTGGGAGGAAGGAGGACTTTCCCTGCGTTGATGTTTGATGAGCTACTGTACTTGCAACCCGAGTAGATGCATTAAGCTTCACTCAGGTCACACAGGGAGAAAGAAGGTACGTGCTCAGGGAGGGAGCAGCAGCATCTTGGATCCTTCCTTGCCTGTGTTGATGCGTGGTGAGCTACTTGTACCCTTAGCAGCTGCATTGGCATCACTCAGGTCACAGGGAGGAAGGAGAACATGTGCCCAGGGAGGAAAAAGGATGTCAGCGCACTGAGGAAGCAGCAGGATCTTGGAGCCTTCCTTGCCTGTGTTGAGTCAGATTATAGCCATAATCATAATCAAATTATTAGCGTGCATGTTAACATACTCACTGTTATTGCACACAGATGGGCTCCATCCATTCATATGTTGCTCTGCATGTGTTCACCGCTCATTATTTGTCTGTATTGTCATTGTAATTGTTTTTAATAACCTGCCCAGGAACTGTGGTTGAAAATTAGCCGGCTGGCTAAAAAACTGGTACTTTTACTGAAACGTTGATTAATGTCCCTGTAAAAAAACGTCCCTGTAAAAATGAACTCAAACTCAATACCAATGCAATCAAGACAGCTTTGTTTTTTTATTTGGAAATTATATTAATTTAAAGCAAACGTGAAACTGGGAAAAGGTATAGTGAATACTTTCACAAGGCACTAGAAAAGTTGATTATATTGCTTTGGTTCGGGATTTTTTTAAATGTTTAAACAAAGAAGATTTAAACCCCAAGCCTGTCTTAAAAAAGTAACATTAACATCTACATTTATATAAAGAGCACCCGTATCGTATTTAAATTAAAACATAGTATGTGCAGGTTGGGCATTTTGACTTCTAATAAGTAAAATAACTATTTTAATAGCAAATTAATTGTGCCTTTGAACTTTGGTGTGAATCACAGCACAATTCAGACCCTGAGAAGAATGAGCATAGAAGTTGCTACTGTAGACACTGGTTTTGTTTCCTTACAGTATATATATATATATATATATATATATATTCAAAGTGGCTATATCCACTGCAGTTATCTTTTTATTGAGAACTACACACACGCAGCACCCATTGATGTGGCTGACGAGTAAATGTCTTCCCTCTAGGCGATTTTCTTCAGTCTGGGCAGAGTGAGTTCATACCTGTTGGAGAATGTAATGGGAAAATTTCAGATCACAAAGGCCCATATATTTAGATTTAGTGTGATTTAGTGTGCCTGCTCTTTCCATGACATAGCTTTCACCTGGATTCACCTGGTCAGTCGATGATTCTTTATGGATGTCACTTGTTAAATCCACTTCAATCAGAGTAGATGAAGGGTAGGAAACAGTTTAAAGAATGATATTTAAGCCATGAGACATGGATTGTGTATGTGTGCCATTCAGAGGGTGAATGGGCAAGACAAAATATTTAAGTGCCTTTGAATGAGGTATCTTAGTAGTTGCTAGGTACACCGGTTTGTGTCAAGAACTGCAACAACGATGCTGGGTTTTTCCCACGATCAACAGTTTCCTATGTGTATCAAGAATGGCCCGACATCCAGCCAACTGTGGGAAGCATTGAAGTCAACATGGGCCAGCATCCCTGTGGAAAGCTTTCAACACATTGTAGAGTCCATGCCCCAACGAATTGGCAAACGGGGCGGGGTGCAACTCAATATTAGGAAGGTGTTACAAATATTTGGTATACTCAGTGTATATCTAACATGCTTTTTAAAATAAATTTACTGAATGCACTAACTCCCCTCAATGTACTCTAGGACCAAGAACATTTATTGAAAATATCTTCTGAAGTTCCATAATTGTATGTTCGAAATGGGAAAATAAATAATTTCCTGGAAAGTTTCTGTTTTGGCGACGAGGTTTTCATCAGACAGCGACAACAGTTTCTGAAAATGATTAACATTTGTTTTTAGATCTGTTGATAGTGATTGACACCAGAACTAGTTACAGAAGGTTCAATTGCAGGGACAGAGGACACACTAATGATAAAGAGGGAGATCTCAGAGAAGAGGTAGCTTAGTACAACTAGTAGGAGTATGTATACAGTCTTGGCCAAAAGTTGAGAATGACACAAATATTAATTTTCACAAAGTCTGCTGCCTCAGTTTGTATGATAGCAATTTGCATATACTCCAGAATATTATGAAGAGTGATCAGATGAATTGCAATTAATTGCAAAGTCCCTCTTTGCCATGCAAATGAACTGATTTCCAAAAAAACATTTCCACTGCATTTCAGCCCTGTCACAAAAGGACCAGCTGACATCATGTCAGTGATTCTCTCGTTAACACAGGTGTGAGTGTTGACGAGGACAAGGCTGGAGATCACTCTGTCATGCTGATTGAGTTCGAATAACAGAATGGAAGATTCAAAAGGAGGGTGGTAGTTGGAATCATTGTTATTCCTCTGTCAACCATGGTTACCTGCAAGGAAACACAAAAAAGGGCTTCACAGGCAAGGATATTGCTGCTAGTAAGATTGCACCTAAAACAACCATTTACCGGATCATCAAGAACTTCAAGGAGAGCGATTCAATTGTTGTGAAGAAGGCTTCAGGGCGCCCAAGAAAGTCCAGCAAGCGCCAGGACCGTCTCCTGAAGTTGATTCAACTGCGGGATAGGGGCACCACCAGTACAGAGCTTGCTCAGGAATGGCAGCAGGCAGGTGTGAGTGCATCTGCACGCATAGTGAGGCAAAGACTTTTGGAGGATGGCCTGTTGTCAAGAAGGGCAGCCAAGAACTTCTCTCCAGGAAAAACATCAGGGAGACTGATATTCTGCAAAAGGTACAGGGATTGGACTGCTGAGGACTGGGGTAAAGTCATATTCTCTGATGAATCACCTTTCCGATTGTTTGGGGCATCCGGAAAAAAGCTTGTCCGGAGAAAAGAACGTGAGCGCTACCATCAGTCATGTGTCATGTCAACAGTAAAAGCATTCTGAGACCATTCATGGGTTGGGTTGTTTCTCAGCCAAGGGAGTGAGCTCACTCACAATTTGAATAGCCATGAATAAAGAATGGTACCAGCACATCCTCCGAGAGCAATTTCTCCCAACCATGCAGGAACAGTTTGGTGACAAACAATGCATTTTCCAGCATGATGGAGCACCTTGCCATAAGGCAAAAGTGATAACTAAGTGCCTCGGGGAACAAAACATCAATATTTTGGGTCCTTGGCCAGGAAACTCCCCAGACCTTAATCCCATTGGTCAATCCTCAAGAGGCGGCTGGACAAACAAAACCCCACAAATTCTGACAAACTCCAAGCATTGATTATGCAAGAATGGGCTGCTATCAGTCAGGATGTGGCCCAGAAGTTAATTGACAGCATGCCAGGGCGGATTGCAGAGGTCTTGAAGGGTCAACACTGCAATATTGAATAAAAAATATTGAATATTGAGGGTCAACACTGCAAATATTGACTCTTTGCATCAACTTCATGTAATTGTCAATAAAAGCCTTTGACACTTATAAAATGCTTGTAATTATACTTTAGTTACTATTACATAGTAACATCTGACAAAAATATCTAAAGACACTGAAGCAGCAAACTTTGTGTAAATTAATGTTTGTGTCATTCTCAAAACTTTTGGCCATGAGATGACTCCCATACACACAATTTATCTCTGCACATTGATTGTCAATGTTTCGGTTAGTAGCCATCAAGACAGTCAACAGAAATGTTGACAATAAACATCAGCAAAGACTGTGTATAGGTCCTGTGGTTATGAGTCATCTTTTATGATGAACTGAATTTTTATGGGCTGTTATTCCCAGAACCACAAGCAAGAGAGACAGAGTGGTAATTGTGCATATTTACCTTTACCGACTATGTTCTGAATTCTTTAGCCAGCATATTTTACTTTTTTTTTTTCTTCTTAACAATACAAAACATACATATACAAGCAACAGCATTGCATGCTGTTTGGGGTTTTAGGCTGGGTTTCTGTACAGCACTTTGTGACATCAGCTGATGTATTTATAAAGCCCTTCTTACATTTCATTGATTGAACAGCATACAGACGCACACACATCCACAACATCAACCCTGCCCAGACCCACCTACCATCACTCACCGCCACATGGCCTACAACTGCACAATTTCGTTTCTCTCTGTCGCAGTTGACCTTTCTATTGTGTTAACAATGGAGGATTGGTTGATTTACAGTTAATTATACATTTTTCCAAGAAGATTGACGAGAAAAGTATTGTCCAAACCATGAGGATATCTTACTTATATGCCATGTCTTGAAATATGCAGACAGATGGATTAAAAGTACATTTACATTGTAATCCTTCTGCCAGCCAACTTTCTAACTCTGCCCATAACTTTTGGACATTATAGCGTTCCCAGAAGGCAATATCAACAGCCCACACACATTCATTCAATCACAGTTTTAGAAAAAGTATGACATTGTCATGAATGCTGACCTATCAGGTTACTGGATATACCTCAAGACTCCAGGTGCTACACTGCCTCCTTTAGAAGAGAAGAAGCACTCAATTGCAGAGCTAAGGGATCAGTCCCTTTATAGTACAGAAAATGCTGACCACACCATTAGATGAATAGAGAAGGAGGAAATGGAGACTGCTCCAATTATAGAAAAGAAGATGAAGTTCCTTGCTTACCATTCTGTGAAACCTTTTACCAGGTCCATCTGAGAAAGATCTATTAGTACCTGTGGACAAAATGAACAGCAGATCTGTTAATACACTCAACAAGATTTGCCTAGATTTATAAAACACAAGATATTGCAATTTTAAAACAATTTAAAAACCTTTTGAAGAATCCTGTCGGAAAATGTTAACAGTACAATGTATATTCCTAAAACAAATTGAATATGATACGGTTGCTGCTTCCTGTTGTTATGATTTTTTAAATTTATAGCCAAGTGGCAAACACTGGTTCAGCATAATCAATATGCTGAAGGCCAAGACATATAAATTGCACCTCCCCCCATACACACGTAAAACACATGTTCAGATGTACTAGTGTAGTAAAATACAGTATTTAGTAAAATTCTTTTAAAACTGCTCGCACACCAATATTTACCAAGTGGTCACTCTAGACTGGAATTGATTAGCTTGTTCTACTGTTCTACTGATAACGCACATAAATTAAATCACTCACATTGATATGGGTTGATTTCAATGGAACAAAGTGTAAAAAAAAAAAAGGTTTTCTTTTTCGTATTTTTGGCGAATCATATTCTCACATGGATTTCTAAATAGAGAGTGGTGAGGAGGAGCAGCTCCGTGGACCCTTTTTGTCCAGAACTAATTTAGCCATTCACTGTAGAGCTGCTATTTTCTTGAGTTTTCTCATGTTAATTAACTTGTGACATTGCTGGATTACTCATTATACTAATTTAGTCAAATTGAATCAACAAATATGATAGTCAGTTTAAAAAGGTTAACCTCTACAGGATTGGTGGTTAATGCAATTAGCATGAGGTTGTAAGTAACAAGAATATTTCCCAGGACATAGACATATCTGATATTGGTAGAAAGCTTAAAATCTCGTTAATCTAACTGCACTGTCCAATTTACAGTAGCTATTACAAGGATACCATGCTATTGTTTTAGGAGTGTTTTAGGAGTGAGCACAGTTAGGAATTAGAAAAGTTATTAATAAACCGATTAGGCACATTTGGGCAGTCTTGATACAACATTTTGAACATAAATGCAATGGTTCACTGGATCAGTCTAAAACTTTGCACACAAACTGCTGCCATCTAGTGGCAAATATCTAAATTGCACCTGGGCTGGAATAATACATTATGGCCTCTCTCTTGCATTTCAAAGATGAAAAAAACTTTTTCTAATGTGTTATATTCTGCTACATTCATTTCACATTTCCACAAACTTCAAAGTGTTTCCTTCCAAATGGTAACAAGAATATACATATCCTTTGCTTCAGGTCCAGAGCTACAGGCATCCGTAAGCAATCGATTTTGTGTAATCTTGATGACTATAAACTTTTATACTATCCTCATCTGAGGTAAAAGGAATGTGTATTTCCTGTAAATAGTGTGTGGTGAAAACGTTAGTCGGTGTAATGTAGTAAAACATTCTTTCCGGTATAGGGGAATTAGCGTAATATGAAATAATTCAATGTCAAAATAATTATATATTTTGATTTAGGATGATGAATGAAGCACACACAGATTATTTACAACAATTACATATATGTATTACTAATTTAATAATGGAAAAAGTTAAAAAATGCTTCTAAACACAGATTAGACTAAACTCTAGACTAGAGTTTCCACAGTGACAGCAGCCTAAACCTCCCTACTAAACCTCCTAAACCTCCTTAATTGCTACCTACCATTCCAATTTCTTTCCTCTCCCGCGTGTGGAACATCCGGTTGTTTTTGACCGCCACGTCCAGCTTCCTAGTCCCCGCTTCCTCCAGGGACATGTCAAACTCAAACCTGAGAGATGTAAAAACAACATGTTTGTCAGAGACTCGCATTCAGAAGGGTGCCCTGAATGTATTTCTTAAATTTACAGAGTTTAGATGGAATTGGCCTTATGTTCATAAGCCTGGAATCGAAACTCATATGCAGTTTCACTATGCTCGGAGAAGCAGCTTAGATTCCAGGCTACCCATGGACACAAAAATGAATGCCCTCTGGTGGTCAAAGGAGGTAAGGCCCTTACTTCTCATTGAAGACAGGAGTCACCGTCTTCTTCTTCACCTGTGTTCTCATGCGATGCTTCCAGGACTGGTCGGGGAGGAGGTAAAGGCGGACGTAAGCATCTGAGCCGTCCTTGCTGCAGGCAAACAAGTTCCTGTGGAGTAAAGAGCAAAAATAGTAAGGCTTGGGTGAGAAGGACCTAGCAGAGTATGGCTCTATATGAAGGAACCAAGTGAAGAGAAGGACGTAGGGCAGAGAACATGTTCTATTCTGAATGTCTGCTCGTCCTCAGGAGTGCCATTCTAAACAACGTTAAGAGTTTTCAATTGTATTACAGAGTAAAGATCATAACACGTTTACACAATGGACTGGGTGCTAACGGTGATTTGGAAATGTCCATATGAGTGTACAGCATATCAGTATGTTTGTATCCATCAAGATATGATAAGTGTGTGTGTGTGTGTGTAGGGCCATGTACATATCTTTGGAGGGGCAGGTGGTCAAAGTGAAAAAAAAGTTTGTTCTGCTGCTGACATCTGCATTGTATGCCTACTTAAAAACAGTCAAATTGAATCCTTCTCACGTGACCGTGAAAGACGACATAAAATTAGAAAAGTACCCTGTGTGCCACTACTCATACTAGCGCTAGGCGCCGGTAGCTTCTGCTTGTGCAGCAGCAGTAGGAGGACAAGTGCAGTGTGCGCGCTCAGAGGAGCCGGAGTTTTTCAAGATACATTTTTTTTTAAATTATTAGCTAGTTTCATGGGCAATTAATTGCAGAACAAGCGAGAAAAGAGACTAAAAGAAAAATAATGTTAATTTTTAATTCATTTTTAAAACACTACCAATCTGAAAAGAGACTTTCCTCATAGGAGGGCAAAAGGTCAGATGCTCAGACACCCCTAGAACCTTATCTGTGCACGTGCCTGTGTGAGTGTGAGTGTGAGTGATAAAGACAGTACACAGATAGAGTGGGGATGTGTGGCATGATAGTAGGTTTCCCAGGCACAGTACCTGCAGGAGTTGACCAGGATGATGAGACGGCTCCTCAGGGTGACATAGCGCACTGTCAGCTGTATCTCCCCAAAGGTCCCCTGGTGGTTCATGATGTAGCTGGAGTCATTGTTAAAGGGACATTACACATCAAAATCACATTTTGCCAGATGTTTTCAGACCTCAAAAGTAGTCTTCTGTCAAGATCCCAGGCCATCTGTTTTGTAGATCCAGCAATATCCCACATTCTACAATGAATGGAAAAGATAAGCACCATGTAATTTCCAGTGCTCATCTTTTCATTCATTTGGACTGCTTCTGTACAAAGTTAGGACCTAAGACTCAACAATATGTTTGAGTTAGTCTACACCAGATGAGAAACTTTCCAGAATCAAACAAGCACAGATGAGGTGTGACTCTAAAATGGCAATACTTTATTTTTAGTGTACAAAGTCAGGACTCATCACCACACATCACTGAGTATATATATAAAAACAAACAATATACACAAATAAGACTGTTTGAATCTTAAGCCATTTATTTCAATATTATACGTAACTACCAACCAATGACCCCAACTGTGGTGCATTCATTAGTGTAGAAAAACATTTTGCAACGATAACCAATATTTTTTTTATGTTAATCTCTTTCCTTTTCGGCCCATTTGGATCCTAATGAACTGTTGATAGTAAGTTAATGACTCACTCAGGATAGGGGGCCCCTTCAGTCAAGTCAAAACGGGATGAGGCGATGGAGTTCTCCGACAGGAGGCTTTGGGAGTCGAAGCGCCGAATGTGTGCTGGGGTGGAAGGGACTGTCCTCCGGCCGTCGGCGGCCAGGAAAGACCCGTGGAGGTCGCGCACGTAATCTCCATGGAACCCATTGGTGGAACTGTTCAGAGCTGCAGCAGTAGGGGTGGTGTAAAATGAGGGGGACGGGGAGGGAGAAGGAGTAGGAGATGTGGTGGGTGGGTTTTGTAAGGGCTGGGGCTGAGGATGAGGTGGAGGATTGAGAATGATCTTTGGTTCTGGTTTCTCCAGGGTCAGGATCTGTGTTTGAATAGAGGGTAGGGACAATGTCAAGGACACTAAAAGGCTATTCGCCACTTACAGCTAGATAGTGTACAACTTGCAATAGCCCTGTCACATTTGCACATCTCTCGTCAACCACTGTTAAAGCTGAAATCCACATAAGGTGAAACAGCACCACTGTTCACCGCAGCACATATACTATTGTTTTTGTTTGATGAAAAAGAGGAGGATCATCCAGCATCGTGGTAAAAAATAAATAAATGCAGTACATACTCTGCTTTTCTAGCACGCATGCAATGATGTCCGAGGCAAAAATAAATAAAAAAATTGCTCGTTGTTTCAAGTAACTTCTTTGTTGTAATATCGCAAACGGATGTGGCAGTCAAATCTAGCCCAATCCCTATAATTTGAACCAAATAAAAAAAGTTAATCTGCAACAGAAGTGACCTGCAAGTCATTGTTCTAGCTCAAACAAGTCCAAATAATAATTGCAGGCCACAATATCCACCTGACGCCCAACCCAACTTGACACAAATCAAAGAGACTGGTCTGAGAACAGATTTACATACATCACACCTAACCATTCCATGTGAGACTATAGGGCACCAATCCAGTCTAAGCCTGCAACACGGATCCAGTCTCACCTCACATTTCGCCCCATTTACCCAACCCCTGAAGCAGAACACTGATATGTGAGCAGTTTTCCCTCACCCTGAGAGTGGCCTTCATCTTGATCTGGCTGTTGGCCCCAGAGCGCTCCAGCAGAAAGCGCTGGTCCAAGGTCATATCTGACGTGTTGAGGAGCCGGCTGAGGGGCACATTGAGTGTGCCTAGTAACGTCTTCTTATCGTGCTCTTTGACCTGTATAGAAATATAATTATACTTTTGTCATTGTATTTTTATGGCCATAAGACACAGTGGCACTCTCACACACAGAAACAAAGGATCAAATCCCATTCCATGTGCTATGTACAATGTGATACGAGCATATAATTACCTGAGTAGCCTACATGTGTTAGAGCGGTATGGAAAAATATCAAATATTCAGTATCGATCTAAATATTTGCCTCATCCAGAATTATTTTTGTTTTAAAAACAATCCCATCACTGATTACAATGGTAATTGTGTACTTTATTTCTGTTTCTACAGTGCCTTCAGAAAGTAATCACACCCCTTGACTTTTCCCACATTTTTGGTGTGTCTGAATTTAAAATGGATTAAATTCAGATGTCATCACTGGTCTACACACAATAGCCCATAATGTCAAATTAATGACATAAAAAGCTGAAATGTCTTGAGTCAAAAGGTATTCAAGCCCTTTGTTATGGAAAGCCTAAATAAGTTTAGGAGTAAAAATTTGCTTTAAACTTCTTATGGCTTGGGGGCAGTAATTCGACATCCGGATGAGAAGCGTGCCCAAAGTAAACTGCCTGTTACTCAGGCCCAGAAGCTGGGATATGCATATATCTGTAGATTTGGATAGAAAACACTCTAAAGTTTCCAAAACTGTAAAAATAATGTCTGTGAGTATAACAGAACTGATAAGGCAGGCAAAAACCTGAGGAAAATCCATCCAGGGAGTGGGATTTTTTTACGTGGGTAGTTTTCAATTGAAAGCCTATGGAGTATCTAATGGGTGAGGACCCATATTGCAGTTCCTATGGCTTCCACTAGATGCCAACAGTCTTCAGATAATGTTTCAGGCTTGTTTTCTGAAAAATGAAGAAGAATGAGACCTTTCTGTCAGTGGACTGTAGAATCATGCAGTGCTGGTTTGCGAGCGTGACCGAGTGCGCGCCCTTCGTTGTTTTTCCTTTCTATTGAATAAGCTATTGTCCGGTTGAAATATTATCGATTATTTAGACAATTGACAACCGGAGGATGAATTATAAACATTGTTTGACATGTTTCGACAAACTTTACCACTAATATTAGGATGTATTTGTCTACATGTTTTGACCGCCTTAAGCCAGTGGATTACTGAACAAAACGTGCCAACAAAACTGAGTTTTTGGGACATAAAGAGGGACTTTATCGAACAAAACAAACATTTATTGTGTAGCTGGGACTCTTGTGACTGCAACCATATGAAGATCTTCAAAAGGTATGTGATTAATTTTATCGCTATTTCTGACTTACGTAATTCCTGTACTTGGTTGTAAAATGTTTGTATGCTTTTGAAGCGGGGCGCTGTCCTCAGATAATCACATGGTATGCTTTTGCCGTAAAGCCTTTTTGAAATCTGACAAAGCGGCTGGATTAACAAGAAGTTAAATCTTTAAGCCGATGTATAACACTTTTGATAACACCGATGTATAACAATTTTTTATGAATGTTTATTATGACTATTTCAGTATTTTGAATTTGATGCTCTGCAATTTCACCGGATGTTGTCGAGGTGGGTCGCTAGCGGAACGCCTGCGCCAGAAAGGTTAACAAGCCACGTAATAAGCTATATGGACTTACTCTGTGTGCAATAATCGTGCTTGAAATTATTTTTGAATGACTACCTCATCTCTGTACACCACACATATACAGTGGGGCAAAAAAGTATTTAGTCAGCCACCAATTGTGCAAGTTCTCCCACTTAAAAAGATGAGAGGCCTGTAATTTTCATCATAGGTACACTTCAACTATGACAGAAAAAAATGAGAAAAAAAATCCAGAAAATCACATTGTAGGATTTTTAATGAATTTATTTTCAAATTATGGTGGAAAATAAGTATTTGGTCAATAACAAAAGTTTATCTCAATACCCTTTGTTGGCAATGACAGAGGTCAAATGTTTTCTGTAAGTCTTCACAAGGTTTTCACACACTGTTGCTGGTATTTTGGCCCATTCCTCCATGCAGATCTCCTCAAGAGCAGTGATGTTTTGGGGCTGTTGCTGGGCAACACAGACTTTCAACTCCCTCCAAAGATTTTCTATGGGGTTGAGATCTGGAGACTGGCTAGGCCACTACAGGACCTTGAAATGCTTCTTACGAAGCTACTCCTTCGTTGCCCGGGCGGTGTGTTTGGGATCATTGTCATGCTGAAAGACCCAGCCACGTTTCATCTTCAATGCCCTTGCTGATGGAAGGAGGTTTTCACTCAAAATCTCACGATACATGACCCCATTCATTCTTTCCTTTACACGGATAAGTCGTCCTGGTCCCTTTGCAGAAAAACAGCCCCAAAGCATGATGTTTCCACCCCCATACTTCACAGTAGGTATGGTGTTCTTTGGATGCAACTCAGCATTCTTTGTCCTCCAAACACGACGAGTTGAGTTTTTACCAAAAAGTTATATTTTGGTTTCATCTGACCATATGACATTCTTCCAATCTTCTTCTGGATCATCCAAATGCTCTCTAGCAAACTTCAGATGGGCCTGGACATGTACTGGCTTAAGCAGGGGGACACGTCGGGCACTGCAGGATTTGAGTCCCTGGCGGCGTAGTGTGTTACTGGTGGTAGGCTTTGTTACTTTGGTCCCAGCTCTCTGCAGGTCATTCACTAGGTCCCCCCGTGTGGTTTTGGGATTTTTGCTCACCGTTCTTGTGATCATTTTGACCCCACGGGGTGAGATCTTGCGTGGAGCCCCAGATCGAGGGAGATTATCAGTGGTCTTGTATGTCTTCCATTTCCTAATAATTGCTCCCACAGTTGATTTCTTCAAACCAAGCTGCTTACCTATTGCAGATTCAGTCTTCCCAGCCTGGTGCAGGTCTACAATTTTGTTTCTGGTGTCCTTTGACAGCTCTTTGGTCTTGGCCATAGTAGAGTTTGGAGTGTGACTGTTTGAGGTTGTAGACAGGTGTCTTTTATACTGATAACAAGTTCAAACAGGTGCCATTAATACAGGTAACGAGTGGAGGACAAAGGAGCTTCTTAAAGAAGAACTTTATGAACTGGTATAATTAATTCTGAAAATGTGTTTTGTTAGATGTTTTGAATCTGCAAAAGTGGTTCCAGACAATCTTTAATTTACTACGATCTGAAAGCCCTCCAAACCATGGCTTAATTATATACTTTTGAGTAATTAAACTCACTGGTTTAGTTTTGGTTCTTCAAATGTTTATGGAATATTTTTTTACATTTTATGTTCATTTTTAAATAATTGTCCTATATTAAAAATACAATTAGTTATTTAATATCAAAGGAAATAATTGCCTTTAGTTGACCATCTTAAATTGGACTAGTTTCAAATAATCTACAAAACACAACTATTTTTGGCCAAGGTCTGGGTAGACAGACCACTTGACTTGTTCCACAACCCAAAGATTCCTTGATGTCATTCCAGACTCCCTCTGCCTACCCAAGGACGTCAGAGGACAGAAAATCAGTTAACCACCTAACTGAGGAACTCAATTTAACCTTGCACAATACCCTAGATGCAGTTGCACCCCTAAAAACAAAAAACATTTCTAATAAGAAACTAGCTCTCTGGTATACAGAAAATACCCGAGCTCTGAAGCAAGCTTCCAGAAAATTGGAACGGAAATGGCGCCACACCAAACTGGAAGTCTTCCGACTAGCTTGGAAAGACAGTACCGTGCAGTCTCGAAGAGCCCTTACTGCTGCTCGTTCATCCTATTTTTCCAACTTAATTGAGGAAAATAAGAACAATCCTAAATTTATTTTTGATACTGTCACAAAGCTAACTTAAAAGCAGCATTCCCCAAGTGAGGATGGCTTTCACTTCAGCAGTAATAAATTCATGAACTTCTTTGAGGAAAAGATCATGATTATTAGAAAGCAACTCACTGCCTTCCTGAAGACAAACAATGTATACGAAATGCATCAGTCTGGTTTTAGACCCCATCATAGCACTGAGACTGTACTTGTGAAGGTGGTAAATTACCTTTTAATGGCATCAGACCGAGGCTCTGCATCTGTCCTCATGCTCCTAGACCTTAGTTCTGCTTTTGATACCATCGATCTCCACATTCTTTTGGAGAGATTGGAAACCGGAATTGGTCTACAAGTTCTGGCCAGGATTAGATCTTATCTGTCGGAAGGATATCAGTTTGTCTCTGTGAATGGTTTGCCCTCTGACAAATCAACTGTAAATTTCGGTGTTCCTCAAGGTTCCGTTTTAGGACCACTATTGTTTTCACTATATATTTTAACTCTTGGGGATGTCAATCGAAAACATAATGTTAACTTTCACTGCTATGCGGATGACACACAGCTGTATATTTCAAGGAAGTGGATGGCTGCAAACTTTTTACTTTTAAACTCGGACAAAACAGAGATCCTTGTTCTAGGTCCCAAGAAACAAAGAGATCTTCTGTTGAATCTGACAATTAATCTTAATGGTTGTACAGTCGTCTCAAATAAACCTGAAGGACCTCGGCGTTACTCTGGACCCTGATCTCTCTTTTTACGAACATATCAAGACTGTTTCAAGGACAGCTTTTTTCCATCTACGTAACATTGCAAAAATCAGAAACTTTGTCCAAAAATGATGCAGAAAAATGTATCCATGCTTTTGTTACTTCTAGGTTAGACTACTGCAATGCTCTACTTTCCGGCTACCCGGATAAAGCACTAAATAAACTAAAGTTAGTTTAAATACGGCTGCTAGAATCCTGACTGCTAGAATCCTGACTAGAACCCAAAAATGTGATCATATTACTCCTGTGCTAGCCTCCCTACACTGGCTTCCTGTCAAGGCAAGGGCTGATTTCAAGGTTTTACTGCTAACCTACAAAGCATTACATGGGCTTGCTCCTACCTATCTCTCTGATTTGGTCCTGCCGTACATACCTACACGTACGCTACGGTCACAAGACGCAGGCCTCCTAATTGTCCCTAGTATTTCTAAGCAAACAGCTGGAGGCAGGGCTTTCTCCTATAGAGCTCAACTTTTATGGAATGGTCTTGCTACCCATGTGAGAGACGCAAACTCGGTCTCAACCTTTAAGTCTTTACTGAAGACTCATCTCTTCAGTGGGTCATATGATTGAGTGTAGTCTGGCCCAGGAGTGTGAAGGTGAACGGAAAGGCTTTGGAGCAACGAACCGCCCTTGCTGTCTCTGCCTGGCCGGTTCCCCTCTTTCCACTGGGATTCTCTGCCTCTAACCCTATTACAGGGGCTTAGTCACTGGTTTACTGGTGCTCTTTCATGCCGTCTCTAGGAGGGGTGTCCCTAGGAGGGGTGAGTCACTGATGTGATCTTCCTGTCTGGGTTGGCACCCCCCCTTGGGTTGTGCCGTGGCGGAGATCTTTGTGGGCTATACTCGGCCTTGTCCCAGGATGGTAAGTTGGTGGTTGAAGATATCCCTCTAGTGGTGTGGGGGCTGTACTTTGGCAAAGTGGGTGGGGTTATATCCTTCCTGTTTGGCCCTGTCCGGGGGTATCATTGGATGGGGCCACAGTGTCTCCTGACCCCTCCTGTCTCAGCCTCCAGTATTTATGCTGCAGTAGTTTATGTGTCGGGGGGCTAGGGTCAGTTTGTTATACCTGGAGTACTTCTCCTGTCTTATCCGGTGTCCTGTGTGAATTGAAGTATGCTCTCTCTAATTCTCTCTTTCTCTCTGAGGGCCTGAGCCGTAGGACCATGCCTCAGGACTACCTGGCATGATGACTTATTGCTGTCCCCAGTTCACCTGGCCATGCTGCTGCCCCAGTTTCAACTGTTCTGCCTGCGGCTTTGGAATCCTGACCTGTTCACTGGACATGCTACCTGTCCCAGACCTATTATTTGACCATGCTGGTCATTTATGAACATCTTGGCCATGTTCTGTTATAATCTCCACCTGGCACAGCCAGAAGAGGACTGGCCAACCCTCATAGCCTGGTTCCTCTAGGTTTCTTCCTTGGTTTTGGCCTTTCTAGGGAGTTTTTCCTAGCCAACGTGCTTCAACACCTGCATTGCTTGCTGTTTGGGGTTTTAGGCTGGGTTTCTGTACTGCACTTTGAGATATCAGCTGATGTACGAAGGGCTATATAAATAAATTTGATTTGAGTTACCATTCCTCTTTTAATAAACATTTTAAAAAGCTCATCTCCATTGCTATGGAATTAAAATACACAACTTATATAACAATGTTAATAAAATGTTACTCAAGTTATTACATTGTTAATCAAAGCGGCATAAGTCACTTGCAAACAAAATATGAATTTTAAGTATCCAAGTAAGGAAATATCCAAACTTGCCTTGTTGAAAATCGACAACAGCCAAGGTACAGGTGGAAAATAATGTTAATTTGTATTGCGAGTAAACTATCCCTTTAAAATTGGTACATTTGTTTGAAACAAGACACTTTATCTGTACGTGTGTGTAGTTCGAGGAGTAAATCTCATTGGTTGGTTTGATAATCTACTAGTTTAACTAATCGTAGTTGAAGGTGGAAAATCCAAATGTTTCCGAAAAGTAGTCACTTTGTGCAATCTGTATTCAGATATTTGTAGTCACCTCTAAATGGTAGTAAACTTATTTTAAAAAAAGATGTTACTATTCACAAAGCATAATTGATACTATAGTTATCCCAGGTCTGATGTCTACAGTAGTACAACAGAGAAATGTAGTAAAAAACAAAAAAAATAGTAGTAGTAGAAAAATAAAGTAGACCTGAAATCATAAAAACAGAAAATTAAATTTAAAAGACTACAGACTATTTGCCCATTATATGACATGATCAGGTCTATGTGTGCACTGACTACTACCAGTGTGAAGGTTTCTTCCTTACTTTATCATGAGGGTTGTATACCTGAATATTCAGTCGCTGGTTTGTTATGCTGTGCACAAAGAAGGTAAAGCACTCCTCCCACACAGGGTCTTTGGATGCAAACACCACCTATAGGAAGGAGAGGGGAATGACAATAAAGAGGGGGCACAATGGAGCCCTTTTCTCAATTGGATTTCCTCGACTCCTCATGTCCTCCTCCTCGTCCTCTCCGTGCCTCTTTTTGAAAACATCAGAGGGAAGCGAGGAAATGTGGAAACAAATGCGCTTGTAAGAAATTACTTTGTCTCTTCTCTAGTGTCTCATCAGGCAAATTACGTTTACAGGAGTGGAATCCCAAAATACACAGTGTACAAAACCTGTTCTTTCCGTGACACCTGTTGACACCTGTTATTTCCATGACACAGCTTTCAGCTGGATTCATCTGGTCTGTCTATGATCCCTTATTGATGTCACCTGTTAAATCCAACTAAATAAGTGTAGATGAAGGGGAGGAGACAGGTTAAATAAGGATTGTGCCATTCAGAGGGTGAATGGCAAGACAAAATATTTAAATGCCTTTGAACGGGGTATGGTAGTAGGTTCCAGGCACACCAGTTTGAGTGTCAAGTACTGCAACGATGCTGGGTTTTTCACGCTCAACAATTTCCTGTGTGTATCAAGAATGTTCCACCACCCAAAAGACATCCAGTCAACTTGATACAACTGAAGCATTGGAGTAAACATGGGCCAGCAACCCAGTGGAATGATTTCAAAACCTGTTCTGAGGGCAAAAGGGAGTGCAACTCAATATTAGGATGGTATTCCTAATGTTTTGTACACTCAGTATTCACACACAGTATGTGTGAAGTGGTAAAAATAAATGTAACTAGCTGCACTATACATTTTACAGATAAAAGGATAAGTAATGTATTACTTTTTTAAGATGTGCAAAGTTTTCTCCTCTGAGAAAACAGCTGTTTCAAAGGGGGTGTGGCTGATTTCAAAACTCTTCCGTGGTAGGACACACCTTTAACATCCTTTGCTGGAGGGGGCAAACAAGGAGAAGAGGAATCTCCTCATTTCACCTATTAAAGAATTTAAACTCCTACATATGGTGACCACTTATTGGTTTCCGGGTCACGGAGGAGAGGAGGAGTTGAGGAGAGAACAGATTTTTTACCCAATTGAGGAAAAAAAAAAATCGAAGAAAAACACCTGTTACAAAATTGCAAAATTCCAGGAAGTAAAAAAAAAAAAAAAAAAAAAAAAAAAAAGTTTTCCCAGAAAACCCAGGTCTGAAGATTCCTGGAATCAGGATAGGAGAAGCAGGAAATTCTAGGAGAAGCAGAAAATCCTTAAATTCAGGATTTTAGGGATTTTAGGGGCCCTACCTGTAAGATACAAGTAACTGCCAAAATAAATAAAACACTAACATAAATTGTCTTAATAGGGTGTTGGACCACCATGAGCAAGAACTGCTTCAATGCACCTTGGCATATAATCTACAAGTGTCTGGAACTCTATTGGAGGGATGCAACACCATTCTTCCTCGAGAAATTCCATAATTGTGTTGATGGTGGTAGTAAACGCTGTCTCAGGCACCGCTCCAGAATCTCCCATAAGTGCTCAATTAGGTTGAGATCTGGTGACTGAGACAGCCAATGACATATGGTTTACATAGTTTTCATGCTCTTCAAACCATTCAGAGACCACGCATGGCATTGTCATCCTATGGGGGCATAGGCATGGTAGCCAAGCATTTTTATACATGACCCTAAGCATGATGGGATGTCAACTGCTTAATTAACTCAGGAACCACACCTGTGTGGAAGCACCTTTTTTCAATATATACTTTGCATCCCTCATTTACTAAAGTATTTGCATTATTTTGGCAGTTACCTGTATATAGAATGGTTAACGGCAGATACAGTCAGTTGAATGATGCAATGGACAAAACGTATCAGTGGGGGATATACTATATTTAATTAATAGAAGTCACATCCACCTGGCATGACTATCCCTACAATGCAGCAGCATTCAGTATTAACATACCTTGCTTTTCAGATTCTGTTCATCAATGGAGAACTCCACATAAGAGTTTGGATTGTTGTGTCTCCTTGTGAACTATAGATTAAAAGAACATTAACATTGATATAAAAGAGGCTCAGATATGAGTGTGTCAGTGTGTGTGTGTACAGTGAGCTCCAAAAGTATTTATTGGTATGGCTCTGTACTCTAGCACTTTGGAATCGAAATGATACAATGGAGGTTAAAGTGCATTTGCTGTAAATTTTGGTTGTGTTTCAGATTATTTTGTGCCCAATAGAATTGAATGGTAAATAATGAAATTGTATCAGTTTAATTGTAAATTATAATATATTTCTAAACCAGTGGAGGACAGCTCGTAATAATGGCTGGAACAGAGCAAATGGAATGGCATCAAACACATGGAAACCATGTGTTTGACGTATTTGATACCATTCCACTGATTCCGCTCCAGCCATTACAACGGGCCCGTCCTCCCCAATTAAGGTGCTACCAACCTCCTGTGTTCTAAACACTTCTAAATTAATGTGGATGCTACCATGATTACCGATAATCCTAAATGAATCATGAATAAATTATGAGTGAGAAAGTTAGACGCACAAATATCATACCCCCAAGACATGCTAACCTGTTAGCATTTTTGGGGGGTTATGAATCATTATTCACGATTCATTCAGGATTATCCGTAATCATGCTAGCATCCACATGAATGTAGAAGTGTTTAGAAACATATTCTATTCTTATTTACAATAAAAGTGACTCCAAAATAACACAATATATATTATTTACCATTCTATTGGACACAAAATAATAACTTGACTACTTTCATACTGTACAGTATAAGTGAATTTGTCCCAATACTTTTGTTCCCCTAAAATGGAGGGGACTATGTATAAAAAGTGCTGTCATTTTTTTTTTTTTTTAAACCTGACAGTCTGCACTTTAACCTCAGTCATTGTATCATTTCAAATCCAAAGTCCTGGAGTACAGAGCCAAAACACTGTCCCAATACTTTGAGCTCACTGTATTTTTAAATTAACCTGCATAATATTCACTTCATTACTTAGAACCTGTACTTGTCCAACTCCAAATCAGAGATTTCAATGTCAGGAACACTCAGCGGAAAAACAAGAGATTTCACAAAAGTTAGGTAAACAAGCTTCAGCCAGGTCTGACATGTCTGGTTTATGAGTGGCGGAGCGCTCTGGAATGTTCTAGTTTACCTGCATGCAGCTCCCATATTGGTTGCCTTGAGTCTGCATTCCACTCACATGAGAATAATATGAGCTAGGCTCACGTGAGCAAACAGAGGAATGCATCAGCTCATAAGAGAAAAGGTGCTCTCTGTGTATATACACACACACTAGCTGCTAGCACACTATATGACCTAGAGAGGGGAGCCTATAGTGTTAGCAGACTTCAGAGAGGGAAATGTCAATACTTCTT
This sequence comes from Oncorhynchus mykiss, assembly GCF_013265735.2. Classification (NCBI taxonomy): domain Eukaryota; kingdom Metazoa; phylum Chordata; class Actinopteri; order Salmoniformes; family Salmonidae; genus Oncorhynchus; species Oncorhynchus mykiss. Next base: position 22,054,003 of record NC_048586.1, on the reverse strand, counting down.
TAACACGGGGATCTACACTATACTGTATAAAAGGACACAAATGCACAAACAGATGAAATAATATAAACTGTGCTACACCTGGCAGCTTGTTAATGTTTTCATGCTTTAGAGAGAGAGGAGCTCTAGACTAATCATCACAACATACAGACAGTGGAGATTGTCCTCTGACTAATCAACCTTCAGAAAAAGTTCTGCATTACCACAGGTCAAAGACAGAACTCGCTGCCTACGGTCCAGAAAGGGACCTTACTTATGCAAAAGGCATTTTCTATGACAGTGTTTAACACTTTCCCCGAAGAGTGACATCAGCGAAACTGAAGATTCTCACAGCTGTGTCACAGAGTGACCAGGAGGGGGAGCAGAGGAGGGGAAGCAGAATCAAAAAGATCAAGACAGGGCAGACAAAGCAGGTATGGGAATGAATACAACCGGTCACACCCTCATGACCTGCCTTCTCCAGAAAAACAGGAAACACTAGTGCTGTACCAGGTACTGTGCACAACGGAAACCATTTACTCCAAACAGAAAAGAGTTTGTTGGACAAATTCATGTAGGTCCCTCCCTGTTTTGTTCTGTTTGCTGCTGTTGGCTTCCATTTGGTTTCTAGTGAACACAACCCTGGAGTACCAGTAGCAGGCCATTCAACTCTGCCTAAGTCATATTCATTAGGCACCAAATGGAAAACAGACTGAAACAGGGAGGAACTACCTGGACATGTCCAATAAGAAACGAAACATTTTAGTTTCCATTGCAAAATGATTCAAAATGTTGTCCTTTATGTGCCCTACTAAATACGACCCATGCATGTGGTCAATCTTACCCTGGCATCTTTGGCGTGCTTCCCATCCTTTTTAAAGTGGCTGAACTCACTGTGGTCTTTCTGTGGTAGGCAAATAAATGGATATTAATAGTATACAATATATATTTCAGATAGAAAAACAAATACTGGCATATGCCTGCAATGAAGTAGAATGAAGAGCATGTATAGAGCAAAACAAATAAATGTAGTGCATGTATCAAAATAACACATTTAAGGGCTCTATTTTCAGCTGGCGTTAAGCAGTTGTCAAATGCACATTCTTTGCAATTTTGACCTGTTAAAGCCGGCACGGTTCCGTTTTCAAATCCTCGAGCCAGGATTAGTAATTTACTTTGTACATGAGCACGCCTGTGCAGAGGTGGGAGAAGTGGTAATATCTGAGGTGTGTCCTTTGGCTCGTGAGACCGCTTTGAAATACATCTTAAATCACCAAAGCTTTATTAAAATATCAAGTTTGTGAGTATCCCCTAATCTATGTAGGCTACTGTACATTATTTGAGCCAGTTCCTGTTATTATTTTGGATGTGCGTAAAAAAACCCTCCATGTAGGTTATATGCCCATCATGGAACGAGAGATGACATGATCTGGTGACACTGGTATTTATTTTCCTGTAATAATTGCTTGTTTTCCATTTCATTTGATAAAGAAAAAAAGCCCTTACAGGCTACAACTACCCTACTATAATGAAAGAAGGTTCAACAGCAATTAATCTGGTGTCTTTCTTATCCTAGCCATGCATTAGCCAAGTAGGCTATCCATAAAAGGTTTCTAAATGGTCTACTCGTGAGGCTTTTGCCATCATGCTTTTGCATTATTCACAATTCACATAGGTCTACCTGCAGCGCATAGGCTACTCCAGTCTGTTTATATCCATCCTGATTTCCAAAGAGCGCCTCTTGTATTCAAATTATTCAGTGCTATAACACCATATCAACGGTAGGCCTAGGCTACATCATGCTTATTGAGAACATATTACGGGAGCCTAGTATTTTTTATTTGAGGAGAAGTGCGATGCGTAAAGGCCCATAGTCATTGAAGCCAATTACAACAATGTTGACTGTCAACACTCCAAACATCTTGAGAAAACATTGTTTTTGTTATGTTGCTATTACATGTTACTGTAGCCTATGCTATTTAATAAACTCAATTACTGCAGTGAAAATAGCAACAATATTTCTGACACACCCCCAGACCCAGCCAGTGCTAATATTTACCATTGCGTTAGGTTTGATAAAATAGAGCTCTAAAATGTTCAATGCAGAAGGCCACGTTTTATGACAGAAAACTTGAGCACAATTGACCTTTCGCTAAGCCCCGCCCCTCTTGGTACTGTTGCAACCTCGGACAACATCTGCAAAATTTGACCGACCACCATCTTTGTCTACACCAATTCGGCATTATTCACACCCTCTTAAGCCTTAGTCCCACCCATCTCTCTAAGGATTCACATGTGAGGCCATGTGCTAAACAGAGTAGTGTAGAGTAGTGAACAACCAAAGATTTCAAAAACTAAAAATAGTGAAATAAGTAACCTACAATAAGGAAACCGCCAGGTAAAAATACACTTTATCTAGTTCTTGGCCTATATCCTAATCTGACTTCGGTGCAGGTCATGTTGTTCTTCACATTACAGTCTCTGTATTTGATATAGTGTGTGTTTACCAATCAAAATGTATTTGTCACAAGCACATGATACAGCTATAAACGGTACAGTGGAATGGTAACTTGAAAATTTGCATAGTAGCAATATCACAAAATGAAAGGGTACAGATAAATGTTTTTATAATTATTAGATGACGCTTCCCGAGACACTTGTCTAAATTGATGGGTCATGTGAAAGAAATGCTATAACCCCCAGACACATCAAACTAAGTAGATGGGTCACTATTGTCTAGACATGTACACATGTTCATGAAATACAATAGATGGCTGTAAAATCACCCCCAAACAGTACAAACTGATTGTCATAGTTAGCCACCATGCATGAAATGCTGTAGTATGAATCTGCAGGTAGCTAAAGCTAACCAACTAGGTTCAACGTTTGCTAGCTAGCTAACATTAGGCAATGCAAATGGGTTTCTGAGATAGAAATAACATTACTACACAGATCATACACCTTGGCTAGCGAGCCAGCAAGCTAATGTTTGTTAGCTTGACTTGAAATGAAAATGACTTTCCGACAAAATTAGAAATGTATAATTTCTGAAAATGTAGCTAGACTCTTACATGGGATGAACGTTTCACGGCAGACTGGAACCACTTTAACTAAGTAAGACATCTTGTGTAGTTACAGTGGGGCAAAAAAAGCATTTAGTCAGCCACCAATTGTGCAAATTTTCCCACTTAAAAAGATGAGGCCTGTAATTTTCATCATAGGTACACTTTAACTACGACAGACAAAAAGAGAAGAAAGAAAATCCAGAAAATCACATTGTAGGATTTTTAATGAATTTATTTGCAAATTACGGTGGAAAATAAGTATTTGGTCACCTACAAACAAGCAAGATTTCTGGCTCTTACAGACCTGTAACTTCTTCTTTAAGAGGCTCCTACCTCAAAACAGTCACACTCCAAACTCCACTATGGCCAAGACCAAAGAGCTGTCAAAGGACACCAGAAACAAAATTGTAGACCTGCACCAGGCTGGGAAGACTGTATCTGCAATAGGTAAGCAGCTTGGTTTGAATAAATCAACTGTGGGAGCAATTATTAGGAAATGGAAGACATACAAGACCACTGATAATCTCCCTCGATCTGGGGCTCCACGCAAGATCTCACCCCGTGGAGTCAAAATTATCACAAGAACAGTGAGCAAAAATCCCAGAACCACACGGGGGGGACCTAGTGAATGACCTGCAGAGAGCTGGGACCAAATTAACAAAGCCTACCATCAGTAACACACTACGCCGCCAGGGACTCAAATCCTGCAGTGCCCGACGTGTCCCCCTGCTTAAGCCAGTACATGTCCAGGCCCGTCTGAAGTTTGCTAGAGAGCATTTGGATGATCCAGAAGAAGATTGGGAGACTGTCATATGGTCAGATGAAACCAAAATATAACTTTTTGGTAAAAACTCAACTCGTCGTGTTTGGAGGACAAAGAATGCGGAGTTGCATCCAAAGAACACCATACCTACTGTGAAGCATGGGGGTGGAAACATCATGCTTTGGGGCTGTTTTTCTGCAAAGAGACCATGACAACTGATCCGTGTAAAGGAAAGAATGAATGGGGCCGTGAATCGTGAGATTTTGAGTGAAAACCTCCTTCCATCAGCAAGGGCATTGAAGATGAAACGTGTCTGGGTCTTTCAGCATGACAATGATCCCAAACACACCGCCCAGGCAACGAAGGAGTGGCTTCGTAAGAAGCATTTCAAGGTCCTGGAGTGGCCTAGCCAGTCTCCAGATCTCAACCCCATAGAAAATCTTTGGAGGGAGTTGAAAGTCTGTGTTGCCCAGCAACAGCCCCAAAACATCACTGCTCTAGAGGAGATCTGCATTGAGGAATGGGCCAAAATACCAGCAACAGTGTGTGAAAACCTTGTGAAGACTTACAGAAAACATTTGACCTCTGTCATTGCCAACAAAGGGTATTGAGATAAACTTTTGTTATTGACCAAATACTTATTTTCCACCATAATTTGCAAATAAATTCATTAAAAATCCTACGTGATTTTCTGGATTTTTTTTCTCATTTTTTTCTGTCATAGTTGAAGTGTACCTATGATGAAAATTACAGGCCTCTCTCATCTTTTTAAGTGGGAGAACTTGCACAATTGGTGGCTGACTAAATACTTTTTTGCCCCACTGTATATATAAAAAAAATACAAATAAAAAGAGTGTGACATACACCTAGCTTCCTGAAATGGGTCACATTTTCCAGGGAAGCCTAACTACCCATTCCATCACTGGCGAAATCCCCACAATGATTTCAAACTGTGTTTCTTATATACAATGAAATTAAAACAGACACCCAATAGTTTCCTGATTGACTGTCATTACAATTGCTTCACAGGAATCTAGTAATGTTCTGTTTGTAGTGTAGCTAGCCACTGAACGGCTCTGAATTCACTGTCAGCATGCAGTCAAAGCTATAACAACTTTTAGAGATAACTAGTGCGCTCAAATCGTATCCTAATGCCGACAGCAGATGGGAGTTGTATTCATAACATTGCTAACTTAGTTAGCTAACATTCATTTTGAGAAACTGAGAGCTAGTTAATAACCAGCTGAGCTAGCAAACAATGTAACAAAGGTTTAATTTCAGATTAGAAAAATACTCCATCAACAAGCTCTGCATTTCAGGAATCACAGTAGCAAATACACCTGGTGCACTGTTTAAATGGCTAAATAATTGAACATGTATTTTTTGAAGAAAATTCTCAGTATTTGCCATAGCCTTCACTGGCTTTCATGCGATTTAAATGTGAGCTTGTCCGAGGACTCGACGACAGTTGTTATCCATTGGAGCGCTGTGAATGGTTGCCCAAAATTCTGAGGCAGATCTTTGCGAAGGGTCAATTGCGATGGGTTACGAATGATGGTACTGGTGATGATAATCTTCAATAAGGGGATTACATTGTAACATTTATATTTGATTGTCATCGGCCTATCACATGATGTTTATGCAAAATTGCTAACTCTTTGTTATATGCATGTGCTAAGGCACCCTGGGGCATTCCGATTGAGTGGAGAGTGTCTTGTTAGTGCTCAGCGAATGTGTACTAATGTTTTCATAACCGAATAAACTTGGTTATCGCATCTTATATTCACATCGCAGACTGTTTGTGCTAGTTAACATGTGAGTCTCCGTGGCTGTACAGGCTTGACAGAGGTACTTACTGGTAGATTTGAGGCATTGTCTAGGTACACAGCAAGCATAGCACAAGCACAGCCATCAGATTTCTATAACGGAAAAATAAAAGAAATATACAATATTCGTCAAAGGTTGTATACGGTTAATAGGCACATTTGTTGTTTTCCTTTAGCGCCCCGGGCTGTACAATATGAAAAGACATATCAGAGCTTCCACAACACGGTTTGGGTGAGTCAGCTCAACCGCTTAAGAATGCTTATAAACTGCTTAAGAGTGGTTATAAACTGCTTAAGAGCGCTTACCTCCACTAGGAGTCCCGGGTCAGTTTGTAGAGAGAGCCACTGCAGTTTGAGATGAACCTCTCCACTCGTCACATCATCCAGGGGGAACCACTATGACAACGAAATGGGAAGAGTTTATTCATCTGAACCGAGATGTTATCACCCTCAGAACCTCTCAAAATAAGGCTAGTCAACTCCAGACATGGAGGGCCAAAAGTTCTGCTAGTTTTCTTTTCTACCTGATAGTTGATGTATTGATTTATATCACTGATTGGCAAGAGAGTCTTCTCATTCCATTCTTTAGATACCAAAAAGTAGAAAACACACTGAAACCGGGAGACTACCTTAGCTAATAACAATAATTTCTATTTGTATCCACATTTTAAAAATGTGTTCCGTTGTGTGCAGGGCCATAACCAGGGTTTGAGTTAGTGAGGTCCTCCCTGGACATTTTTTGAAAGTTGAATTTCATTTACTGCATTTCTACACAATTAAAAATGTTAAAATTCTATTTGGAGAACAGCAAAAATGACCCCATCCATTATCACCTTAGCTGCTGTAGGTTCATTCACCTCAGTTAATTAGAGGTAGAGAAAGACAACCAGAAGTATTTTGGCCTTGCAGGACCTGAGTTGCCTATCCCACAACTTAAACATTCAATGTGACCTTCTCACCTTATCCATCTCTTTTTCCTTCTTCACTTCTCCAAAGTCCAAGCGAAACCTACGATGGATAAATAAGCGCTCAAATGGTCAAAGTATCTAACCAGGGCCATGTTCAATAGGCTTTGTCACACAAATGTTGTGGAAAATATTCCAGATAACGTCATGAATAGAGCCGAAATGATTCCTTACTCTACATTGTCAGAGGCATATGTTCTACATGACATATTTCTATATGAACATTCCACAACCTACTTGTGCACTACTGACTGTTTGACATAGGTCAGCAGTCAGTGACAAGTGGGCGTAAGAAATCAGAATGGGGAGGTTGTGTCTATTCTCGTGCACATAATAAGTAGTTTCCTCACTTTCCCAGGATGTCATCCTTGTCAGTGTCCTCGTCAAACACATCCACCTCTAACTCCTGCCCAGGGGCCTCGTGTACCACAAACTGCAGTTGACAAAAAAGGGGATAAAAAACAACAGAGTAAGAAATCATATATTCAAATATATATTATATGGTAATAAATAAAAACAAAGTTTGTATAGACAAAGGGGAGAGAGAATGGGTTGACTGCACGATCGTGAGTGTGTGTGACTACATTTACAGTAGGAGGATTTTCAGGAGTCCCTACCTCATAAACTTCGTTCCAGCGTGGGTGCAGGTTCTCCTGGATGGTCTTGCTTTGGAAGTGGATATTGCCGACCCTAAGCACCGCGTAGGGGTCAGACTTGCCCTTCACCATTCCCATCATATAAGTGTCCTTCGCTATCAGATCCCGGGCCTCCAGCAAGTGTACCCTCACAACTCCCTAAAACATCAAAAAATACTGTAGTTACAAAAAAAGTACAAAACACAGCAAGATCTTACTGCACACACCCACTAAAATACAAATTTAACAGAACTAGCATATTTCTAGACCCCCAAAATATGAACACAAGTTAGCCAGCAACACAGGAACCAGATTTGATTAACAGATTTTTAGAGATATAGAAATATTTGAAGACCCCATTAAAACCAATGTTTGGTGTCAAATCTTGTTCTGACATTTCATAGAAAATTACAATTTAATGGAGCCACTTCCAATCATTGGAACTGTGCCATAGATGTGCCATACACCCAAATTGTGTCTATCCATTCTCCTGTGTTGTCCGACCAGAACACCTACTGTACTGGGCCTTTGGCACTGACACAGGTCTCAACACAGTGGAGCATCAGTTTACTGTACTCACACGAGGCAGGGGGAACCTCATCTGGTCCACTTTGACCTGGTCTATGAGGGGGATACACATGCGGTTGGGCAGGACCATAAGGGAAGCGATGATGTCCATGATGGCTGGCTCAGACAGGTGACTGTGGAGGTGAAGGTTGAAGGGCAGAAGTCACTTCAATCTAAAATAGTGATTTTGAAACTGATACATTCAGACCAAAAAAAATCTGAATTTGTAGAACTCTTTTTCAAGGAAAAAAATGCTAAATATATTTTGTACTTGTATGGAAACATACAAAAAAACATATTACCTTAGACCTGGAGTGTCTAGGAGGTTGGTCAACCCTGTCCAGTTGATTTGTAGGGTCTGAAAATTAAACCATTTTGAATTTGATAACTTTAAATGAAACAGGTCCCATACTCATTAGTGACATGGTAGGGTTTAAAAAGTTATAGCCTATACTACTAGCCTTGGTCCTCCTGAAAACAAAAATATATAACATTTAGTTAAATAACAATAATAAAGAGGGTGAACGAAGGTAGCTAAAGTTTTTTTTTTTTAATCTCTGGGTGTCATAGGTATAAATAACAAACAGAGCCATCTTTCAGAACCCACCGGCCGACGAATGAAGAACATAGTGACTCCTCCCACCAACGGGGCATTTCCAATCAGAGGTTCCAGAATGACACGCAACATGCCTTGAAGCTGAAAAATAAAAAACATTCTGACATGATTAGAAAAGGGCTGATATAGATCAATTTAAAGATCAAAACCAGTTTTAAAACAGTTCCTCAAGAGGGGAAATTTCTCTTCAAACCAAAAAAGCTAATTACACACAATGCAAATTGAACACACGGCTTGATGTGTGAGGAACAATGTGACGTAACCTGTTTGTCATGATAACAATGTTCAATTTTGAACCACAGTCATCCTAGGCTAGCATAGGGTGGTTGCATGTGCCAGTAGGACATGGAGCCAAGCTAGATGCCACACAAGAACATCGGATGCCTACCCGAATACTTTTGACCCCAGCAGTGATGGGCGGCTTCACCTCTGTGTCGATGTCCACATCCCCATCGTAACTGTGAAGCAAAAAGCACTGTCAACAGCACAAACATATCTGGGACCAAGCTAAATCCAAAGCCCTAATAGTTTACAGGGAGTCATAGAACGGACTACAGTACCTTGTTATGGATTTTCTGGGACAATAAAACTACTACTTCTGCTGTACTCCTAACTACAACATGCATCTTGATTCTACTAGCCAATGTAGGCCTATTGTGTCTTTATTGTGCTGTACTGTGTGTTATTGATTCGATTTTGACTACTACTATTACCTTATGTGAAGGTCCATAACCACCTGCCTCTTGTCCACTTCATGGGTGTACACTTTAAGTCCAGTGATTCGGAGGGGCTGAAATTAGGAGAATATATATATATATATACACAGTGCCTTGCGAAAGTATTCGGCCCCCTTGAACTTTGCGACCTTTTGCCACATTTCAGGCTTCAAACATAAAGATATAAAACTGTATTTTTTTGTGAAGAATCAACAACAAGTGGGACACAATCATGAAGTGGAACGACATTTATTGGATATGTCAAACTTTTTTAACAAATCAAAAACTGAAAAATTGGGCGTGCAAAATTATTCAGCCCCTTTACTTTCAGTGCAGCAAACTCTCTCCAGAAGTTCAGTGAGGATCTCTGAATGATCCAATGTTGACCTAAATGACTAATGATGATAAATACAATCCACCTGTGTGTAATCAAGTCTCCGTATAAATGCACCTGCACTGTGATAGTCTCAGAGGTCCGTTAAAAGCGCAGAGAGCATCATGAAGAACAAGGAACACACCAGGCAGGTCCGAGATACTGTTGTGAAGAAGTTTAAAGCCGGATTTGGATACAAAAAGATTTCCCAAGCTTTAAACATCCCAAGGAGCACTGTGCAAGCGATAATATTGAAATGGAAGGAGTATCAGACCACTGCAAATCTACCAAGACCTGGCCGTCCCTCTAAACTTTCAGCTCATACAAGGAGAAGACTGATCAGAGATGCAGCCAAGATCACTCTGGATGAACTGCAGAGATCTACAGTTGAGGTGGGAGACTCTGTCCATAGGACAACAATCAGTCGTATATTGCACAAATCTGGCCTTTATGGAAGAGTGGCAAGAAGAAAGCCATTTCTTAAAGATATCCATAAAAAGTGTCGTTTAAAGTTTGCCACAAGCCACCTGGGAGACACACCAAACATGTGGAAGAAGGTGCTCTGGTCAGATGAAACCAAAATTGAACTTTTTGGCAACAATGCAAAACGTTATGTTTGGCGTAAAAGCAACACAGCTCATCACCCTGAACACACCATCCCCACTGTCAAACATGGTGGTGGCAGCATCATGGTTTGGGCCTGCTTTTCTTCAGCAGGGACAGGGAAGATGGTTAAAATTGATGGGAAGATGGATGGAGCCAAATACAGGACCATTCTGGAAGACTCCTGATGGAGTCTGCAAAAGACCTGAGACTGGGACGGAGATTTGTCTTCCAACAAGACAATGATCCAAAACATAAAGCAAAATCTACAATGGAATGGTTCAAAAATAAACATATCCAGGTGTTAGAATGGCCAAGTCAAAGTCCAGACCTGAATCCAATTGAGAATCTGTGGAAAGAACTGAAAACTGCTGTTCACAAATGCTCTCCATCCAACCTCACTGAGCTTGAGCTGTTTTGCAAGGACGAATGGGAAAAATTTTCAGTCTCTCGATGTGCAAAACTGATAGCGACATACCCCAAGCGACTTACAGCTGTAATCGCAGCAAAAGGTGGCTACAAAGTATTAACTTAAGGGGGTTGAATAATTTTGCACGCCCAATTTTTCAGTTTTTGATTTGTTAAAAAAGTTAGAAATATCCAATAAATGTCGTTCTACTTCATGATTGTGTCCCACTTGTTGTTGATTCTTCACAAAAAAAATACAGTTTTATATCTTTATGTTTGAAGCCTGAAATGTGGCAAAAGGTCGCAAAGTTCAAGGGGGCCGAATACTTTCGCAAGGCACTGTATATATATAAAAAATATATGCTGGCTGTGTCTGAATAATCATACTTGTGTGCTAAATAGTAGCAAAAATATGTTTTATAGTATGGGAATTTGAAGAATTGCTTTGCATGCAAATATAGTTTTTTTGGGGAAATGGAGATGTTTGTTAACATTCATTTAATTCATTTAATACATAAATGGTAATACAAAAATATGATAAAAATATGCATTTGCTGTTAGCAAGGAGATTGCATAACTGGGCGCTAATAGGCCTAATATGTTTATGTAGGCCTAATATGTTTATTTCATATTCTAATTATCTCCTGATTGGTTTATTCCCGCTACTACACAACAAATCTTACCATTCATTAGGAATGTGCATCATTCCCTTTCAAGATGATTCGATACATATCAAGATACATGCATGGCCTCTGATACGATATAGGAACAATACGTTTTAGTTTGAAACAATTCGGTGTGATTCGGTTTGATTAGAGAACAAATCGATGCGATGCACTAACATGTTGCATAAACACATTCATTTTTCATTCTAAATGAAAATCTGCTGCTGATGGAGGGTCATGAGCTGGGCCTTTCTGAGCTGGATCTGTCTGAGCAGACTTCTCTCTCTGGGTGTGTGTGTGTGTGAGTGAGAGAGAGAGAGAGAGAATAATGTATGTCTATGGGGTATGTACTGTGTGTGTGTAAATGATGTATGCCTATGGTGTATACTATGTAGGCACCTGATTTGAGCCATAAGGGAGACTAGGCACCTACCACCCCACTTCCACTATCAGATTAGGGTGGGCCCCGCACTTAGGGATTTTTTAGAACCTATTGCCCAGTAATTAACTTGTTATTTTTGCGGATTAAGTGTTTGAGCTTGTAATGCATTAATAATTATCGCTTACAAATTATCCATGACAATACCAATGAATATATAGCACAATTTTGGATTTTACCCCAATCCCAAAATCGAATGGTTTTGAAGTTTAGCAGAGAGGAAGAGGCAAAACGAGAGGGACAAAAGGCCACATAATCAGTCTTCTCCAGCAGGTAGTGTTTTGTATTCACCAAGCATGGAGTTTTTGTATGGAGGTCAATGAGAAAGTTTCAAGTTTGGTTAACAAAAAAATTTAACAGCTTATTTGCTACATGTGGCTTTGATCAGAAAAATTTGTTGAGAATACAAATCCTATGATCTCCACATACGGTAACATTTTGTGAGGAATTAAGCACGGTTGATAAATGAGGCCCCAGGTACTAGAACTTATACAAACCTAGAACCACGAGGTGAAACCTGATATGCTAACACAACAAAAGCTCTCTCACTGTATGACCAAAGTGGACTTTTGTGAAGGTGAATGTTTTGAGGTATGGGCTGGACAATCTGATGGATGGCTGGATCTTCTCTTTGAGGAGCTTCTCCATGAACATGCCAAAGAAAGGCCACGCCTGCAGCAAAATCTAAAGACATACAGACAGACATATGACCAAAGAATGACAGGAGAACTAGTTGCGATCAGCATAACCAAATCATTGTGTGGATAAACAAATGTAGAGCATAACATTGAGAGGTTGTGTATGTGATATGTCATTGAAAACAATGTTGTTTTGAAAGCTTTGCGGGCAACATGTCAATGTTTAAAGCAGTTCATGGCCAGACCGTCCCCAAGACTACACTAAACAGATCTGTTTGTGCCGTCGGGCCAACTCCATTGCTGAGGTGACAACAGCACAACAGACAAAGAGTGACCTGCATGAATGGAAAAAACATTTTACCTTGTTGAGCCAGTCAACCTTCTCAACTTCGGGAAAGTGTACCTTTGGGAAGAGAATAGACAACTTTACAAGAGAGTTTGGTTGACACAAACCCTTGTGGTTCTGTGAGTTGGCAGGAGTCCAGATAATGAAGACATCCTCATTTAAGACTTACTTTTGAACAGGTCAACATTGTATGCAGGGAGATGGACATATTAGACAAAGAAACAAATCAGAGGCACATTTGATTTGACATATACAGTGGGGCAGAAAAGTATTTATGATGAGAGAGGCCTGTAATTTTCATCATAGGTACACTTCAACTATGACAGACAAAATGAGAAAAAAAATCCAGAAAATCACATTGTAGGATATTTAATGAATTTATTTGCAAATTATGGTGGAAAATAAGTATTTGGTCACCTACAAACAAGCAAGATTTCTGGCTCTCACAGACGTGTAAACTTCTTTAAGAGGCTCCTTTGTCCTCCACTCGTTACCTGTATTAATGGCACCTGTTTGAACTTGTTATTAGTATAAAAGACACCTGTCCACAACCTCAAACAATCACACTCCAAACTCCACTATGGCCAAGACCAAAGAGCTGTCAAAGGACGCCAGAAACAAAATTGTAGACCTGCACCAGGCTGGGAAGACTGAATCTGCAATAGGTAAGCAGCTTGGTTTGAAGAAATCAACTGTGGGAGCAAGTATTAGGAAATGGAAGACATACAAGACCACTGATAATCTCCCTCGATGTGGTGCTCCACGCACCAAATCGAGGGGGTCAAAATGATCACAAGAACGGTGAGCAAAAATCCCAGAACCACACAGGGGGACCTAGTGAATGACCTGCAGAGAGCTGGGACCAAAGTAACAAAGCCTACAATCAGTAACACACTACGCCGCCAAGGACTCAAATCCTGCAGTGCCCGACGTGTCCCCCTGCTTAAGCCAGTACATGTTCAGGCCCGTCTGAAGTGTGCTATAGAGCATTTGGATGATCCAGAAGAAGATTGGGAGAATGTCATATGGTCAGATGAAACCAAAATATAACTTTTTGGTAAAAACTCAACTCGTCGTGTTTGGAGGACAAAGAATGCTGAGTTGCATCCAAAGAACACCATACCTAACTTGAAGCATGGGGGTGGAAACATCATGCTTTGGGGCTGTTTTTCTGCAAAGGGACCATGACGACTGATCCATGTAAAGGAAAGAATGAATGGGGCCATGTATCGTGAGATTTTGAGTGAAAACCTCCTTCCATCAGCAAGGGCATTGAAGATGAAATGTGGCTGGGTCTTTCAGCATGACAATGATCCCAAACACACCGCCCGGGCAACGAAGGAGTGGCTTCGAAAGAAGCATTTCAAGGTCCTGGAGTGGCCAGTCTCCAGATCTCAACCCCATAGAAAATCATTGGAGGGAGTTGAAAGTCCGTGTTGCCCAGCAACAGCCCCAAAACATCACTGCTCTAGAGGAGATTTGCATGGAGGAATGGGCCAAAATACCAGCAAGTGTGTGAAAACCTTGTGAAGACTTACAGAACATTTTTGACCTCTGTCATTGCCAACAAAGGGTATATAACTAAGTATTGAGATAAACTTTTGTTATTGACCAAATACTTATTTTCCACCATAATTTGCAAATAAATTCATAAAAAATCCTACGTGATTTTCTGGATTTTTCTCATTTTGTCTGTCATAGTTGAAGTGTACCTATGATGAAAATTACAGGCCTCTCTCATCTTTTTAAGTGGGAGAACTTGCACAATTGGTGGCTGACTAAATACTTTTTTGCCCCACTGTAGTGCCTTCAGAAAGTATTAATACCCCTTGTGTCACGCCCTGGTCTTTATATTTTGTGTTTTCTTTATTATTTTGGTCAGGCCAGGGTGTGACATGGGTTTATTTATGTGGTGTGTTTTGTCTTGGGGTTTTCGTAGGTATTGGGATTGTGGTTTAGTGGGGTTCTCTAGCAAAGTCTATGGCTGTCTGAATTGGTTCTCAATCAGAGGCAGGTGATTATCGTTGTCTCTGATTGGGAACCATATTTAGGCAGCCATATTCTTTGAGTGTTTCGTGGGTGATTGTTCCTGTCTCTGTGTTTGTTTGCACCAGATAGGCTGTATAGGTTTTCACGTTACGTTTGTTGTTTTTGTATTGTTCGTGTTTTTTCCGTCATCATTAAATATGTTTCAAGAATACCACGCTGCATTTTGGTCCGACTCTCCTTCACCTAAACTTACCTTGACTTATTCTAAATTTTGTTGTGCTAAAGCATGAATTCAAAAATCATTAATTATATTGTCTTACCCATCTAAACACAATACCCTATAAAAACAAAGTGAAAACATGTTTTTATAAATGTTTGCACACGGTAGATTGAGCAATATTTCCATATTTTCAAAATTCTTCAAGCTCAGTCAAAATTGGTTGTTGATCATTGTTAGACAACCATTTTCAAGCAGATTATAACTCAGCGAATGTGTTTAGACTCAGCCACATTCGCTGTCTTCTTGGTAAGGAACTCCAGGGTAGATTTGACCTTGTGTTTTTGGTTCTTGTCCTGCTGAAAAGGAAAATTCCTCTCCCAGTGTCTGGTGGAAAATTCCTCTGCCAGAGTCTGGTGGAAAATTCCTCTCCCAGAGCCTGGTGGAAAATTCCTCTCCCAGTCTGGTGGAAAATTCATCTCCCAGAGTCTGGTGGAAAATTCATCTCCCAGTGTGTGGTGGAAAATTCATCTCCCAGTGTGTGGTGGAAAATTCATCTCCCACTGTCTGGTGGAAAATTCATCTCCCACTGTCTGGTGGAAAATTCATCTCCCACTGTCTGGTGGAAAATTCATCTCCCACTGTCTGGTGGAAAATTCATCTCCCACTGTCTGGTGGAAAATTCATCTCCCACTGTCTGGTGGAAAATTCATCTCCCACTGTCTGGTGGAAAATTCATCTCCCACTGTCTGGTGGAAAATTCATCTCCCACTGTCTGGTGGAAAATTCATCTCCCAGTGTCTGGTGGAAAGCAGGCTGAACCAGGTTTTCCTCTAGAATTTTGCTTGTGCTTAGCTCCATTCCATTCCAATTATTTTTTATCCTGAAAAACTCCCCAGACCTTAACGATTACAGGCATACCCAAAAACATTATGCAGCCACCACTATGCTTGAAAATATGGAGAGTGGTACTAAGGTGTTGTATTGGATTTGCCCCAAACATAACTTTTTGTCCTGAACGCAAAAGTGTTAATTGATTTGCCACTTTTTTTTCAGTATTACTTTAGTGCCTTGTTACAAACATGATGCATGTTTTGGAAAATAAAAATTCTGTACAGGCTCCCTTCTTTTCACCCTTTCAATTAGGTTATTTTGCTCCATCCTCAGTCTTCTCCTCTCATAGCCATTAAACTCTGTAACTGATTTAGTCACCATTGGCCTCATGGTCAAATCCCTGAGCAGTTTCCTTCCACTCTGGCAATTGAGAAGGGAGCCTTCCTAAGAAGGGCGCCTGTATCTTTGTAGTGACTAGGTGTATCAATACATCATCCAAAGTGTAATAATGTCACCATGCTCAAAGGGATATTCAATCTTTGCTTTATTTTTATCCATCTACTAATAGGTGCCCTTGCGAGGCATTGGAAAACCTCATTGGTCTTTGAGGTTGAATCTGTGATCGACCTTACAGATAATTGTATGTTTGGGGTACAGAGATGAGTTACTAATTCTACACTATTATTACACACAGAGTGAGTCCATGCAACTTATTATGTGATTTGTTAAGCAATGTTTTACGCCTGAACTTATTTAGACTTGCAGTAATAAAGGGGTTGAATACTTAGACTCAAAACATTTCAGCTTTTCATTTTTAATTAATTTGTATACATTTTAAAATACATAATTTCACTTTGACATTATGGGGTATTGTTTGTAGGACAACAGAAAAAACATTTAGTCCATTTTTATTTCAGGCTATAACAAAATGTGGAAAAAGTCAAGGGGTGTGAATACTTTCTGAAGGCACTGTAAACTTCCCTTTTTAATATATGTTTTACTTTCCATTGCCTTTTTTTGTGTCAGAGTAGCCTGGTACCAGATCTGTTTGTGCCGTATTGCCAACTCTTATGGCTATTGTAATGCTAAACAAAGAATATGAGTTGGCAAGACCGCACAAACAGATCTGGGACCAGTCAGAGTGGTTGAATATAGAACTGCGTCGTCTTAATCTACCACAGTGTGGGGTTCTGATATTGAAATGAAAAATACTGGTTTGGCAGGACCTGATGACTAATCAAGGGATTGTAATCCCAAACCTTGTGGGAGAGCAGGAGATGAAGGTCACAACCCCAAAAACAAAACGGGAACATTGCGAAATACAAAATAGCCACTATATTGTTTTAACAATGACAACTACTGCTTCAACTTTACTCAACATGTTCACAAAATACTATTCTAAATGTACAACAGCCTCAGCAGTGGCACTTTATTATCTTTGTCAATGTTTCCTATTAGGCATGGGTGTGGTAAGGCATAGATGAATGAAACCTCCTGCAGCATAATCACACAACTATGATGTCAACACTTCAAATCACCAAACATATTCCCATGATGTCTCTAAATATTAATGTGTCCACATGAATGGATTAAGAACACTGCTCTATAGCCTACAGTTATTTGGGGACACAGTAGTCAATGTGGCACTGACGACTGCCTTTGGCAAAACACAGAGGCCCAACATTCACTGCAATTTGGCAATAAACCACAGCTTGATTCAAACGCAAGAAAGAATACGGGGGTGAAAGCTTCTGCACTTGCATATTACACTCCCAAACAATACAGCCACTACTTTGTTATTTCCCAACAATGGAATGCAATGTTAGGTATTACTATTATTGAGGCAGAAACTGGCTGGAAGATGATGACAAATTACTCTTCTACAGGTTTGACCATAACACTATATTGCTATAACAATCATACAAGTAGGCTAGTGCTGAGCATCTGGTCTTAGTGGGTAATTAGTATGCTCATACACACATTTAAAATAGGCCTATGTAGGCTCTATTCTTAAGAGTGCTTTGCTTTAAGTCAAACAAAACCTTCCAGACATGAACTCCCCCAAGGACATGAACAGCTGTAGCCTAGATGAGTTCATTCATTATGTAAAATGTGTAGAAACGCCTACTGATCCAGCAGGACAAATTTCATTGTGTGTGTGACTGAGTGCGTGTGTATATATGCATATTTTTCATCTTATGTCAGCCAGAGTACCACATAACATTACTTTTTTCCACATATGGGGAACAACCTCTGCCTACATCAACAGCATACCAATACATACCCAAGTTGCCATATTCAATGTTTTCAACTCGTTGTGGATCACTTGTGTTTCGTTATCCAGAAAGTTCATAGCCGTTCCAATTCGGATATCTTTCCACTTGCGGTTTTTCTTCCACCAAATGATCAGCATCATACACAAGAGGATCCAGATGACGCTGAGGCCGAGGTACCCTGTCAAATACACAGGATAAAAGACCAATAGCGCTCTCCCGAAGTACATCAGAAATTCCATCAAGAGTTGGTTGACCACGCTCGGGCTCAACGTCCCCGTGCTTCCCGGGACAGTGCGCTCGCCGAATCCTCCTCCCTGGACGGTTCCTTTTGAATCGCCTGAATACATTTTGTCAGTAGGTGAAGCTCTGGATGTAGTAGTCGGTACGGGTAGCTGTTCGGCCATATGGGCCCTACTGAAGTCCTTTTGCGCTCCTAAAAAAATGTGTTACGCTGCATTGCAATGTCCTGACTGTTGAAGTCAAATCAAATCTATTGATTTGGTAGCATTGGCTGTTGACTGATATCTGAGTCAAATCTAGTAGTTGGGAACTTCCGTATTTGTACCTGCACAGGTGGCTACGCCCAAAAACCTCTCCTAACCTGACACCTCGAGGCATCCTATGGTGCGTTCAGTTCGCTTGAAAGTTTGCTACGTTGCGGAACAGTTTGTACTGAATGACACGTTTTCACCAAATGTTATTGAAAATACTTTGATGTGTGTTTGGTGGGTGTGTCTTGAAGCAACGAGTGACGTGTTTAAAGGGCGGTGGCCATGCTGACAGCGTTCCCCAACCCCTCCCCAAATTTCAACTGGTCGATCAGTACACCACCATTTACGTTAAATTGAACGTTTCAAAACGTACAAACGTACTGAATGCAATCCAGCTGATGCCCCTGCAGCCAGTCATTAAAACTAGCCCCTGTCTGAAAACATAGCTCTTAGATTTCACTTGACAAAGAATGTAGTAAAACTGGTTTTCCATTTCAAGAGACCTCTCTTTTCTGCAATGTCTAATCTAGGTAACTATGCCTTGGCAACATGTCACACAAGGGCTGTGCATTGACCTTGTGGGGGTATGTGCTAAAACATATATAAAAAATATTGTGGCCTACCATTAATATATCCAACCCAACATTTGTTTCCACTATCATGTATTCCAGTGGGGTTCAAACCTTTTGACCCACTACCCCAAAAAAGAGTGGTACAAAACCTGCTACAAGCGTGCAAGCACACACTTGCAATGCCCGCAATTTCTACACAAATGTAGTCTGTCATTACAGCCTAATGCCTCGATCACACCAACAGACTTATTCCATTTTGGTATACCAGAAGTACATTCATTTCAATGCAACACTGTGTTCGCCCTGCAGCGTTGCAGAGGCAGTTGCAGTGCGTTCTATATGTAACAGTTTAGCTTCCGTCCCGCTCCTCGAACCAGGGACCCTCTGCACACATCAACAACAGTGACTCTCGAAGCATTGGTACCCATCGCTCCACAAAAGCCACAGCCCTTGGAGAGCAAGGGAAACAACTACTTCAAGGTCTCAGAGCAAGTGACATCACTGATGGAACACTATTAGCACACACCCCACTAACCATTTCACACCAGTTACACTCACCCCGCTTTTCCACAGCAACCAGTGATCCAGGTCAACAGCATCAATGTAACAGTTTAGCTTCCATCCCTCTACCCTACCTGGGCTTGTACCAGGGACCCTCTGCACACATCAACAACAGCCCCCCACGAAGCATCATTACCATCACTCCACAGAAGCCACTGCCCTTGTAGAGCAAGGGAAACAACTACTTCAAGGTCTCCGAGCAAGTGATGTCACCAATTGAAAAGCTATTAGCTTAACTAGCCAGCCATTTCACATCGGTTACATATATATTGGATTTATCGATAGTATGCATCAAACTGTATGTGTAGATGGCTTGACAGAAATGGCAGCAGAAGGGGAATGTTGAACCTTTGTTGCACATATATCCAGACAATGCTGTGTTCAATTTTGCGCAATCAAGCTGTTGGTGTGATCTAGGCGTAACCCCTTGTTGGTGTACTAGCTAGTTAGCTAGAGTTGTACTAGATAGATAGGGTGTAGTAGCTAGGTAGCATGTGTTTACAAGCTAGATAGCTAGTGTGTACTAGCCATAGAGAATGATAGAGTTCTCTAGTGACCAAAAGGCAATTTTAGCATGGGCAGCGCCAGTGAGTGTACACCATGCTTCTGCCATTTTAATGTCACTCTAGCCAGCCTTCTAACCGTTTGTATTCTTATTTCAAAATAATCCTACATGCTGTGTAGTGAAAGAGTGCGCTGCTATTTAATCAAATGTAATATGTTAATCAGATTTAATATGTGTAAAAGAAGGTATCACATTTTTGCTTTAGTTTATTGAAGAGAGTTGTATCTTTGTAAATGCGCTCCACAAACATGTCATTGTGGGCACAGGACAACACAATCCCACCATTCAATACCTGTGACAATCAACTGCTCCTGAACTCAATAATGTTAATGGCGCTCCTTCAACTTGTGTGTGCCATGCTCAACTTTGAGGTATCTACAGTCAATGTAGCTTGTTGCATTTGGGCCTTTTTCTTCTATAAGCCCGAATGAAGGTCTCTCAAGTGGTTAATATAACAGATGCACCTAGCCATGGTGCATTTGGGTGGATAACCGGTCCACACTTCCTGTAGTTCAGGTTGTTCATAGTTGAATAGTCCCTCAACACCTCTGTCTCCATTTACAGTATTCTCTTTATCTGTGCCATTTGACTAGTTCCTCTCAGCTATGTTTTCAGCTGTGCTTTGCACTCTCACATGGCTGACTTCCCTAAAAGTAGAAGCAGTCACTCCTCAAGGAGTGCCACTCAGGCATTTCACTTGGACTTCTTGTGGCTCCTTCAATCGCATGTGACTGTGACATAGACACAGACATATATTTCAGGTGTAACTGCTCTTGATTGGTTAACGCATACAGTATGCATGGTCTGTTGCCCTTAACTTCATATGGCTGCAGGGGCAGTATTGAGTAGCTTGGATGAAAAGGTGCCCATTGTAAACAGCCAGCTCCTCACTCTCAGTTGCTAATATATGCATATTATTATTAGTATTGGATAGAAAACACGCTAAAGTTTCCAAACCTGTCAAAATATTGTCTGTGAGTATAACAGAACCGATATTGCAGGCGAAACCCTGAGGAAAATCAAAACAGAAAGTGGCTTCTATTTTGAAAACTCCATGTTCCATAGCCTCCCTTTGCTGGATTTAAAGGAATATGAACCAGATTCCTTTTCCTATCGCTTCCTCAAGGTGTCAACAGTCTTCAGACATAGTTTCAGGCTTTTATTTTGAAAAATGAGCCAGAACGATAACATCGCGTCAAGTGGTCACATGAGTTTTGCTCGCGCAACAGAGTTTGGATAGGTATTGCTTTTCCCTCTCCTACTGTGAAAGACATTTGCAGTTGATATATTATCGATTATATATTTTAAAAACAACCTGAGGATTGATTATAAAAAACATTTGACATGGTTCTGTGGATATTATGGAAACTATTTGGAATTTTCGTCTGCGTTGTCGTGACCACTCTTTCCTGTGGATTTCTGAACATAACGCGACAAACAAACGGAGGTATTTTGGATATAAAAATAATCTTTAGGGAACAAAAGGAACATTTGTTGTGTAACTGGGAGTCTTGTGAGTGAAAACATCCGAAGATCATCAAAGGTAAACAATTCATTTGATTGCTTTTCTGATTTTTTTGTGACCAAGCTTCCTGATGCTAAGTGTACTTAATGTTTTGTTGTGCGATCGATAAATTTACACAAACGCTTGGATTGCTTTCGCTGTAAAGCATAATTTCAAAATCTGACACGACAGGTGGATTAACAAAAGGCTAATCTGTGCTTTCCTATATTGCACTTGTGAATATAAATATTAGTAGTAATATTTATTGAATGTAGCGCTATGCTATTCAGCGGTTGTTGATGACCCTTATCCCGATTGGGGGATTGTAGCCATAACAAGTTAACTGGTAGCCCTGCAGTGGCATTTCGAATCAAATCAAATGTTATTTGTCACAAGCACCAAATACCTTACAGTGAAATGCTTACTTACAAGCCCTAACCAAAAATGCAGTTAAAAAAATAAAAAATACCCCCCAAAAATAAGAATAAGAAATAAAAGTAAGAAATGTCTACACACGGTTTGTTGTTTATATTAAAACCTGTTCATTAAATACATTTTAATCTGAACTAAAGTTTTGTTGCTAAGGATTTCACAACGAGGTTAGCCTTTACGGCTGGGACTGCAAGTTGATGTTCCTTTTTTTTGTGTGGATTCCGCAAGTGCTAGCTGGCTGTACTACAGACACCTGTCATCGTCGTGGGAAAGACTCATTGTTATCTTTTCGTGAGACAACTGGTTGCAGTAAAGAGCTAAGGAGATCCTAAGGGAAATCGATGAGTACCAACAGCTTTACGCTATGGAGGAACAACATGCTCCATCATGGAAAGATCCGACCACCTCACAAAATAACTTTAACCCGACAAAAAAAAGAAAAACAGATGAATCTACAGAGACGGACAATTTACTTACCATTGAGGTAGATGCTAGGGCTCTGGCTGGAATCCATGCAACACTGGAAAAGTTATGTGAGGAGGTAGCAGGGCTGAGGGGGGAGTTTGGAGTTCAGCCAGAATTAAATGATCATACTCCAAAGAGAAAACAAGACACTCACAGCCAAGGTAAAAATACACGATTCCAACATGGATTGTCTACTCAGGGAAAACAGGGTGATGAAGGAGTTTCTACTAGACATACAAAGCCGTAGCATGCTTGAAAATCTTTGATTACTGGGATTACTGAGGACGCATCCAATAAACCAGAGGATTCATGCCTTGAAACTTCATATAGAGACTGTAAACAAGGTGGCTTTCTACCGAGTACACAGACTTGGAGCTCGGAGCGACAAGACCAAGGGGCCCCAACCGATCATTGCAAAATTTGAACACTACCTACAAAAGGAGCTGATCAAAAGCAGGGGAAGGGAGCTTAAAGGGACCAAATTCGGTCTCAATGACCAATTTCCAAGGGAGATAAATGAACGTCGTAAGAGACTGTATCCGGTACAAAGACAACAAAGGGAGAATGGTAAGCATCCCTTTATCCTTATGGACAACCTCTTTATGGACAGCTATTCCCAGACATCTCCATAACACTGTGGCTGTAGTAAATTCTACAGGGTCTTTAGGTTATGAAAATAAAGAAGGTATGGGAACTGTAAAAATATCTGAACATTATGAAGTGGATATGAACAAAAATATCTATTACAAAAATAATGCAAACTGGATGGAATATGGAGAAAATGCAGAAAATTCTTCCTGAATCTCCAATAAAGGAACGCTAACAAAAATAATTTGCAGAAACTCGTTACTGGAGGTGTAGTCATCTATGATTCTCTGAATTATATTTTAAAAGATCTAATTATTTTAGGCAGATGTTCTCTTTTCCGTCACATCCTTTCTCACAGAAGGAAGATTATGGTAAAGAATTCTTTCCAAATAATACTGGGGCAGCGGTTAGTTGAGGTAATTGAGGTAATATGTACATGAAGGTAGAGTTATTAAAGTTACTATGTATAGAAAATAACAGAGAGTAGCAGCAGTGTAAAAGAGGGGGGAGGCAATGCAAATAGTCTGGGTAGCCATTTGATTAGATGTTCAGGAGTCTTATGGCTTGGGGGTAGAAGCTATTTTATAAGCCTCTTGGACCCAGACTTGGTGCTCCGGTACCGCTTGCCATGTGGTAGCAGAGAGAACAATCTAAGACCAGGGTGGCTGGAGTCTTTGACAATTTTTAGGGCCTTCCTCTGATACCGCCTGGTATAGAGGTCCAGTGATGTACTGGGCCGTACGCATTACCCTCTGTACTGCTTTGCGGTCGGAGGCCGAGTAGTTGCCATACCAGGCAGCTGTAGAACCTTTTGAGGATCTGAGGACCCATGCCAAATCTTTCCAGTCTCCTGAGGGGGAATAGGTTTTGTCGTGCCCTCTTGACAACTGTCTTGGTGTGCTTGGACAATGTTAGTTTGCTGGTGATGTTGAGGATCAGCGTGGAGAATGTGTTGTTATCTACCCTTACCACCTAGGGGCAACCCATCAGGATGTCCAGGATTCAGTTGCAGAGGGAGGTGTTTAGGCCCAGGCTTCTTAGCTTAGTGATGAGTTTTGAGTGCACTATGGTGTGGAACTCTGAGCTGTAGTCAATGAATAGCATTCTCACATAGGTGTTCCTTTTGTCCAGGTGTGAAAGGGCAGTGTGGAGTGCAATAGAGATTGCATCATCTGTGGATCTGTTGGGGACCCACTCCAATGCATATTGGAGTAGGTTTAGGGTTTCTGGGATAATGATGTTGATATGAGCCATGACCAGCCTTTCAAAGCACTTCATGCCTACAGATGTCAGTGCTACGGGTCGGTAGTCAATTAGGCAGGTTACCTTAGTGGTCTTGGGCACAGGGACTATGGTGGTCTGCTTGAAACATGTTGGTATTATAGACTCAGACAGGGAGAGGTTGAAAATGTCATTGAAAATACTTGCCAGTTGGTCAGCGCATGCTCGGAGTACACGTCATGGTAATCCATCTGGCCATTCGGGCCTTGTGAATGTTGAACTGTTTAATGGTCTAACTCACAATGGCTGCGGAGGGTGTGATTACACAGTCGTCCAGAACAGCTGATGCTCTTATGCATGTTTCAGTGTTACTTGCCTTGAAGCAAGCATAGAAGTAATTTTGCTCGTCTGGTAGGCCCGTGTCACTGGGCAGCTCTTGGACGTGCTTCCTTTTGTAGTCTGTAATAGTTTGCAAGCCCTGCCACATCCGACGAGCATCGGAACCAGTTTAGTATGATTCGATCTTAATCCTGTAAAGACGCTTTGCATTTTTGATGGTTCCTTGAAAGCTGCAGCTCTACCTATTAGCTCAGTGCGGATGTTGCCTGTAATCCATGGCCTCTGGTTGGGGTATGTACGTACAGTCACTGTGGGGATGACATCATCAATGCACTTATTGAAGAAGCCAGTGACTGAAGTTGTGTACTTTTCAATGCCATCGAAAGAATCCCGGAACATATTCCAGTCTGTACTAGCAAAACAGTCCTGTAGCTTAGTATCTGCTTCATCTGACAACTTTTTTATTGACCAAGTCACTGGTGCTTCCTGCTATCATTTTTGCTTGTATGCAGGAATCAGGAGGATAGAATTATGGTCAGATTTGCAAAATGGAGGGCGAGGGAAAACTTTGTACGCATCTCTGTGTGTGGAGTAAAGGTGGTCTACAGTTTTTTTCCCTCTGGTTGCACATTTAAGATGCTGGTGGAAATTTGGTAAAACGGATTTAAGTTTCCCTGCCACTAGGAGCACCGCCTCTGGATGAGCGTTTCCCTGTTTGCTGATAAGTGAGAACGTTGTCTGCATGCTCTTTTTCTAAGGATGGAGTCGGCTAGCGTTTTCCCTGCAGAAATGCCCATGGTGCTGATCTGAAAATATACAAATTGTATGTGCAAAACCGATTAGGGACATTGTTACATGAGTGTAATGACAGTCTGCGGAGAGCAGAGGAGCACAAAAAGCATATCCATTAATGCACTACGTATGATGCATTCACCACTGTGCAGTACCAGTCAAAGGACATACCTACTCATTCAAGGGGTTTTCTTTATGTTTACTGTTTTCTATATTATAGAATAATAGTAAATACATCAAAACTATTAACAAAATAACACATATGGAATCATGTAGTAACCAAAAAAGTGTTAAAGAAATCAAAATATATTTTAGATTTTAGATTCTTCAAAGTAGCCACACTTTGCCTTGATGACAGCTTTGCCCGAATTCCCGACTTGGCAGCTTTACCTGGAATGTTTTTCCAACAGTCCTGAAGGAGTTCCCGCATATGCTGAACACTTGTTGGCTGCTTTTCCTTCACTCTGCGGTCCAACTCATCCCAAACCATCTCAATTGGGTTGAAGTCGGGTGATTATGGAGACCAGGTCATCTGATGCATCACTCTCCTTCTTGGTCAAATAGCCCTTACACAGCCTGGAGGTGTGTTGGGTCATTGTCCATGCCCAAACCAGATGGGATGTCGTATCACTGCAGGATTTAAAAGGAAATTCATGTCACTGAAATAGTGAAGAAAAACTTTGAGATTGAACGCAACAGTCTTGAGGTGAGCGCAGGTAGCTTACTGTTAAGAGTTCATGAGACATAGCTGGAGGGTCTAGCGCTATATTGTCGCATGATCTGATGTGGTAGCCATGCTGTGTGCCTCAAATTCTAAGTAACTCACTAACAGCGTCACCAGCAAAGCACCCCCAAAATCATCACACCACCTCCTCTATGATTCACAGTGGGAAACTACACATGCGGAGATCATTTAAAAGTTGTCATACTGCGGCACATCCTGAGTGCTGCTGCAGCATTCTGTGGCACGTCATTTAATTCTCAGCCATTTCTTCCGTTACTGCAAGTTATTGCTAGTTTGACCACCAGAGGGCCTCTTTGAGAAGCATTTGAAAGTATTCCGTATTGGCATTACCAGAGAATTTAAAACCGTTTTTGTAATAACATAGCATATGGGATTGATTTTATGAAATTTGGCTTAATTAATTTGATTCATATTAGAGTGTTCCAATTCAGAGAAAAATGGTCAATTTGTAAATTCAGACCGTTTAGCTCTCGGGCCGAGGAGCTCTCGGGCCGAGGAGTGATTTGAGCGTTCTGGTCTTACAACGGCAGTAAAGCGCCCAAGCAAACATTGGCTAGCTACTTGTGTTAACCAGAGCGTTGGTGACTATAAATGTGCTGCTGGAAACAATTTAATTACACTTTTTTTCTGACATTTATGGACACAGGGCATATTCAATGGGTGTTGAGCGCTCGTAAAAGTAATTATTCTGTGCTCTGGTACACTCAGACGAGAGTGCTCTGAAATCCGTGTACATAGAAGGCTGGACGCATATTAGATAGTAGGCTGGACACACATTTTTAACAACGTTCTTTTCTGATAAAAACGAGTTCATTGCATCCACCGTGGAGCCCAGTTTCATAATATGACCATATTTCCCAGCTGCTTGCCGTCGTTTTGAAGTAATTGCGAAAAACAGGCCTTATTTCTATTGAGCACCGTGGCACCAACTCGCCTTACGAACGGAACGTTCTATTCCCAGCTTATTGTTCAACGTCACAATGCCTGCTTCGCTATTGTTGGCTGCTTACGTTGTTTTATAGTTAAAATGTAAACAACAAAATGTAAACAACAAAAATAATATTGGAACTCTGCGGCCTTCCCATTGTTTCCTATGGGAGAAATATAGGCATGTCTGTCTATTTCGCCAAATATCTTGCAATGTGTATATTTAGATTTTTTTTAAGTCGGATGTTACCGGTGTGAAATGGCTAGCTAGTTATAGTGGGGTGCGCGCTAATAGTGTTTCAATCAGTGACGTCACTCGCTCTGAGACCTTGAAGTTGTTGTTCCCTTTGCTCTGCAAGGGCCGCGGCTTTTGTGGAGCGGTGGGTAATGATGCTTCGAGGGTGGGTGTTGTCTATGTGTACAGAGGGTTCCTGGTTTGAGGCCAGGTAGGGGCGAGGAGAAGTAAAACTGTTACACGGGTACCATTTTAATCAGGAGAATCTCCTCTTTGTAGTTATGTAAGTCTGAGCAGCAAGCTCAGTTCTTATTTTTTTCTACTTTTTCATTACGCAAGCACAGCTGACACCATCGAGGTGCGGACGTTTACTTTCTACACAAGTAGTTTTTTTCCAGTTTCGTACAACGAACAGATTGTAGTGGTAAAATGAAAAGGCATACGTATTTAATGGAATTCTAAGCATCACTCCAGTCAAAACAGGCTCTGCGACGTTCAAGTCAATCAATCTGCTTTGGGCTCACGCTAGTGTTCCAGTTTAGCCAACGCTCTTTTTTAGCCTTGGCTGAATTTAGAATTTTTTTGCCTATAGATAGCCAGAGCGAATTTACGAAATTACCCGAATGTCCATTGAGAAAGCACAAAACTGTACCATTTAGTTAAGCTAAGAATGACGAGAATAATCAAGTCAAGTATAACTACTAACTTTAGGTAGCTAGTTAACATACCAGTACATAGGGCCTCCCGGGTGGTGCAGTGGTCTAGGGCACTGCATCGCAGCCGGCAGCGACCGGGAGGTTCGCGGGATGACGCACAATTGGCCAAGCATCGTCGGGTTAGGGAGGGTTTGGCTGGTAGGGATATCCTTGTCTCATCGTGCACCAGCAACTCCTGTGGCGTAGTTGGTGCGGCTGGCTTCCGGGTCTGAGGCGCGCTGTGTTAAGAAACAGAGCGGCTTGGTTGGGTTGTGTTTCGGAGGATGCATGGCTTTCGACCTTGGTCTCTCCTGAGCCCGTACGGGAGTTGTAGCGATGAGACAAGATAGTAATTACTAACAATTGGATACCCCGAAATTGGGGAGAAAAGGGGGTAAACATTTTAACAAATAAAATAAAATAAAAAACATACCAGTACATACTGCTGTAATGATATGCTATGTGGTTTGTAAGGACAGCGTATGTTATGGGTGTAAGATGGCACAGTGATGCCATCTGTTGGTAAATGTTCATTACTGCAACTCTTGTGTTTTACCGGGGTGCTTGAGATACCCGGATGTGTTGTGATGTACTGAACAAGACTGGTTACTCGCATCAATGCCTCTGTCTCGTCATTTAACATTCAAACAGCGTAGCTAACAAATTGTCTGCCAACATAATGTGTAAGGTAACTTATTTGAAAAGTCATTACTTTATTACATTGAGTAGCAGGCTACCCCTTTGGTTCGTTAGGGCAAATCTAGTCTGTGATAGGAGGGGAGATTTTCACACCTAGCTCGGCTATTAGACTATTATTTAGTAAAGGTTGAATAGCCTGTTGTTCAGCTATTAGCCCACCTCAACTTGCAACAAATTGCTGTTCCCATCTCATTCCTTTCCACATGGCATCATTCTGCTCCGGAGTTCCTCGCTTGTGGGCGTGCTGGCAGGATATGGCAGCATCTTCGGTTCTGCATACAGTAGAATTCTGCATACAGTAGCACGTTTGTATGAAGGTGTGGTTATTCACAGGTAATTTTTTAAATGCTATTTGAGGTACATTTGTCTTTTTTTAGAGAAAACATTTTTATATTTTCGATCAAAAATAATTGTTCTGAAAGCAACTTTTTTCCAACACAAAGGAAGTCAAAGCGGACACCTTACGAAGATGGCATCTCAGGTAAGCAGCAATGGGTTGTATTGACGTATCCTAAAAATCATCTGCTGCTTTAGATTGAACGGTCATATCTCAGTTATTGTTTTCATATGTATAAAAAATAAGCTGTTTTCTTTACTTTCAGAGAGCGAGCTGACCAAGGGGTCGAAAATGTAGATATTGCCAGATGTTCACTGTCCGAGGAACAGGCCGTGGAAGCTTTATTGCTGGCAAAAGTGTCCATAACCAGAGGTAACCAACTGTTCTGTGTTGTTTTTCTCCATCTCTGCCTGTCTTGTTGTACATGGAACCAGTCTCACATGCATTAATTTAAAAAACCATCTGTCATCTGCTAATTTTCAGATTTACACCACATAAACACAGCCATTTTCACTGGATCATCTGTTGCTGCAATGTCATGATTTTCCTGGAGGTTAGCTTTGCAATAGCCAAGTGGTCAGACACATAGCCCCTCTATATTTAAATGTTTCAGGTACCATCCGATAGGTGTCTGCGTCACATACAGTATCTTCTATTGAAATTATCTTCTATTGTTTGTCCTCGTGTCTGTTTTTCAGTTTAATAAAGTATTCAGTAGCCACTTAGTGTGGACACCAGGTGAGACCACACACACACAATAACAGTCTCTCTTCTTCACTTCATCCCTCTCCCCCTTCTCCCTAAATCCTCTAGGTTATATCAGCTGTTTTGGTGAACCCCTCCCTCATCTGAACTGGCTGACACAGAGGGCACAGCATGATCATAGGTGAGATATCACTCGGTCGGGTCAACAGGAAGTATTATTAAAGAGATACTTTACATTGAAATACAGCCAGATATGTAGTAGTCCCAAGGTCAGTTTTGCATTTCACCTCCTTGATGTCTTCACTATTATTTTACAATGTAGAAAATAGTAAATTAAGAAAAAGCCTGGAATGCGAAGGTGTGTCCACACCTTCTCTGTGCATTTGAAGTGCCCATCCAAGAAAGCTCAAGATCATTGGTCACAGATAAAATTACTTCAAATCACATGATATCTTATATCAGCTTTGATTGGACTGATCATGTCAAGACCATACTTTCAAAATCTCAGCTAGAAAAGTATCAGTCATCATCATGAATCAAGTCTACAATCTACTGGCAAATCCTTTTAAATCCTTGTCACATTAGACATTTTGAAGAGAAATTACAGATAAAACATATCGGTGCTCATTGGCCATTGGACATTAACATTTACACAACAAGTTGGAAATTGTTACTTCATCAGTGAGTGGTTTGGAAGAAGTCAGTGGCTAACTGCAAGCATTGGAAAGCAATCACTTGCCTGCTATTCAGTGGAGTGGGTGTGTGGTCCCAAGTCTGTGTTTAAGGGTCTCTTTTCCAAGCTTAAACGTATAAACATTCAACATTAGCCATGGTGTCAATTCAGCATGACTTCTGCCGCGCTCAAAACAACTGGAAACTCAGAACTGGGAAATCTGATTTTAGTGAATTCACAAGTTCCGACTAGGAAAATACGTTTTGAACTGTCATCCAACTCGGAATTGCAAGTCGGGAACTCGGGCCTCTTTCTAGAGCTCTGACCTGAAGATCACTGACGACCTTGTTTTTTCTCAGTGTTCTCGGTTATTTTGAAAGCACCATAAATCTAGAGAATGCCAGACTTTGATGACGTTTTCTGAAAAAATTGCACACGAAGGACTGCCGCACCAGCTTCAAGTGAGCACAGCACAACAAGGTGAGTCCAAAAATGTATTGTATGCCGCTGCATAAATTGTCTGCTTATATGCCCCCTTGATTTATCCTATGGTTCTGACTTGGTGTACAGGGAGAATACTGTAAGAACAGCCCATGTTCTAAATTATGTTGCTGGTACATTTCAAAAAAGCTGATCAAATAGTTATATTGACTACGCCAGTCCTAGCTCGTTCATTAAAAACCTTTTATAACTAGGGGGCAGTATTTTCATTTTTGGATAAAAAACGTTCCCGTTTTAAACTGGATATTTTGTCAAGACAAGATGCTCGACTATGCATATAATTGACAGCTTTGGATAGAGCACACTCTGACGTTTCCAAAACTGCAAAGATATTGTCTGTGAGTGCAACAGAACTGATGTTACAGGCGAAACCCAGATAAAAATCCAATCAGGAAGTGCCGCATTTTTTGAAACCGCCTCATGCCAATGACTCCTTATATGGCTGTGAATGAGCTACGAATGAGCTTACGTTTTCTACGTATTCCCCAAGGTGTCTACAACATTGTGAAGTCTTTTTACGCATTTATGTTGAAGAATAGCCGTAAGGAACCACATTGAGCAAGTGGTCACATGATGGCTCCCGCAGAAAATCTTGCGTAAAGTACACAAGTAGCCATTTTTCCAATCGCTTCTTATGAGAAACCATTTGTCCCGACGGATATATTATCGAATATCTATGTGAAAAACACCTTGAGGATTGATTCTAAACAACGTTTGCCATGTTTCTGTCGATATTATGGAGCTAATTTGGAAAAAAGTTTGGCGTTGTAGTGACTGCATTTTCCGGTCGATTTCTCAGCCAAACCTGAAGAACAAACGGAGCTATTTCGCCTACAAAAATAATATTTTTGAAAAAAGGAACATTTGCTATCTAACTGGGAGTCTCCTGAGTGAAAACATCCGAAGTTCTTCAAAGGTAAATTATTTAATTTGATTGCTTTTCTTATTTTCGTGAAAATGTTGCCTGATGCTAGCAGAGCCTAGCCATAGTATTATGCCATGATAAACTTACACAAATGCTTGTCTAACGTTGGCTGTAAAAGCATATTTTAAAAATCTGAGATGACAGTGTGATTAACAAAAGGCTAAGCTGTGTCTCAATATATTTCATTTGTGATTTTCATGAATAGGAACATTTTCTAGGAAGATTTATGTCCGCTGCGTTATGCTAATTAGTTTGAGGCTATGATTACGCTCCCGCATGCAGGATGGGTAGTATCAAGTCTTATCTGCTCATCATCCCCTTATGTCATAGTTTGTACATCTCAATTATCAGTAGGAACCTAATTTGTTTAAGCAAGTCAGCCATATCAGCTATGTTTTTTTTAAAGGCAGTAAATTAGACTGATTAATTAACAGGTATAGCAGTGGTAAGGTGTTGGGACTGTGTGGGCACCGTTTGTCACCGTTATAGTGTAATTAATGTATTGTTTAGTGTTGTGCAGTGGGTTTGCTGGCATGCATCTAAAAATATATTTTTTTAGTTTGCCCCACCAAAATTTATATGCAAAAATCGCCACTGCCTATATGAGACGTGCATGCACGCGTTCCAACACACCAACCTGGTCTCATATATTAGATGTAACATAGTAAACGTAAAACCTTGACCACAAAAAATAGTAGGCGGGCCTGATTTACGTACAGAATACTACAAAATACTCTGAGACCAGGTTGCACTGCCAGCCGCCATACACAGCTCTGCAGGCTGGGTCTATCTCCTTTAAGTCACCGCCCATTTCAACAGAGGAGGCACGGTTTACGCATCAGGTATATTATGAATAATTCCATAATTACCCCTGTTAGACAAACGACTCATAGGCTAACTGCAATAATTAGGTAGGTTACATTTGCTATCTTACTCTGTAGGTTCGGCTTCAAATCTGTGTTGCTTGCGGGATAGGGCGTTCGGATTTGAGCATCTGCTGGCAGGGAAGATGATTCGGATAGTATGGCTGAGTGTGTGGAATACGCATTGCGACGCAAAACCATAGAAAGCTATACATTGAAAAGACGACAAAACGAACGTTGTGGTCGTAATAATAAGGGGCAATTGTGTTTCTAGCGCGCACCTTTAGACACTGACAGCCTCCTACAAGAAGGCCGTCCAGCCTCCGCAGCCTAAAAATTTCACGCCAACATTACTGCCAACCGGAGGAGAGATACCGATGCTATACATGACTCACACCCAGGCTGCCTCTACATATTTGGCCTGGACTTGGGTCTCCTAAAGCGGTATCCCGCCTGTCCATAAATCCGAGACTGCACAGAGAGGTAACAAAACCATCGTGATATCTACACCATAACTGCGGATAAAGGCTATGCTCGCGTTTAATTTGTGTACGTCTGTTTTATCGCACCTCTGCGCAAAAGGTAAGCAATGGGTATACTACCCATGGATACACCCGTGGTCAATATTTCATGTGCCATTTTATTATCGTTTAGGATGGTGACCGAAGGAATGTAAATCTGTTAGTATAGCCAAACCGTTACATGTGAATAGTGTCATGTTGTGCATGTCATCACTTTCAATTAAGTGAAATTGATTGATTTTATAGCCTGCGTCTTGTCAAGGAGATTTGCATTAAGAATTGACGTAGGGAATTCCCAGAGTAGCCTAACCCAATAGCGAGCAATGATCGCCAACTGTTCAGTGCGGTCCCTATTCAGTAATGTGTGCAAAGCAATGCGCCTGTGGCCTCGACAGCTCGAGAGAAGCCTAACGTGTTGACATGCTAATTAATTGATGTAGGCTAACTTGCCTTGTAGTCTACATTAGGTAATATAGTAAGATGTGTTCAATTCACCTGTCAATATTGAGAGTAGGCTATAAAACATGATACTTCTCTGTAGGTGGTATAGGCTACCCATTGTAACATAACTTTGTGGCTGCGTAATGCCCTGGGGAGTACAGCATAATGCTCACTCCATGCGCTATGCAGCTGAGCATTGACATCATGCCATTATTTCAGATGTTATGAGTGAGTTTGTTATGCCTACAGCCAGGGTGTCACAGCTCCAGTCTTCAAGGGCTGACGTGTCTGCTAGTTCTCGTTCTATCCTGTTCACCTGACACTGATTTAAGACCTGGGAAGAGGAAACTATTACCCTTTCACAATATCATGCAGACTCAAACCATACTGTGCTGGCTCAGAACATCGCAGCAACTATGGTGGATGTGTATACGACATGAATTTGTCTTGAATCGGCTCAATGTCAAAACCAAAAGCCTTCATGTGTGTACATTCGTTGGGGAATCAGTGCATTTAATTGATCAATTTAATTGTGCATTTAATTGACAAGAACTGTGCCCCCCTGGCCTTTACGTACAGTATAGTCACCTCAAATCAGGTGATCAGTGATACACTCAGGATGTGTCAAAGCTAGGCTTAGTTGCCAACAACCGGATGCATCCAGTTTTCAGGGATGCAGCTAATTCAACCTAGCTTCTTTTTTGCAGAAAACCAGATGTGGGAACTCCACTCCACTCTTTCTTTTACGGCTCCTACGTTAGTTTATATCAAAGCAAACAGTAGCATCTTATATTGAATTTCAAATAGTCCTGCCAATCTTCACTTGGATGGATGCAGTCACAGACAGGGTTAAGATCATTTCCATTTGAACTCAGTTCATGAAATGAATCAAACTCAAAATGAAATGGTTAAAACAAGTGTCGCTAAGGTGAGGATTCAGAGAAGATGACCTGATCCTAGGTCTGTGCCAATGGACAACTTTGACCCAGAATGGTACATTTTCCATCGTATTGTCCCTGGTTGTCTCAGGCTGTCTTTGTCGCCATCTCTTTTGTGGGGTCATGCAGTGCAGGTGTAGTTGGACAAAGTGATGTACAGTAGGGAGAGTGAGAACAAGTTAAATGGATTTGTCTGGTTTGGCTGTACAGTTTACATGCTTGTTTCATATGTTTTTTCTTGACCCTGCGTGTCTTTCTGTCTGTGTGTATGCACATAAGTGTAAAATTAAGGTGCAGATTAATGTGCATATGTTAGTAGCCTTCTTCCATTGTTTATAAAAATATCAGCGTTCTAAAGGGGTACTGCATGAAAACAGGAAGTGAGCTTCCGTGGTGCTCACTCGCATTGCAGGTCATTGTGGGATACCTCTCAGCATGTGACTCATTCCAGGCAAGTATTCCCATGGGGAAGCAGCCAACGAAGTAGCCATGACAAACCCTGGCACAGTATACAGTTATTGCTCTCATAGTGAGTCAGAACTGCATTCATTATTATGAGGCCTCAGTGCATCAATAAAGCTTACACGTTCGTATGAACTGCATTACCCATAGTGAACAGGTCAATGATTAGCCTATATCCACAGTAACATCAGCATGCTTAATTTACATGATATCATATTATAGCTGTGTGGACTGTGAGTGCATTCTGCATGTGTTTTTATTTGTGGCTCTGAGAGTACTGTACGTGTATGCGTCATAGATACAATGCCTGGGTGTTCTCAAAATGCAGACTACCACACGGGAGGGTCGGAGTATGAGTCCAAATCAAAGTGCGCGAAACGGAGCCCGTAAGGCACTTCTCAAATGCATATTCCATTAGTACATATTTTGAAGCATGCATCGACGCAAGCTTCAACGGAAATATGCAAAGAAATATGACGCAACCACATTATTTGAGCTGAAGCGAGAGAAAATACAGTCTAACTTGTTGATGATAAGATTGGAGGAACTGGACTCGGTCATGAACCAGGACACGGTGGAATAAAATATATGTAAGGCTGTTTATTACAATGAAAAATATTGCTCAGGCTGTTCAATTGACTCAGAGAGAGACCCTGGAACGTGCGCCGAAAACAAAGCGTGCATCAGAATTTGTACATAGAATGACGTAGGTAGAATCGTCTTTGTTCTTGCTTCGGACTGGTTGGCGTGGAACAGCAGGGCGGGGTCTGGTCCCGCTGTCCCTTCTTCATTGGTGCAGAACTGAGTTCTTTGTTCTCTGTGCTGGTGTGTGTGGTTAGAGAGTTTCAGTGTGTGTGTTTGGATGTGGGTGTGTTATCATAGCCAGCCACCTGTGCGGGGGGGATGCCAGTGCGGTTAGTATCTGCTGTGGGACAGGGAGAGGGGAGTTTATAAAACAGAGTGCAAGCTTATAATTGCATGGTTAGGCCACAGGCAGACAATAATCAGTGAATGCTTTATTACATGTGTTAATATGTTATTACAAACTTCAGAATTAAATGCTGCCTATCCACATCTCTTATGTTTTCTGACTACAATATTTAATCTTCATACGTTAATAATTACATGCTGTTTCGGGCATGTTTACCTGCCTACACACTGTAGATCGCAAGCCCATAATATGTCAATAGGGCTAACTGGCTAGGTACTACTGTTAGCTAGCCAGATAGCCACAAAGAATTGTTAGCTAGCTACCCATGAAGAATTGACATCTACCTTATGTAACATTAGTTTTAGGTCATTTTTGCCAATTAAACTATCTGGGTAGCTACATTATCACATATCTAGCTAATAATTCTGAAGTAAAATGTTTGCTTTATGTGTATCTTGTTTCGTCTCTTGTTGCCATTGTCATGGCTGGAAGCAGGTTCAGTGAATGGGGAGATGCAGTGTGAGGCAATACAGTAGAGGGAGTGCGAGTGCTTGTCAAATGTAATGTTTTATGCGTTCTCCACACTCTCATCCTCACAAGAACGCACTCAAGAAAACGTCCTCGGAGAATACACTCAGAGCAAGGTGAATACACTCAGAGCAAGGTGTATCCATGTTGAAAAACACTGTGTAGAAGTATAGTGTGTGCTAGCTGTTTAAATTACAGTATTTGATAACCAATACAAGTCTGTGCCGTCAGTTCAAAAATCAAAACAATACTGAGCACACACTTGCTAACATGCTACTGTCAGCATGTACACACACACCCACCCCCCTGCGCCTGATATAAGGGGAGTCCATGTTTGTGTGTGTGCTTTGAACAGTGCCTTGCATTGTGAAGATTCAGCACTTCTCCTTGGCAAGATGTGTTTTTGGCATGGAAGTGTGTGCACTTACTATCCTCTGAGTTTTTTTGGCCTTTGAGAGGCCCAAATGTCCTCTGGACAGAATATCGACAGGAAGCCTGGAAGACATAAATACGGTAGTTGTGAACTTCCACAAGGTTTATTGCTAGCTGTTTTGCGATCAGGGAAACCAGGTTGCATTCCCATTCGGGGAGGTAATCACCCCCATCGTTTGCTACATTGGTGTCAAAATGAGATGTCGCACTGTGTGGCCATTGAAGTGGGTCCCAGATCTGAGGCGTGAGTCACTTTTAATGGTGAAGCGCTGGGATGTTACAAACTCCCTAAGGGAGATGACTTTACCCACTCCTGCCATTCACTATAATACTTTACAATTACAGTCTTCTTTCCTTATTTCCTTTTAAATAATTATTGATTTAACATGACTGGACAGGAGAAAGCAAGGGCCCCACAACATATCTTTGACCGATCTAGTCATATCAGATCAGTGACTTTCCTTCAAAGAAGGGCTGTAGGAAGACAGCATTTCTAAAATAATGAAGAGAATTCAACCTTTTGCTTATCCAACCGGGCACAGATATCAGTTCAACATATAGTTTTGAATTTCAACAAAACATTTTACCATGTCATTGGATTTAGGTAAAATACCCAAATTCCTTTTTCCACGCTGATTCACCTTTTATCAGATGCAAAAATAAATAGTGTGATATATATATATATATCTCTCTCTCTATATATATATATATATATATATATATATATATATATATATATACTGCTCAAAAAAATAAAGGGAACACTAAAATAACATATCCTAGATCTGAATTAATTAAATATTCTTATTAAATACTTTTTTCTTCACATAGTTGAACGTGCTGACAACAAAATCACACAAATTATCAATGGAAATCAAATTTATCAACCCATGGAGGTCTGTATTTGGAGTCACACTCAAAATTAAAGTGGAAAACCACACTACAGGCTGATCCAACTTTGATGTAATGTCCTTAAAACAAGTCAAAATGAGGCTCAGTAGTGTATGTGGCCTCCACGTGCCTGTATGACCTCCCTACAATTCCTGGGCATGCTCCTGATGAGGTGGAGGATGGTCTCCTGAGGGATCTCCTCCTAGACCTGGACTAAAGCATCCGCCAACTCCTGGACAGTCTGTGGTGCAACGTGGTGTTGGTGGATGGAGCGAGACATGATGTCCCAGATGTGCTCAATTGGATTCAGGTCTGGGGAACGGGCGGGCCAGTCCATAGCATCAATGCCTTCCTCTTGCAGGAACTGCTGACACACTCCAGCCACACGAGGTCTAGCATTGTCTTGCATTGGGAGGAACCCAGGGCCAACCTCACCAGCATATGGTCTCACAAGGGGTCTGAGGATCTCATCTCGGTACCTAATGGCAGTCAGGTTACCTCTGGCGAGCACATGGAGGGCTGTGCGGCCCCCCCAAAGAAATGCCACCCCACACCATGACTGACCCACCGCCAAACCGGTCATGCTGGAGGATGTTGCAGGCAGCAGAACGTTCTCCACGGCGTCTCCAGACTGTCACGTCTGTCACATGTGCTCAGTGTGAACCTGCTTTCATCTGTGAAGAGCACAGGGCGCCAGTGGCGAATTTGCCAATCTTGGTGTTCTCTGGCAAATGCCAAACGTCCTGCACGGTGTTGGGCTCTAAGCACAACCCCCACCTGTGGACGTCGGGCCCTCATACCACACTCATGGAGTTTCTGACCGTTTGAGCAGACACATGCACATTTGTGGCCTGCTGGAGGTCATTTTGCAGGGCTCTGGCAGTGCTCCTCCTGCTCCTCCTTGCACAAAGGCGGAGGTAGCGGTCCTGCTGCTGGGTTGTTGCCCTCCTACGGCCTCCTCCACGTCTCCTGATGTACTGGCCTGTCTCCTGGTAACGCCTCCATGCTCTGGACACTACGCTGACAGACACAGCAAACCTTCTTGCCACAGCTCGCATTGATGTGCCATCCACTTGTGTGGGTTGTAGACTCTGTCTCATGCTACCACTAGAGTGAAAGCACCGCCAGCATTCAAAAGTGACCAAAACATCAGCCAGGAAGCATAGGAACTGAGAAGTGGTCTGTGGTCCCCACCTGCAGAACCACTCCTTTATTGTCTTGCTAATTGCCTATAATTTCCACCTGTTGTCAATTCCATTTGCACAACAGCATGTGAAATTTATTGTCAATCGGTGTTGCGTCCTAAGTGGACAGTTTGATTTCACAGAAATGTGATTGACTTGGAGTTACATTGTGTTGTTTAAGTGATCCCTTAATTTTTTGGAGCAGTGTGTGTGTATGTGTATGTATATATATATATATATATATATATATCACACTATGTAATGTGTTGGTATCATTAACTGAAAAAGCTTTTCTCTAAAATTTGTTTACATCCCTGTTTAGTGAGAATTTGTCATTTGCCAAGATGCATCCTCCTGCAGTTTTGTCACAGAACAAAATGCCTCAGATGTTTTGAGGGAGCGTGCAATTGGCATGCTGACTGCAGGAATGTCCACCAGAGCTGTTGCCAGAGAATGTAATGTTTATTTCTCTACCATAAGCCACCTCCAACTTTGTTTTAGAGAATTTGGCAGTCTGTCCAACTGACCTCCCAACCGCAGACCACGTGTAACCACGCAAACCCAGGACCTCCACATCCAGCTTCTTCACCTGTGGGATCGTCTGAGACTGGCCACACGGACAGCTGATGAAACAAAGAAGTATTTCAGTCTGTAATAAAGCCCTTTGTTGGGGAAAAACATAATCTGATTGTCTGTGCCTGGCTTCCCAGTGGGTGGGCCTGGGTCCCACCCATGGCTGCACCCCTGCCCAGTCATGTGAAATCCATAAATTAGGGCCTAATTCCTTTTTTTCAATTGACTGATTTCCTTTATATGAACTGTAACTCAGTAAAATTGTTAATTGTTGCATTTTTTTCATTTTAATGATGTGGAAGCAATGTTTATTCAACCAGTATTTGTACCCAACAGCTCTGGTATTCTTTCCCAACAATAGGAATCTATGCTTTACCATAAACCTGGTGCCCAACAAGTTCAAAATGGAACTGATTATTTATTTATAGGCCTAATAATACTCTTTCACACAGTTATAACCAGAATCTCAAAGCACCAGATGGATTCTGTGAGTCCCAATAAAGAAGAGCATTATTATTATTTTTTCTTTACCAACCTTTGGAATCTGCAATTTTTTGTCCTAAGCATAAATGGTTACCATGGCCTTGTTTTGCATCTTTAAAATGAATACTTGCTTCCTTTACATCCTAGATGCAAATCAATCACAGATCTCACATGACATGATGGATTAAAGCGGTGTAGCAGAAGCCTAGCGTTCACCTATCCAGTCACGTAAGAGCCATTATTTATTTCAAGGAAAGGAAGGCTGGTCAAGGCTCCTTACTGTGTATAGAGGCAGTGAACAGGCTCCTTATCCCGTTGGCTCAGTGAGACAGACATAACCCAGACCTCTCCCACTCAAATTAGAGAAAACAATGGCATACAGACATGGAAGGAATTTGAGGACTGACCTCAAGAACAGTTGCATAACTACCATTCAAGTGTACAGACTTTTCTCTCACTGGACTCAAAATGCTCCTTCTCCCACAAGTGTGTGTGCGCGCGCACATGTAGCTGTGTACATACAGTGGGGCAAAAAAGTATTTAGTCAGCCACCAATTGTGCAAGTTCTCCCACTTAAAAAGATGAGAGAGGCCTGTAATTTTCATCATAGGTACACTTCAACTATGACAGGCAAAATGAGAAAAAAAAATCCAGAAAAATCACATTGTAGGACTTTTAATGAATTTATTTGCAAATTATGGTGGAAAATAAGTATTTGGTGAATAACAAAAGTTTATCTCAATACTTTGTTATATACCCTTTGTTGGCAATGACAGAGGTCAAACGTTTTCTGTAAGTCTTCACAAGGTTTTCACACACTTGCTGGTATTTTGGCTCATTCCTCCATGCAAATCTCCTCTAGAGCAGTGATGTTTTGGGGCTGTTGCTGGGCAACATGGATTTTCAACTCCCTTTTCTATGGGGTTGAGATCTGGAGACTGGCTAGGTCTGTCATAGTTGAAGTGTACCTATGATGAAAATTACAGGCCTCTCTCATCTTTTTAAGTGTGAGAACTTGCACAATTGGTGGCTGACTAAATACTTTTTTGCCCCACTGTATTGATTTGTGCCTGCATGCATGTCTTCCCCAGTTGAATAGTCTTGTTGACTCAGGGACATCCATGCAAGCATTCCTTTCTCCAGTATCAGTCCGGACACACAGGCAATCATCTCACACATGCATGACCTCTCTTCTCATGTAATGTCGCACTGAGCAACATGGATCGTTCACTATAAATCACTATGAAACTGAGATTCCGTGATATGTTGCCTCGGGCAGCAGGATGAACTGATGATATTGCAGATGTGCACAATGTAAGACATTACACTTCTGTTACAGGAGTTTCCAGATTGACTTCACTGCTCTCCTTTTTGTTAATCAAAAACCTATCCGGTATATAATAAGTTTCAGCAGGGAGACACCACCCAGCACAGAAACAGAGGAAAAGTCAAGGTGGCATTCTCTGAACTGGCCCTTAGAACCGTTTCCTGTCTGATTCAGATATGTCAACATTAGCACTAGGGGCTTATAGGAAACCCAAATAAGGCAGTGACCTTTGTCTCCTGCTGCAGAGTTATCAATCAATCAAATGTATTTATAAAGCCCTTTTTACATCAGCCGATGTCAGAAAACAGAAACCCAGCCTAAAACGGCAAGCAATGCAGGTGTTGAAGCACGTTGGCTAGGAAAAACTCCCTAGAAAGGTCAAAACCAAGGAAGAAACCTAGAAGAACCAGGCTATGAGGGGTGGCCAGTCCTCTTCTGGCTGTGCCGGGT
The DNA here is from genome assembly GCF_013265735.2 of Oncorhynchus mykiss. Taxonomy (NCBI): domain Eukaryota; kingdom Metazoa; phylum Chordata; class Actinopteri; order Salmoniformes; family Salmonidae; genus Oncorhynchus; species Oncorhynchus mykiss. The sequence continues at coordinate 22,012,090 of NC_048586.1, read as the reverse complement.
GGAGATTATAACAGAACATGGCCAAGATGTTCAAATGTTCATAAATGACCAGCATGGTCAAATAGTAGGTCTGGGACAGGTAGCACATCCGGTGAACAGGTCAGGATTCCATAGCCGCAGGCAGAACAGTTGAAACTGGAGCAGCAGCACGGCCAAGTGGACTGGGGACAGCAAGGAGCCATCATTCCAGGTAGTCCTGAGGCATGGTCCTACGGCTCAGGTCCTCCGAGGGAGAGAAAGAAAGAGAGAATTAGAGAGAGCATACTTAAATTCACACAGGACACCGGATAAGACAGGAGAAGTACTCCAGATATAACAAACTGACCCTAGCCCCCAGACACAAACTACTGCAGCATAAATACTGGAGGCTGAGACAGGAGGGGTCAGGAGACACTGTGGCCCCATCCGATGATACCCCCGGACAGGGCCAAAAAGGAAGGATATAACCCCACCCACTTTGCCAAAGCACAGCCCCCACACCACTAGAGGGATATCTTCAACCACCAACTTACCATCCTGAGACAAGGCCGAGTATAGCCCACAAAGATCTCCGCCACGGCACAACTCAAGGGGGGGTGCCAACCCTAACAGGAAGATTACATCAGTGACTCAACCCACTGAATTGATGCACCCCTCCTAGAGACGGCATGAAAGAGCACCAGTAAGCCAGTGACTCAGCCCCTGTAATAGGGTTAGAGGCAGAGAATCCCAGTGGAAAGAGGGGAACCGGCCAGGCAGAGACAGCAAGGACGGTTCGTTGCTCCAGAGCCTTTCCGTTCACCTTCACACTCCTGGGCCAGACTACACTCAATCATATGACCCACTGAAGAGATGAGTCTTCAGTAAAGACTTAAAGGTTGAGACCGAATTTGCTTCTCTCTCATGGGTAGGCAGAACCTTCCATAAAAATGGAGCTCTATAGGAGAAAGCCCTGCCTCCAGCTGTTTGCTTAGAAATTCTAGGGACAATTAGGAGGCCTGCGTCTTGTGACTGTAGCAAACGTGTAGGTATGTACGGCAGGACCAAATCAAAGAGATAGGTAGGAGCAAGCCCATGTAATGCTTTGTAGGTTAGCAGTAAACCTTGAAATCAGCCCTTGCCTTGACTGGAAGCCAGTGTAGGGAGGCTAGCACTGGAGTAATATTATCACATTTTTTGGTTCTAGTCAGGATTCTAGCAGCCGTATTTAGCACTAACTGAAGTTTATTTAGTGCTTTATCCGGGTAGCCGGAAAGTAGAGCATTGCAGTAGTCTAACCTAGAAGTAACAAAAGCATGGATACAAGTTTTCTACATCATTTTTGGACAGAAAGTTTCAGATTTTTGCAATGTTATGCAATGAAAAAAGCTGTCCTTGAAACAGTCTTGATATGTTCGTCAAAAGAGAGATCAGGGTCCAGAGTAACGCAGAGGTCCTTCACAGTTTTATTTGAGACGACTGTACAACCATTAAGAGTAATTGACAGATTCAACAGAAGATCTCTTTGTTTCTTGGGACCTAGAACAAGCATCTCTGTTTTGTCCGAGTTTAAAAGTAGACATTTTGCAGCCATCCACTTCATTTAGTCTGAAACACAGGCTTCTAAGCGAGGGTAATTTTGGGGCTTCACCATGTTTCATTGAAATGTACAGCTGTGTGTCATCCGCATAGCTGTGAAAGTTAACATTATGTTTTCAAATTCCATCCCCAAGAGGTAAAATATATAGTGAAAACAATAGTGGTCGTAAAACGGAACCTTGAGGAACACCGACATTTACAGTTAATTTGTCAGAGGACAAACCATTCACAGAGACCAACTATCTTTCCGACAGATAAGATCTAAACCAGGCCAGAACTTGTCCGTGTAGACCAATTTGGGTTTCTAATCTCTCCAAAAGAGTGTGGTGATCGATGGTATCAAAAGCAGCACTGAGGTCTAGGAGCACGAGGTCAGATGCAGAGCCTCGGTCTGATGCCATTAAAAGGTCATTTATCACCTTCACAAGTGCAGTCTCAGTGCTATGATGGGGTCTAAAACCAGACTGAAGCATTTCGTATACATTGTTTGTCTTCAGGAAGGCAGGGAGTTGCTGCGCCTTTTCTAAAATTTTTGAGAGGAATGGAAGATTCAATATAGGCCGACAGTTTTTTAAATATTTTCTGGGTCAAGGTTTGGCTTTTTCAAGAGAGGCTTTATTACTGCCACTTTTAGTGAGTTTGGTACACATCCGGTGGATAGAGAGCCGTTTATTATGTTCAACATAGGAGGGCCAAGCACAGGAAGCAGCTCTTTCAGTAGTTTAGTTGGAATAGGGTCCAGTATGCAGCTTGAAGGTTTAGAGGCCATGATTATTTTAATCATTGTGTCAAGAGATATAGTACTAAAACACTTGCGTGTCTCTCTTGATCCTACGTCCTGGCAGAGTTGTGCAGACTCAGGACAACTGAGCTTTGAAGGAATACGCAGATTTAAAGAGGAGTCCGTAATTTGCTTTCTAATAATCATGATCTTTTCCTCAAAGAAGTTCATTAATTTATTACTGCTGAAGTGAAAGCCATCCTCACTTGGGGAATGCTGCTTTTTAGTTAGCTTTGCGACAGTATCAAAAATACATTTCGTATTGTTCTTATTTTCCTCAATTAAGTTGGAAAAATAGGATGCAATGCTTCAACATCTAGTGGAAAGCCTTCCTAGAAGAGTGAAGGCTGTTATAGCAGCATAGGTGGGACCAACTCCATGTCAATGCCCATGATTTTGGAATGAGATGTTCGACAAGCATGTGTCCACATACTTTTGCTAATGTACTGTAAATTGGTTCAACAGAGATCATCATTTCAATTTATCAAGGAGCTACAGTACTGTGTAATGGTCCGCACCCACAACAGCTTACTTAGTTGGTTATAATAGTGCTGAACAGACGATGAGATGATCCCAGCATAGATCATCCCAAATCAGAAATTACTGGTGCTAGCATTAGCTCAAATTATAGCTAATCTTCCAAAATGCCTTGGTTGTTGCTCAGCACATCTAAAATAAGCTCCTATTGAATCATAAAGTTCCTTTTTCTGGGGCAGTCAATCTGACAGACTCCACAAAGCACGGAGGGAGAGAGGGAAAGAGTCATAGAAAGAGAGAGAGGAGGAAAATCAGTTCTCAAAACAGTACATTGGGAGGTTGTTATTGTTATGGAAACGTGTCTCTAATACAATAAATCCTGTTTTAGATTTTGTCATTTGCATGCATTTCATTTAGAAGGAGAGATGAAACAATCAGCAGTTTCGCCTTAACCCAGCTTTCCTGATGTAATTTCATCATTAATTTGTAATGTTGATTAGGAAAGAGAGAATCACTCTGTGTGTAAATTAGAATGGCTAGGCCTAGGCGGCAATGTACTATAAATGCATTGGTGACTGGTTCTGTGACACCACATCGCAGTCTGGTGGTGACAAATGCTTGTTCAGGGATCTCGTGATTGCATTTCGTTGTCCAGTGTTCATTGTTTTTGCTGTGCATGCAGTGCATCGGTTAAGAGTACTGACGTTTTGTTCTTTGTTTCACTTCGTCTGTCTGCCCCTGTCCCTCATTTTCCTCTCCATTTTGTCTTCTCTTTCCTAGTCTTGGGCTCTCTGTCTCGACCGTTGCTTGTTGGACAGCGTAAGGTATTAGAGTGGACAACGCTGGCTGTCTTCCACCTGTCTTTGCTCCTGGATTGTTCACTGCACTCCAGGAATAATATTTTTTTTACGTTGGCCAGAGAGGGCATGGTCAGAACTTTAGGTACAACACAGTGCAGAGCTTTTATGGAAGGATAACTTCTGCAGCCTCCACATGAAACATTATTAACACTACCATCTGAAAGCTAAAGCTGTAGCAATCTACCATAGTTAAGTGAGGTAGACCGCATCTTTGAAGCGTAACCCAACCACTAAGACCAAGGGTTTCCGGTTATCTAATCCCCACCAACCTTTTGCCAGCTCCTGTAACAACAACTCCAAACTTCCTGCTTTGTCCTTTCCCCCGCAGCCACCATGCGTCCCTCACTTGCCACAGCGGTCCTTCCAAGGACCCGTAACCATCCCCACACGGCCCACCCCCACAATGCACACGGATTGTCCGGACACTTGGGACGGGAGCACCTGTCAGCGCCTCGGAGGCGCAGCCCGCACCTGCGACACACACTCAGCCCGGAGAACCTTCGGAGCCTGGCAGAGCGCAGTGGCGCCGCCGGGGACATGGCTTCCGTGGTGAGTAGCCCCATTGGCCTCCCGAGGGCCAACAGTGACACGGACCTGGTGACGTCGCAGAGCCGCTCGTCGCTGACGGCGTCCACGCTGGAGTTCACGCTGGGTATGGGTGAGAACCTGGTCATCTCCTGGGACATCAAGGAGGAGGTGGATGCCACCGACTGGATTGGCCTCTACCACATCGGTGAGACACTCAGCATGCTCATTTCACAATGGTAGTTAGTAACTAGTTTTAAATAAATGCTCACATTTTTATTGTAATAATGTTTCTTTGATTTGGACTGACAAGGCAAACTTTTTAACTAATACTATTGATCTGACTGAACTGATCCAAGCTGTTGTGTAAGACTTGCTGATTCTAGCAAGTTATGTAGAGTTGAGAAATGCATGTCTCTGGTGCAGGAGACTACAGAGTAAATAATGAAATTGGAGCTGTTGAAGTTCCACAGAAGGGAAGTCTGAGTCAACACATACATCTGACTTGGACCACCACATATCATATACACCTAGACTATCCTGGGTGGTCTCCAATACAGTGCATTCGGAAATTTTTCAGACCTTTATACTTTTTCCACATTTTGTTATGTTACAGTCTTAGTCAAAAATTGATTCAATTGTGTCCCCCCCCTCATCAATCTACACACAATACCCCATAATGAGAAAGTAAAATCAGGTTTTTAGTTATTTTTACTAATGTATCAAATAAAATATCACATTTACATAAGTATTTTAGACCCAACTCAATACTTTGTTGAAGCACCTTTGGCAGTGATTACAGTCTCCTCGTCTTGGGTATGACGCTACAAGCTTGGTACACCTATATTTTGCAGTTTCTCCCATTCTTCTCTGCATATCCTCTCAAGCTCTGTCAGGTTGGATAGGGAGTGTTGCTGCACAGCTATTTCCAGAGATGTTTGATCGGGTTCAAGTCCGGGCTCTGGCTGGACCACTCAAGGACATTCAGAGACTTGTCCTGAAGCCACTCCTGCGTTGTCTTGGCTGTGTGCTTAGGGCCGTTGTCCTGTTGGAAGATTAACCTTCACCCCAGTCTGAGGTCCTCAGCACTCTGGAGCAGGTTTTGAGTAAAAGTATAGATACCGCATCATTAGAAAATGACTCAAGTGAATTATTTGGTTCAAGTCAAAGTATTTGGTTTTAAATATACTTACCTTTCAAAAGTAAGTGTAATTGCTAAAATATACTTAAATATCAAAAGTATAAATCATTTCAAATTCCTTATATTAAGCAAACCAGACAGGACCATTTTCTTGTATTTTTTAAAATTACGGATAGCCAGGGGCACGCTCCACTCTGACATAATTTTCATATGCAGCATGTGTTTAGTGAGTCTGCCAGATCAGATGCAGTTGGGATGACCAGGGATGTTCTCTTGATACGTGTGTGAATTATACAATTGTCTGTCCTGGTAAGCAATCAAAATGTAAACACAACTTTTGGGTGTTAGGGAAGATGTATAGAGTAAAAAGTACATAATTTCTTTAGGAATGTAGTGAAGTAAAAGTTGTCAAAAATGTAAATGTAAAGTACAGATACGCCAAAAAACGACTTAAGTACATTACACTGGTTCCAGACTTCTTTTGTTTAATAATGATGAGGCCACTGTGTTCTTCGGGACCTTGAATGCTGCAGGCATGTTTTGGTACCCTTCCCCAGATCTGTGCCTCGACACAATCCTTGGCTCGGTGCTCTACGGACAATTATTTCGACCTCTTGGCTTGGTTTTTGCTCTGACATTCACTGTCAACTGTGGGACCTTATATAGACAGGTTTGTTTCTTTCCAATTCATGTCCAATCAATTGAATTTACCACAGATGGACTCCAATCAAGTTTTAGAAACATCTCAAGGATAATCAATGGAAACAAGATGCACCTGAGCTCAATTTCGAGTGTCATAGTAATGGGTCTGAATATTTATGTAAATAAGGTATTTCTGTTTTTAAGTTTTTATACATTTTCAAAAACTGTTTTTGCTTTGTCATTATGGGGTGTTGCGTGTAGATTGAGGTGGAACAAAAATCTATTTAATCTATTTTAGAATAAGGCTGTAACCTAACACAATGTGGAAAAAGTCTAGGTGTTTAAAAAACTTTCCGAATGCACTGTTTAATAGCCCTGCTTAGAGTCAGGATTTTGATTGTAAACTACACCCAACAAAAATATAAACGCAACATGTAAAGTGTTGGTCCCATGTTTCATGAGCTGAAAATAAAGATCCCAGAATTTTTCCATATGCAGTTAACATCCTTGTTACTGAGCCTTTCTCCATTGCAAATATAAACCAGCCACCTGACAGGTGTGGCATATCAATAAACTGATTAAACAGCATGATCATTACACAGGTGCACCTTATGCTGCGGACAATAAAAGGCACTCTAAAATGTGCAGTTTTATCACACAACACAATGCCACAGATATCTCAAGTTTTGAGGGAGCTTGCAATTGGCATGCTGATTGCAGGAATGTCCACCAGAGCTATTGCCAGAGGATTGAATGTTAGAGAAATTATCATAAGCCTCCGTTTTATTAGAGAATTTGGCAGTACGTCCAGCCGGCCTCAACCGCAGACCACTTGTAATGGCATCGTGTGGGCAAGCGGTTTGGTGATGTCAACGTTTGTGAACATAAGTGCCTCGTGATGGTGGTGGGGTTATGGTATGGGCAGGCATAAGCTACGGACAATGAACACAGTTGCAGTTTGAATGCACAGAAATATCTTGAAAAGATCCTGAGGTCCATTGTAAGGATGCATATCTGTATTCCCAGTCATGTGAAATCCATAGATTAGGGCCTAATGAATTAATTTAAATTGACTGATGTCCTAATGAACTGTAACTCAGTAAGATCTTTGAATTTGTTGCGTTAATATTTTTGTTCATTATACATTAAGCGGCACACTGTATAAGGCTACTTGTTAAATATTGCAGTGAAAAAACAACTTCTCCAATTTTTTCATATTTATTCATATAATGAACCACATATTGTTTTGAACCTACAGTATAACCAATTCGGTTCCATCCATACATGCCCACTAAATACTTTCAGTTAACAAACTAAATAGTATTTATCTAACACAAACTATAAGCAACCACATTAGACTTGTCTAAGACTCCTCTCTAATACTAATTTACCAGTTTACCAATATAATAATTGGCTGTGGGACGAGTCAGTCAACCTCCAGAAGCTTCTGAATCCTCTATCCACCTGCCCCTTGACCTGTCTGGATTTCCTCCTTTAAGGAAGAGAGATCCCAATCATCCCTGTCAGGTGAAAATATGAGAGGGAGGGAGTAAGCAGAGAAGGCAATCCATGCAGGGATCCCTCTAGCTATCGATCACAAAGCTATCATGCACTTCATTACTAGCGTCAGGGTATTAATCCCCCCAGGGTGCTGCGTGCTTTCCCACTTTCCACAACTAAGCAGACATTCAATGATATCTCTCCTCCTCCTCCCTCTCTCCTCCACATCTTTCCCCCACATCATGCTGCTTCGTGCTTGTTCAGTTCAGCCTGACGTGAAAGTGCTACGTACAGCAGAATTCCCTCGGTTTTAACACTGGGAGGTTGCAATTTCTTGTCCTTTGTGTTAGAGGTTGTAGAGAATGTATTTTAGGCACTACATTTACGAATTAAAGGATAATTGTCTGAAGTTTGACGTATCTAAGGTTATGGTATAGGGCAAAACAGACATTATAAACTCAGGGGGGAAAAAAGAAACCTGTCAAAGATCAATCGTAAAAATCAAAATATCTTAATTTTAACGGGTTTAACACTGATTCCCATGCTTGTTCAATAAACAATTAATGAACATGCACCTGTGGAACGGTCGTTAAGACACTAACAGCTTACAGATGGTAGGCAATTAAAGTCAGTTATGAAACCTTAGGACATGAAAGAGGCCTTTCTACTACTCTGAAAAACACCAAAAGAGAAGATGCCCAGGGTCCCAGCTCATCTGCGTGACCATGCCTTAGGCATGTTGCAAAAGGACTGCAGATGTGGCCAGGGCAATACATTGCAATGTCTGTACTGTGAGACATCTAAAACAGTGCTACAGGGAGACAGGAGAGACAGCTGATCGTCCTCGCAGTGGCAGACCACGTGTAACAACACCTGCACAGGATCGGTACATTCGAACATCACACCTGCGGGACAGGCACAGTATGGCAGCAACTACCAGGAAAACACAATCCCTCCATCAGTGCTCAGACTATCCGCAATAGACTGAGAGACGCTGGACTGAGGGCTTGTAGGCCAACCGTCGCCTATGGGTACAAACCCACCGTCGCTGGACCAGACAGGACTGGCAAAAAGTGCTCTTCTCTGACTAATCGCGGTTTTGTCTCACCAGGGGTGATAGTCGGATTCGCATTTATCGTTGAAGGAATGAGCGTTACTCCTGTACTCTGGAGCGGGATCGATTTGGAGGTGGAGGGTCCGTCATGGTCTGGGGTGGTGTGTCACAGCATCATTGGACAGAGCTTGTTGTCATTGCAGGCAATTTCAATGCTGTGCGTTACAGGGAAGACATCCTCCTCCCTCATGTGGTACCCTTCCTGCAGGCTCATCCTGACATGACCCTCCGGCATGACAATTCCACCAGCCATACTGCTCGTTCTGTGCGTGATTTCCTGCAAGACAGGAATGTCAGTGTTCTGCCATGGCCAGCGTAGAGCCCGGGTCTCAATCCCATTGGGCACGTCTGGGACCTGTTGGATCGGAGGGTGAGGGCTAGGGCCAACCCCCCAGGAATGTCCGGGAACTTGCAGGTGCCTTGGTGGAAGAGTGGGGTAACATCTCACAGCAAGAACTGGCAAATCTGGTGCAGTCCATGAGGAGGAGATGCACTGCAGTACTTAGTATCTGGTGTGGCCTCCAGCTGCATTGACTGTTACTTTTGATTTTGACCCCCCCCCCCCCCCCCCCTTTGTTCAGGGACACATTCCATTTCTGTTAGTCACATGTCTGTGGAACTTGTTCAGTTTGTCTGTTGTTTCAACTTATGTTCATACATATATTTACACATGTTAAGTTTGCTGAAAATAAACGCAGTTGACAGTGAGAGGACACTTCTTTTTTTGCTGAGTTTACATGGAACAAGAGTTATAATAAGGCTGCAATGTGGAGTGTAGATATGTGCTGTTCAATAAATATCTGACCGTAACATTGTAGTGTTCATTGGGGTCCACCATTTTCTAGTTTTTCAATAATTAAACTGTCACTCTCACGTCTTTATAGACCACAAAACATGCATGTTTTTACTCATTTAGAACCAAACACACAAACTGAGTGTCTGACAAAGCTTTTTTGTTCCCTGGCCGGCTCAGATGAGACCAGCCCGTCTAATGTGTGGGACTGTAAGAATCGCGGGGTGAATGGGACACAGAGGGGTCAGATTGTCTGGAGACTGGAGCCTGGTCCTTACTTCATGGACGGTGAGTGGGAGGAGAGAAAACGAGAGGAGAGGGAGTGAAGGAAAGAAAGCTTTAATATGATCAAGTATGATGTGGAATTGATGCTTCAAAATGTCTTTGAGCAAAAAGTGCGGTCCAATGTGATGAGATTAACAAAGGGGGAGAGGCAACGCTTAATTAACAGGTTTTTGTTCCAAATAGCACCCTATTCCATATGTAGTGCACTACTTTTGAGCAAGGCCCATAGGGCCATTATTTCATGGTTAACTACTGGAAAGGTAATTACACTGCAATTACATAGTACACTACTTTTAATTGAATTGTTAGTTCTGTAATACATGTGAATACAAGTAATTGTGAGCAAGATGTTTGCATTACTCTGTACATACTACCCTCTTAACAAGCAAGATTAGAAGTCATGTTTCACAAATGAGATTCAGCCAGCAAAAGAGTTGGTGAGGAGAGGAAAAGAGAAGTTGTGTTCATATCATGAATCTTTCTATTTCCCTCTAGCTGAGACCAAGATCTGCTTCAAGTACTACCACGGTGTCAGTGGAGCCCTGAGAGCAACCACCCCCTGCATCACTGTGAAGAATCCTGGAGTCCTGGTGTGTGTGTGTGTGTGTGTGTGTGTGTGTGTGTGTGTGTGTGTGTGTGTGTGTGTGTGTGTGTGTGTGTGTGTGTGTGTGTGTGTGTGTGTGTGTGTGTGTGTGTGTGTGTGTGTGTGTTTTAAGACTGTTATCATGTTTATACAACTTCTCTGTGTCTCTCAGGGAGAAGGTCAAAGTGAGGGGCAGTCATCCACAGATCATCCTCGCAAACTAATCAGCTTTACTTTAACAGGTGAGGTGTGGTTTGGCTAAAACCAAGTAAATGTCCTAATTGACTCTGTCTTAGAAAAGGTGCACACACTATAGTTCCATTTCAAATTATTTAGTAGAAGATTGTCAATGTTTTGGCAGCAAATTGCTTTTGTCACTTATTGATAAATCTTATCAATAAGATTAATCATATTAATCTACCACTTTATTTGACCTTTTATTCCTCATGTGCTATTCCCACTTGAAAATAAGAGGTTCTAACTTTGCATATATGTATATCATCCTTCATGGAATGGAATAAATGGAATGGCATCAAAGCCCGTCCTCTTCTATCTCCACCCACTAGCCCCCTCTGGTTGGCAGTTTAGCCTCCAATTTTGTTTTGTCAAACCCTCAGACAATGCTCAGTGAAGGACCTGGGGCCACACTGTATGTATAAGAGTCTCAGAGTCGGAATTTGGATCTATGATCAGGTCCCCCTGTCCATGTAGTCTTACTTATTGTGCTCTAAAAGGCTAAACCAATCCTAACTCAGCACTCCTACTCTGATACTGTTGATACATACATCCCCTGATGTGATGATAATCTTCCTCTGTGTAGATATGCGTGCGGTGGGGCTGAAGAAGGGAATGTTCTTCAACCCGGATCCCTACCTGAAGATGTCCATCCACCCTGGGAAGAGGAGCGGCTTCCCCACCTTCAGCCACCATGGACAGGAGAGACGCTCCGCCATCATCGCCAACACCACCAACCCTAAGTGGCATGGAGAGGTGATCTATATTCCCTATTATTTACAAAATTGTGAAGGTTAGACATTTGAAATCAATATGGCTGAAGAGACTAGGTCAGGGATTGGTAAATTTGATAGGGGTGGGGGGCACACAATCTGAACTCCTCATGAGGGGCTGCTGTGGCTTGCAGGTCTGCGTATCCACATCCATACCCACACATGCATCCGCTAACCTTTTGGGGTTGCCCATCCCTGGTCTTCCAAATAAAGAGTTAATGGGGAGCCGGGCAAGGCTTTCCCTTTTTGTGTCTCGCTTGGCGTCTCAGATGGTTGCTGTCCACTGTCATGCTGAACTTCAGAATTCTGATTAAGTTGCTGTCCACTTAAATTGGACCTGAACCTCTGATTGCCGCAATTCACTTGTTGTTTACCATTAAAAAAAAAATTGTGAAAAAGCCAGCTCATAGAAACATGTTCTAACAGTCTGTGTCTCCCTCCCTCTGTAGAAATACACTTTCGTAGCACTGATGACAGACATTCTGAACATCGAGGTGAAGGACAAGTTTGCCAAAAGTCGACCAATCATCAAGCGCTTCCTTGGTCAGCTGACCATTCCTGTCCAGAGGCTGATTGAGAAGATACCTGGGTAGGTAACATGGCAAACGGATGCACCCATGCATACACTACCGATCAAAGTTTTAGAACACCACCTCATTCAAAGGTTTTTCTTTATTTTTACTATTTTCTACATTGTAGAATAATAGTGAAGACATCAAAACTATGAAATAACACATACAGTGGGGAGAACAAGTATTTGATACACTGCCGATTTTGCAGGTTTTCCTACTTACAAAGCACGTAGAGGTCTGTAATTTTGATCGTAGGTACACTGAGAGACGGAATCTAAAACAAAAATCCAGAAAATCACATTGTATGATTTTTAAGTAATTAATTTGCATTTTATTGCATGACATAAGTATTTGATACATCAGAAAAGCAGAACTTAATATTTGGTACAGAAACCTTTGTTTGCTATTACAGAGATCATACGTTTCCTGTAGTTCTTGACCAGGTTTTCACACACTGCAGCAGGGATTTTGGCCCACTCCTCCATACAGACCTACTCCAGATCATTCAGGTTTCGGGCTGTCGCTGGGCAATGCGGACTTTCAGCTCCCTCCAAAGATTTTCTATTGGGTTCAGGTCTGGAAACTGGCTAGGCCACTCCAAGGCCTTGAGATGCTTCTTACGGAGCCACTCCTTAGTTGCCCTGGCTGTGTGTTTCTGGTCGTTGTCATGCTGGAAGAACCAGCCACGACCCATCTTCAATGCTCTTACTGAGGGAAGGAGGTTGTTGGCCAAGATCTCGCGATGCATGGCCCCTTCCATCCTCCCCTCAATACGGTGCAGTCGTCCTGTCCCCTTTGCAGAAAAGCATCCCCAAAGAATGATGATCCACCTCCATGCTTCACGGTTGGGATGGTGTTCCTGGGGTTGTACTCATCCTTCTTCTTCCTCCAAACACGGCGAGTGGAGTTTAGACCAAAAAGCTCTATTTTTGTCTCATCAGACCACATGACCTTCTCCCATTCCTCCTCTGGATCATTCAGATGGTCATTGGCAAACTTCAGACGGGCCTGTACATGCGCAGGTTTGAGCAGGGGGACTTTGCGTGCGCTGCAGGATTTTAATCCATGACGGCGTGTGTGTTACTAATAGTTTTCTTTGAGACTGTGGTCCCAGCTCTCTTCAGGTCATCGACCAGGTCCTGCCGTGTAGTTCTGGGCTGATCCCTCACCTTCCTCATGATCATTGATGCCCCACGAGGTGAGATCTTGCATGGAGCCTCAGACCAAGGGTGATTGACCGTCATCTTGAACTTCTTCCATTTTCTAATAATAGCGCCAACAGTTGTTGCCTTCTCACCAAGCTGCTTGCCTATTGTCCTGTAGCCCATCCCAGCCTTGTGCAGGTCTACAATTTTATCCCTGATGTCCTTACACAGCTCTCTGGTCTTGGCCATTGTGGAGAGGTTGGAGTCTGTTTGATTGAGTGTGTGGACAGGTGTCTTTTAGACAGGTAACAAGTTCAAACAGGTGCAGTTAATACAGGTAATGAGTGGAGAACAGGAGGGCTTCTTAAAGAAAAACTAACAGGTCTGTGAGAGCCGGAATTCTTACTGGTTGGTAGGTGATCAAATGCTTATGTCATGCAATAAAATGCAAATTAATTACTTAAAAATCATACAATGTGATTTTCTGGATTTTTGTTTTAGATTCTGTCTCTAACAGTTGAAGTGTACCTATGATAAAAATAACAGACCTCTACATGCTGTGTAAGTAGGGAAACACTTCCGATTTTGCAGTGTATCAAATACTTGTTCTCCCCACTGTATGGAATCATGTAAAATAGTGTTAAACAAATCAAAATATATTTGAGATTCTTCAAATAGCCGTCATTTGCCTTGATGACAGCTTTGCACACTCTTGGCATTCTCTCAACCTGGAATGCTTTTCCAACAGTCTTGAAGGAGCTCGTACATATGCTGAGCACGTGTTGGCTGCTTTTCCTTCACCCTATTTGAAGAATCTCAAATATAAAATATATTTTGAATTTCTTTAACACTTTTTTTGGATACAACATGATTCCATATGTTTTATATTATAGTTTTGATGTCTTCACTATTATTCTACAAAGTAGAACATTTAAAAAAATAAAATAAAGAATGAGTAGGTTTTCTAAAACATTTGACTGGCAGTGTAGGTGTTCTTACTGACACTCAAGTATACCCATGCTCATAATTGTTGATTGTTCACTGTACTTTATCATTGCCTGTTCACTACAGTTGAGTGATTGCCTTTGGTTGTTTTGTATGTTCGTCTATCTGTCTGTTTTCAGTGTCCAGCCTCTGAGCTTCTCTCTGTGTCGACGGTTGCCCACTGAGCATGTGAGTGGCCAGATGCAGTTCAAAGTGGAGCTTACATCCACTGGACCTGACGGTGAGGACCATTACCTTTTCATTTATTGTGTTTAACAACTATATTAAAGTACAGTCGTGGCCAAAAGTTTTGAGAATGACACAAATATTAATTTCCACAAAGTTTGCTGCTTCATTGTCTTTAGATATTTTTGTCAGATGTTACTATGGAGTACTGAAGTATAATTACAAGTATTTCATAAGTGTCAAAGGCTTTTATTGACAATTACATGAAGTTGATGCAAAGAGTCAATATTTGCAGTGTTGACCCTTCTTTTTCAAGACCTCTGCAATCCGCCCTGGCATGCTATCAATTAATTTCTGGGCCACATCCTGACTGATGGCAGCCCATTCTTGCATAATCAATGCTTGGAGTTTGTCAGAATTTGTGGGTTTTTGTTTGTCCAGCCACCACTTGAGGATTGACTACAAGTTCTTAATGGGATTAAGGTCTGGGGAGTTTCCTGGCCATGGACCCAAAATATTGATGTTTTGTTCTCAGAGCCACTTGCCTTATGGCAAGGTGCTCCATCATGCTGGATCCTCATGCTGGCATTGTTTGTCACCAGCTGTTCCTGGAAGAAATTGCTCTCGGAGGATGTGCTGGTACCATTCTTTATTCATGGCTGTGTTCTTAGGCAAAATTGTGAGTGAGCCCACTGCCTTGGCTGAGAAGCAACCCCACACATGAATGGTCTCAGGATGCTTTACTGTTGACATGACACAGGACTGATGGTAGCGCTTACCTTGTCTTTTCCGTACAAGCTTTTTTCCAGATGCCCCAAACAGTCGGAAAGGGGATTCCTAAGAAAAAGTGACTTTACCCCAGTCCTCAGCAGTCCAATCCCTGTACCTTTTGCAGAATATCAGTCTGTCCCTGATGTTTTTCCTGGAGAGAAGTGGCTTCTTTGCTGCCCTTCTTGAAACCAGGCCATCCTCCGAAAGTCTTTGCCTTACTGTGTGTGCAAATGCACTCACACCTGCCTGCTGCCATTCCTGAGCAAGCTCTGTACTGGTGGTGCCCCGATCCCACAGCTGAATCAACTTTAGGAGACGGTCCTGGCGCTTGCTGGACTTTCTTGGGCGCCCTGAAGCCTTCTTCACATCAATTGAACGGCTCTCCTTGAAGTTCTTGATGATTCGACAAATGGTTGATTTAGGTGCAATCTTACTGGCAGAAATATCCTTGCCTGTGAAGCCCTTTTTGTGCAAAGCAATGATGATGGCACGCGTTTCCTTGCAGGTAACCATGATTGACAGAGGAAGAACAAGGATTCCAAGTACCACCCTGCTTTTGAAGCTTCCAGTCTGTTATTTGAACTCAATCAGCATGACAGAGTGATCTCCAGCCTTGTCCTCGTCAACACTCACACCTGTGTTAACGAGAGAATCACTGACATGATGTCAGCTGGTCCTTTTGTGGCAGGGCTGAATTGCAGTGGAAATGTTTTTTGGGGATTCAGTTAATTTGCATTGCAAAGAGGGACTTTGCCATTAATTGCAATTCATCTGAACACTCTTCATAACATTCTGGAGTATATGCAAATTGCCATCATACAAACTGAGGCAGCAGACCTTGTGAAAATTTAATATTTGTTTCATTCTCAAACCTTTTGGCCACGACTGTACACACTGATGAATTGTAATGTAATAAAAATCAAGGTATTACAAAATTATTAATTTTTCTCTGTTTCATGCTCAGGGGCCTCACTAGACTTTATCATCGGTGTGCCCAATAATGGGGCCCCGGGGACTCCGTCAGATGACGAGGATCTTCCCCACCCACTCCCAGGGGTGGTCACTGGAGGCCCCTCCCCTACTGGCTCTCTGGGCTCACAGAGGTCCTGGGAAGGTGGGGCCACAGCTTATCCAGTCCCAGACTACAGGGACTTCAGCGGTACAGAGGGCGGAACCACAGAGGGCGAATCCTACTCTGGCCCTCAACGGCTGCAGAGATCCCTAAGTGAAGGCCTGGATGCCATCGAGGCCCCCAAGGGTCCCGGAGAGAGGCCCCTCGGCGCTGCCTCCCCGAAGCTGCGGTCTAGCTTTCCCACTCACACACGTCTCAGCGCCATGCTGCACATTGACTCGGACGAAGAAGAGGAGCGCTCGGGGTCCACTGACATCTACCCGGTGCCCGGGTCCCCCCTGCTGCTCAACGGCGGCCATGAAGAAGATCTCTTCCCAGAGCTACAACAAGACTCTGACACTGAGCAGCCTCAGCCCAGGGTGGAGGGTGATGAACAGGAGGGGGTAAAGGGGGAAGAATGTGCCACTGGTGGTGAATCTTATGTGGCCCCTGAGTTAGACCTGGCCCTCGACTTGGAAGACGCCTCCGAGCCTGATGTTTTCTCAGAGGTGGAGGAAGTTCCTTTCTTCTCAGAGGTGCTGTCCCAGAGTATTTTGACTGAGGTCCTGGAGGGGCCAGAAGAGGGCCAGGGGCCTGCTGACGACCCCTCGTCAGAGATTGACTCATGCTCCATGGCAACAGCCCCACAGACAGTCTTCTCTTCCTCAGAGAGTTGCCCAATCACAATGTCCACAGCTCAGGTGAGTGTGACTGGTGGTGCAGTAAGTAGATCTTAAAGGCCCAATGCAGTCATTTTTCTATAAATCTCAAAAAATTTCTGAATAATAATTAAATACCTTAATGTAATAGTATTCTGTTAAAATGGGCCCCCCAAAAATGGTGGCAGAAAACTATTTCTCAAGCTACATTTTTGATAGGACTGTCTGGGAGTGGTCTGAATGGGGAGGGGAAAACTGAAAACTAGCTGTTATTGGCAGAAAGGTTTGGAGCTCTCTTTGTTATTGGTCTATTAACCAATTGACCATATAGTGATCTCACCAAGGAAAGCCAGAACTCCCCCCGCTCATGCAAACCTGCTGATTAGAAGGTCCTGTGTAGATTGTATTTTCAAGAAGCAACTATGAGGAAATAACACTGATCCAATGTTTTCACACTTTTACAGTGTTAGTTTCATCAGCTGTTGTACAATATGTGTAACATATACACTGGGAGTCAGGAAGCAGGTGCAGAAGGTGAGTTTAATTATAAGAATAAGGCAGAAAACAGAAACGTACTGAACGTGGCCAGAACCAATACTGCCTGATGACTGAGGCTACTGAGGGAAAAATAAAGGGAGCTTAATCAAGGTGATGATGAGATCCAGGTGTGCGTAACAAGGGGGCGCAGGTGTGGGTAAGGATGGTTGCCAGGACCGGTGGTTAGTAGACCTGCGACGTCGAGCGGGAGTAGGTGTGACAATATGATACAAAACACAGGAAAAACTGAATGTTGACTACACTGAGCTTTTAACCTGTGGTTAAAAGTTCTCTATGCAATAATTCCACCTTAAATAGCCTATAGTATATCTCTAGTAGTAAGTAAAATAATAATCTTGGAAATCCTGAACTAAAGTCTTGCGTAATTGCGTCAGATTATCTATTCAATTCTGGGGACAAACGTGTTAAAATATACTACAACAAGGAGTGAAAGCAGGGCGGTAGCTCCACCGCCTCTCTTTACAGGCAAGTCTATGGGAATGTCCATGAATGTGGATGCTTTTCTTACTTACAATTAAAAGTGACTCCGAAATGACACAACATTATTTACCATTCAGTTCTTATTGGGTACAACATAATCCAAAGAAAACAACAAAAATAAACTGCAAATGCATCCAACAAGTTTGTAGAGTCACAAGCATGATGTTGTCATTGTGTGCAAGGAATATGGGACCAAATACTAAACTTTTGGGGGGGTAAAAAGAAACGGCTTAGAGCTAAGCACATGCAAAATCCTAGAGGGAAACCTGGCTAAGTTTGCTTTCCAACAGACACTGAGAGACAAATTCACCTTTCAGCAGGACAATAACCTAAAACGCAAAGCCAAATATACAATGTAGTTGCTTACCAAGACGACGTTGAATGTTCCTGAGTGTCCTAGTTGCAGTTTTGACTTAAATCGGGTGGAAAATCTATGGCAGGATTTAAATGGATGTTTAGCAATGATCAACAACCAACTTGACAGAGATAGAATAATGTGCAAATATTGTACAATCCAGTTGTGCAAAGCGCTTATAGATTTACCCAGAAAGACTCACAGCTGTGATCGCTGCCAAAGGTGTTTCTAACAGGTAACTAACTCACTAACTCTTCTAACTCACGGTCATGAATACTTATGCAAATTAGATATTTTTGTATTTCTAAAAACATGTTTTCACTTTGTCATTATGGGATATTGTGTGTAGATTGGTGAGAAAAACACAATGTAATCCATCTTGAATTCAGACTTTAACACAACAAAATGTGGAATAAGTCAAGAAATATGAATTCTTTCTGAAGGTACTGTACATCTGGTTTGGACTGTAGTATTGGTAAAAAAAAAAGTTGAGTAAACACAGAATGCCACAGAATGTCAGTTTAGTGTTGTAGGTGTGCAAATATTATTCACCAAAGCAAATAAGGTGCATTAACAGCATTTATTAACGCTTCACTTCATCCCTGGTCCTAACCCACCATTTGGGAAAGAACACTCTGACCTCATCGGCCTTCATGCTGTTGGATGTCTTTGGGCTTTGTAGGAGGCGGATGCAGGGGCAGAAGCTGCCATTGACCCAGGAGGAGATACCATCACCGACAACTCACCCACCAGTCAGCATGTAGACGATGTGGAAGACGAGCAGACGCCAGCCAATGAGGTTGAAGGAGATGCTCCATCAGCCAATGAGCTGGAGCCAGGAGAGGAGATAAGTGAGCTTAGGCGGAGCTTGCAGGCATCTGGGGGGGTGTCCCAGGATGAGGTGGGGGAGGAGCCAAGGCCAGCGGGAGATGCAGGAACTGTGGATTCAGATGCAGTTGCCACGGAGACGGATGGAGAGGACGGTATGTAACTACCTCCTTTTAAAAAAATAATATTTTACAGTCTGATGTTTACCTGATATTTACTTTTAAATGGCATTCTGAAATGATAATCTATTTTGCGTCCTTGGGATTCATTAAAACATCTACATACTCCCCTACCTGGAACAATCATTAAATATTATTCCCTCATTCATCCAGTAGAAACGAATAGTGAATTACAATAAAAATGTAAAAGGCTATGTGTTCTGCCTTTCCTGAATGTTGCGTATGCTCAGGTGCTCAAGTGAACGGTCACCCCGTTCACTCGCTCCCCACAGTGCGCCATGACATCCACCGATACCAACGAGTGGACGAACCCTTACCTCCTAGTAAGTGTCTCTGTACATACTACCTCTGTAGGTATTTGAGGTGAAGGAAGATGACTAAAGAGAAAGAAAGAAAGCTGCTTGATATAGTATGTGTATTTGTCTCGATAGAGAGCGTTTGTTTGTACCTGTGCCATACTGGCTTCTGTGACAACATGCGCAATAACTGTTAAAAGTTAAAAAGTTGTTTTCTTCTACTACTTCTATGAATCGGTAAACTGAAAGGGTGCATACTTCCACCTAAAGTGTACTGGTATAAAGCCAGGGTTTGTGATTTACTGCCACCTACAGTTATAAAATGTTTGCTCAGGAATATAGTTAATTGGCTGATCTCTCCTTATGACCTGGATGGAATTATGTGATCTTTCCTTAACCCATACTGTACTTCAAATTGGTGGAATTCCTCAATGGCGCTGCCCATGTTAGACAGCTCTAGTGCCCCAAAGCGTGTTTTATCTTAGACAAGTGGGCCAAATCATAGACTAAGTCCTATGTGCACAATGGTCTACTGCATGTTTGTTATTTCAAAGTGCAATGGTTGCATGTTAGAATGCATCCGTGCATGTCAACCATGTGTGAATTCAGTTTGACTGCGACTGTTTGTGCATCCCAAGTAGCACTCTATTCCCTATGGGCCCTGGTTAAAAGTAATGCAGTAAAAAGGAAATGGGGTGCCATTTGGGACGTTGCCTGTGTCTTAAATGTAAAGCAATGTGTTTGTTCTCCTTACAGACTGGGAGGCGAGGATCGATAGTCACGGTCGTATTTTCTTTGTGGATCATGTGAACCGGACCACCACGTGGCAGCGCCCCACCGGACCACCCGCCCCCCAGGGCCTGACCCGCTCCAACTCCATCCAACAGATGGAGCAGCTCAACCGCAGGTCTGTGTCGTGTGTCGTGTGTCGTGTGTGTGTGTGTGTGTGTATATATATATACACACTCACCCTCTCTCTCTCTCACACACACTCGCGTGCACACATACTTTTGTAACTTCAATCCTCTGTATTTCCCCTTGACACCCATTTCTGTGTCTCTGTATTTTTCTCCATCAGGTATCAGAGCATAAGGAGGACAATGACCAGCGAGAGGTCCGAGGAGAACACAGTTGACCTCCCGCCAGAGCTCACAGAGAGTGACCTTCTACCCCAGACCATCCCTGGTGCGCTAGTATAGTCTCTCTCACTCACACAAACAAACACAGGGCTATAAAGTGCTACCAGTTTCGTCCCAAATGCAACAAAAATATTTTGCTGTGCGATCTGGAGTTTTAATTTGGGAGTGTCATGCTTGCAAAATTACTATAGCGAACACTGCTTGTTTCTATTCGAAACTGTTCAAAAGGTCTGACCCATATTACCTGTGCGACGTCTTTTTTTTCCTGTCATAGATTGGGTGGGCGCATTTTACATTCATAAACCATGTTGCGGGTGTTTCTAAAACATATTGCGGTCCACATTTATTTTACACCTTGTTCAGTCATGTAGCTAGCTAACAACCTGGTAACTTTACCAGTATATCCAAACATGTGGGGGCACAGAAAGAAAGAAAAGGGATAGCTTCTTCAGTACATCAATAATCATAGTAATGAATGAAGGACATATCTTGCATGTCGTCATCAAAAATGGAACTCTTAATAAAACTGGTAGGCCTCGAGGGACTAAGGCTAATGAGACGTCATTCTGATTGCAACATTCTAACAGTGTAATTAATATATTTCATATATGCTATGGCAAAATTTATAATTTGGTTGTATTTTTCTTATATAACATAAGAATATGAAGAAAAACAAATAACACACTTGGATTTTCATTAGTTTGATACTGTAGGCTATATGTAAAAACAAAAAATCAAGTGTTTTGTGGAGTGCCTTTGTTACAACTATGAAACAGCTTATTTTAATAAATTACCCCAACCACCAAGACACATGGTCAGCAAGATGCGCGGTAAATTATGAAAACATCAGTAGCCTAAACATCATTTATAAGTGCCAAGTGTGCTTGATGAAGGGTGAAAATCAGCACAAAAACAATTAATGCCATTATAGTCGCCTACGTAATTACTGGGACAGTGAAGCATTGTTTCTACTTTTGGCTCTGTACTCCAGCACAGCACAGAGGTTAAAGTAGTGTAGACTGTCAGCTTTAATGTGAGGGTATTGTCATCCATATCGGGTGAACTGTTTAGAAATTACAGCACTGTTTGTACTTAGTCCCTACATTTTAGGGGACTAAGTATTAGGACAAATTCACTTCAGTCAATCAAATTTATGATTACATCCAGCTTGTGACTCTATAAACTTGTTGGCTGCATTTGCTATTTGTTTTGGATGTGTTTCAGATCATGTTTTTGTCCAATAGAAATGAATGGTAAATAATGTGTTGTCATTTTGGAGTCACTTTTATTGTAAATAAGAATTCATGTGGACGCTACTATGATTTACGTCCTGAATGAATCATCAATAATGATGACCGAGAAAGTTAGACATATACAAATATACAAAGAGATGCTAACCTTCACTGTCTGTTATAGTAACGGTGAGAGGTTATCATGTCTTGGAGGGTAATGATATTTGTGCTTCTGTGACTTGATCACATTTATTTAACCTGTTGTTATATGTGTGAAATTAGTTTCGGTATAGTTTAGGTTCAGTTTCGAGACAATTATCAGGGTGATTTATTAACTGGGTAATGCACTTTCAACTGTTGGGAGAAGCTTCAGCAGTTATAGTGTAAAAAGGATAGTTCAGATAAATTACATATTGGTTTCCTTACCCTGTAAGCAGTCTATGCATAAGGTATGACAGCAATCCATGCGTTGGTTTAGTTTACCTGGCACTATTTCTACATGGTAATGTTTTAGCATATGTGGCACAAATCTCATTCAAGTCATGGGATCAATATTAGCATTTTTCACGCATGTTCAAATCATCTATTAGTGACTGTTGAGCTTCACAGTTAATTTTAGATACTTTTGGATGATTTGGACATGATGCGCTAAAAATGCTGATATCGGTCCAATGGCTTGAATGGGATTTGTGCCATATGTGCATGTGGAAACGGTGCCAGGGAAACTAAAGCAAAGCGTAAATTGCTGTCATACCTTGTCTATTGACTGCAATCAGGGTAAGGAAATCAGTGTCATTTTGTAATTTGGGTTAACTATTCCTTTAAAAAGACAGTGTACAATTTCCAATGTAATGCATTTTAATAGGAAAACAGCTTATTTACATAATGTAAAAATAACATATATTCTACAAATGACTTAATTTCAATGACAGGTATTTGTATCAACATTTTAGCTTTTTATAATAAACATATGTATTTACAGGGTTACATATTAATTTTTAGGCCACAGCGTGCTTCAGAAGTATCTAGAATTCATATAGGCTATATCTCTTTTTATTTATAGCCCTAGCGCGTGCGCACACTCTCTCTCTCACTCACACACACAGTCTCGTATAACTAACCTTGTGGGGACACATTTCAGTCCCATTCCAAATCCTATTTTCCTTAACACTAACCTTAACCCCTAATCCTAGCTCCTAACCTTAAAACAAACCCTAGCGCCTAACCCTAAAACAA
This sequence comes from Oncorhynchus mykiss, assembly GCF_013265735.2. Lineage (NCBI taxonomy): Eukaryota > Metazoa > Chordata > Actinopteri > Salmoniformes > Salmonidae > Oncorhynchus > Oncorhynchus mykiss. The sequence continues at coordinate 21,989,094 of NC_048586.1, read as the reverse complement.
ATTCTCTCCTTAACCCTAAAACAAATTCTCTCCTTAAACCTAACCCCCCTAGAAGTAGCATTTGACCTTGTGGGGACTAACAAAATGCTACTATTTTACACACACACCCTTCCCAACATCTAAAAGAAATGTCCTCTCACTGTAAACTACGTTTATTTTCAGCAAACATAACATGTAAATACTTGTATGAACATAACAAGATTCAACACCTGAGACATAAACTGAACAAGTTCCACAGACATGTGACTAACAGAAATGGAATAATGTGTCCCTGAACAAAGGGGGGTCAAAATCAAAAGTAACAGTGAGTATCTGGTGTGGCCACCAGCTGAATTAAGTACTGCAGTGCATCTCCTCCTCATGGACTGCACCAGATTTGCCAGTTCTTGCTGTGAGATGTTAACCCACTCTTCCACCAAGTCACCTGCAAGTTCCCGGACATTTTTGGGGGGAATGGCCCTAGCCCTCACCCTCCGATCCAACAGGTCCCAGACATGCTCAATGGGATTGAGATTCGGGCTCTATGCTGGCCATGGCAGAACACTGACATTCCTGTTTTGCAGGAAATCACGCACAGAACGAGCAGTATGGCTGGTGGAATTGTCATGCTGGAGGGTCATGTCAGGATGAGCCTGCAGAAAGAGTACCACATGAGGGAGGAGGATGTCTTCCCTGTAACACACAGTGTTGAGATTGCCTGCAATGACAGCAAGCTCAGTCCGATGATGCTGTGACACACCGCCCTAGACCATGACGGACCCTCCACCTCCAAATTGATCCCGCTCCAGATTACAGGCCTCAGTGTAACGCTCATTCCTTCGACGATAAACGCGAATCCGACTATCACCCCTGGTGAGACAAAACCGCGATTCGTCAGTGAAGAGCACATTTTGGCAGTCCTGTCTGGTCCAGTGACGGTGGGTTTGTACCCATAGGCTACGTTGTTGCTGGTTATATCTGGTGAGGACCTGCCTTACAACAGGCCTACAAGCCCTCAGTCCAGCCTCTCTCAGCCTATTGCGGACAGACCGAGCACTGATGGAGGGATTGTGAGTTCCTGGTATAACTCGGGCAGTTGTTGTTGCCATCCTGTACCTGTCCCACAGGTGTGATGTTCGGATGTACCGATCCTGTGCAGGTGTTGTTACACGTGGTCTGCCACTACGAGGATGATCAGCTGTCCGTCCTGTCTCCCTATAGCGCTGTCTTTGGTGTCTCACAGTACGGACATTGCAATGTATTGCCCTGGCCACATCTGCAGTCCTCATGCCTCCTTGCAGCATGCCTAAGGCACGTTCATGCAGATGAGCAGGGACCCTGGGCATCTTTCTTCTGATATTTTTCCAGAGTCAGTAGGAAGGCCTCTTTAGTGTCCTAAGTTTTCATAACTGTGACTTTAATTGCCAACCGTCTGTAAGCTGTTAGTGTCTTAACGGCCGTTCCACAGGTGCATGTTCATTAATTGTCTATGGTTCATCGAAAAGACATGCGAAACAGTGTTTCAACACTCTACAATGAAGATCTGTGAAGTTATTTGGATTTTTACTAATTATCTTTGAAAGACAGGGTCCTGAAAAAGGGACATTTCGTTTTTTGCTGATTTTATTCTACTCTTACAATGTGTGTTTTGTCTGTTGTAGAGTACAGGAGAGAGAGTGCGGTGGGTCACCCCAGCTCCCGGTCGCGTCTCTCTCTGCTGCTCCAGTCCCCCAGCGCAAAGTTCCTGTGCAGCCCAGACTTCTTCACCATGCTGCATTCTAACCCTGTGAGTCTGGCTGCACAGGCCCTCAACCCTCACCTTTCACATTCTTATGGATCACCTTTGATCCCCCAGCTCTCACTTATCACGTCATATCTCTCAGTAGTTAACAATTTGCAAAAGTGTGTGGTAAGGGAACAGCTTTTTGGAATGAAATGCTGTTTTCAAATGTACGTCAAATGTTGCGTTGATCAGGTTAATTTAAGTAGAACAATGAGGTATGCTACCTGGGATTTAATTTCCCATTATGAGTCATCATTCTTCCCTTATTCTGTGTTTTATCAAAGCAATGACAACCCTATTTACAGAAGAGCCTGGAATTTCACATGTCCTTCTTTGATGACCTCATCAATCTGTTCCCTCCCTCCCTCCTCAGAGTGCCTACCGCATGTTTACGAGCAACAATTGCCTGAAGCACATGATCAGTAAGGTGCGTCGGGACGCCCACCACTATGAGCGCTACCAGCACAACAGGGACCTGGTGGCCTTTCTCAATATGTTCACCAACAAACAGCTGGAGCTACCCAGGGGCTGGGAGATGAAGCACGACCAGTCCGGCAAGGTCTGGAAAACTGTGTGTGTGGGGGTGGTGTGTGTGTGTAAATGTTTTAGTTTGTGCAATGACGTGAATATACAGTGCATTCGGAAAGTATTCAGACCCCTTGACTTTTTCAAATCAAATCAAATCAAATCAAATTTTATTTGTCACATACACATGGTTAGCAGATGTTAATGCGAGTGTAGCGAAATGCTTGTGCTTCTAGTTCCGACAATGCAGTAATAACAAGTAATCTAACTAACAATTCCAAAACTACTGTCTTGTACACAGTGTAAGGGGATAAAGAATATGTACATAAGGATATATGAATGAGTGATGGTACAGAGCAGCATAGGCAAGATACAGTAGATGGTATCGAGTACAGTATGTACAAATGAGATGAGTATGTAAACAAAGTGGCATAGTATAGTATAAAGTGGCTAGTGATACATGTATTACATAAGGATACCGTCGATGATATAGAGTACAGTATATACGTATGCATATGAGATGAATAATGTAGGGTAAGTAACATTTATATAAGGTAGCATTGTTTAAAGTGGCTAGTGATATATTTACATCATTTCCCATCAATTCCCATTATTAAAGTGGCTGGAGTTGAGTCAGTGTCAGTGTGTTGGCACCAGCCACTCAGTGTTAGTGGTGGCTGTTTAACAGTCTGATGGCCTTGAGATAGAAGCTGTTTTTCAGTCTCTCGGTCCCAGCTTTGATGCACCTGTACTGACCTCGCCTTCTGGATGATAGCGGGGTGAACAGGCAGTGGCTCGGGTGGTTGATGTCCTTGATGATCTTTATGGCCTTCCTGTGACATCGGGTGGTGTAGGTGTCCTGGAGGGCAGGTAGTTTGCCCCCGGTGATGTGTTGTGCAGACCTCACTACCCTCTGGAGAGCCTTACGGTTGAGGGCGGTGCAGTTGCCATACCAGGTGGTGATACAGCCCGCCAGGATGCTCTCGATTGTGCATCTGTAGAAGTTTGTGAGTGCTTTTGGTGACAAGCCAAATTTCTTAAGCCTCCTGAGGTTGAAGAGGCGCTGCTGCGCCTTCTTCACGATGCTGTCTGTGTGAGTGGACCAATTCAGTTTGTCTGTGATGTGTATGCCGAGGAACTTAAAACTTACTACCCTCTCCACTACTGTTCCATCGATGTGGATAGGGGGGTGTTCCCTCTGCTGTTTCCTGAAGTCCACAATCATCTCCTTAGTTTTGTTGACGTTGAGTGTGAGGTTATTTTCCTGACACCACACTCCGAGGGCCCTCACCTCCTCCCTGTAGGCCGTCTCGTCGTTGTTGGTAATCAAGCCTACCACTGTTGTGTCGTCCGCAAACTTGATGATTGAGTTGGAGGCGTGCGTGGCCACGCAGTCGTGGGTGAACAGGGAGTACAGGAGAGGGCTCAGAACGCACCCTTGTGGGGCCCCAGTGTTGAGGATCAGCGGGGAGGAGATGTTGTTGCCTACCCTCACCACCCTGGGGGCGGCCCGTCAGGAAGTCCAGTACCCAGTTGCACAGGGCGGGGTCGAGACCCAGGGTCTCGAGCTTGATGACGAGCTTGGAGGGTACTATGGTGTTGAATGCCGAGCTGTAGTCGATGAACAGCATTCTCACATAGGTATTCCTCTTGTCCAGATGGGTTAGGGCAGTGTGCAGTGTGGTTGAGATTGCATCGTCTGTGGACCTATTTGGGCGGTAAGCAAATTGGAGTGGGTCTAGGGTGTCAGGTAGGGTGGAGGTGATATGGTCCTTGACTAGTCTCTCAAAGCACTTCATGATGACGGATGTGAGTGCTACGGGGCGGTAGTCGTTTAGCTCAGTTACCTTAGCTTTCTTGGGAACAGGAACAATGGTGGCCCTCTTGAAGCATGTGGGAACAGCAGACTGGTATAGGGATTGATTGAATATGTCCGTAAACACACCGGCCAGCTGGTCTGCGCATGCTCTGAGGGCGCGGCTGGGGATGCCGTCTGGGCCTGCAGCCTTGCGAGGGTTAACACGTTTAAATGTCTTACTCACCTCGGCTGCAGTGAAGGAGAGACCGCATGTTTTCGTTGCAGGCCGTGTCAGTGGCACTGTATTGTCCTCAAAGCGGGCAAAAAAGTTATTTAGTCTGCCTGGGAGCAAGACATCCTGGTCCGTGACTGGGCTGGATTTCTTCCTGTAGTCCGTGATTGACTGTAGACCCTGCCACATGCCTCTTGTGTCTGAGCCGTTGAATTGAGATTCTACTTTGTCTCTGTACTGGCGCTTAGCTTGTTTGATAGCCTTGCGGAGGGAATAGCTGCACTGTTTGTATTCGGTCATGTTACCAGACACCTTGCCCTGATTAAAAGCAGTGGTTCGCGCTTTCAGTTTCACACGAATGCTGCCATCAATCCACGGTTTCTGGTTAGGGAATGTTTTAATCGTTGCTATGGGAACGACATCTTCAACGCACGTTCTAATGAACTCGCACACCGAATCAGCGTATTCGTCAATGTTGTTATCTGACGCAATACGAAACATCTCCCAGTCCACGTGATGGAAGCAGTCTTGGAGTGTGGAGTCAGCTTGGTCGGACCAGCGTTGGACAGACCTCAGCGTGGGAGCCTCTTGTTTTAGTTTCTGTCTGTAGGCAGGGATCAACAAAATGGAGTCGTGGTCAGCTTTTCCGAAAGGGGGGCGGGGCAGGGCCTTATATGCGTCGCGGAAGTTAGAGTAACAATGATCCAAGGTCTTTCCTCCCTGGTTGCGCAATCGATATGCTGATAAAATTTGGGGAGTCTTGTTTTCAGATTAGCCTTGTTAAAATCCCCAGCTACAATGAATGCAGCCTCCGGATAAATTGTTTCCAGTTTGCAGAGAGTTAAATAAAGTTCGTTCAGAGCCATCGATGTGTCTGCTTGGGGGGGGATATATACGGCTGTGATTATAATCGAAGAGAATTCTCTTGGTAGATAATGCGGTCTACATTTGATTGTGAGGAATTCTAAATCAGGTGAACAGAAGGATTTGAGTTCCTGTATGTTTCTTTCATCACACCATGTCACGTTGGCCATGAGGCATACGCCCCCGCCCCTCTTCTTACCAGAAAGATGTTTGTTTCTGTCAGCGCGATGTGTGGAGAAACCCGTTGGCTGCACCGCTTCGGATTGTTTTTCCACATTTTGTTACGTTACAACCTTATTCTAAAATGGATTACATACAATTTTCCCCTCATCGATTTACACACATGATGACAAAGCAAAAACAGGTTTTAAGAATTTTTTGCCAATGTATTAAAAAAAAACGTATACCTTATTTAAATAAGTATTCAGACCGTTTGCTTTGAGATTGCTATGTTTCCATTGATCCTCCTCGAGATGTTTCTACAACTTGATTGGAGTCAACCTGTGGAAAATTAAATTGATTGGACATGGTTTGGAAAGGCACACACCTGGTCCCACATTTGACAGTGCAGGTCAGAGCAAAAACCAAGCCAGGTCGAAGCAATTGTCCATAGTAAATGGAAGAAGTTTGGAACCACCAAGACTCTTCCTAATTAAAAAAATAATAATTATATATATATTTTTATTTATTTCACCTTTATTTAACCAGGTAGGCTAGTTGAGAACAAGTTCTCATTTGCGACCTGGCCAAGATAAAGCATAGCAGTGTGAACAGACAACACAGAGTTACACATGGAGTAAACAATTAACAAGTCAATAACACAGTAGAAAAAAAGTGAGTCTCTATACATTGTGTGCAAAAGGCATGAGGAGGTAGGCGAATAATTACAATTTTGCAGATTAACACTGGAGTGATAAATGATCAGATGGTCATGTACAGGTAGAGATATTGGTGTGCAAAAGAGCAGAAAAGTACATAAATAAAAACAGTATGGGGATGAGGTAGGTAAAATTGGGTGGGCTATTTACCGATAGACTATGTACAGCTGCAGCGATCGGTTAGCTGCTCAGATAGCAGATGTTTGAAGTTGGTGAGGGAGATAAAAGTCTCCAACTTCAGCGATTTTTGCAATTCGTTCCAGTCACAGGCAGCAGAGAACTGGAACGAAAGGCGACGAAATGAGGTGTTGGCTTTGGGGATGATCAGTGAGATACACCTGCTGGAGTGCGTGCTACGGGTGGGTGTTGCCATCGTGACCAGTAAACTGAGATAAGGATGACTTGGAGCCAGTGAGTCTGGCGACTAATATGTAGCGAGGATAGGGTCGATGAAGAGCCATGAGTGGACCTGGGAGGGCATAGGCCCACCCACTGGGGAGTCAGGCCCGATGGCACGAAAGGCGACCAAATGAGGTGTTGGCTTTAGGGATGATCAGTGAGATACACCTGCAGGAGCGCGTGCTACGGGTGGGTGTTGCCATCGTGACCAGTGAACTGAGATAAGGCGGAGCTTTACCTAGCATGGACTTGTAGATGACCTGGAGCCAGTGGGTCTGGCGACGAATATGTAGCAAGGACCAGCCGACTAGAGCATACAGGTCGCAGTGGTGGGTGGTATAAGGTGCTTTAGTAACAAAACGGATGGCACTGTGATAAACTGCATCCAGTTTGCAGTTAGAGTAGAGTATTGAAAGCTATTTTGTAGATGACATCGCCGAAGTCGAGGATCGGTAGGATAGTCAGTTTTACTAGGGTAAGTTTGGCGGTGTGAGTGAAGGAGGCTTTGTTGCAGAATAGAAAGCAGATTTCTAGATTCGATTTTAGATTGGAGATGTTTGACATGAGTCTGGAATGAGAGTTTACAGTCTAGCCAGACACCTAGGTACTTATAGATGTCCACATATTCTAGGTCGGAACCATCCAGGGTGGTGATGCTAGTCGGGCGTGCGGGTGCAGGCAGCAAATGGTTGAAAAGCATGCATTTGGTTTTACTAGCGTTTAAGAGCAGTTGAAGGCCACGGAAGGAGTGTTGTAGGGCATTGAAGCTTGTTTGGAGGTTAGATAGCACAGTGTCCAAGGACGGGCCGGAAGTATACAGAATGGTGTCGTCTGCGTAGAGGTGGATCAGGAAATCGCCCGCAGCAAGAGCAACATCATTGATATATACTGAGAAAAGAGTCGGCCCGAGAATTGAACCCTGTGGAACCCCCATAGAGACTGCCAGAGGACCGGACAGCATGCCCTCCGATTTGACACACTGAACTCAGTGTGGGTCAGTGACCTGTTTGTTGACTTGGCTTTCGAAGACCTTAGATAGGCAGGGCAGGATGGATATAGGTCTGTAACAGTTTGGGTCCAGGGTGTCTCCCCCTTTGAAGAGGGGGATGACTGCGGCAGCTTTCCAATCCTTGGGGATCTCAGACGATATGAAAGAGAGGTTGAACAGGCTGGTAATAGGGGTTGCGACAATGGCGGCGGATAGTTTCAGAAATAGAGGGTCCAGATTGTCAAGCCCAGCTGTTTTGTACGGGTCCAGTTTTTTCAGCTCTTTCAGAACATCTGCTATCTGGATTTGGGTAAAGGAGAACCTGGAGAGGCTTGGGCGAGTAGCTGCGGGGGGGGGGGGGGGGGGGGGGGGGGGTCGGGGGGGTGGAGCTGTTGGCCGAGGTTGGAGTAGCCAGGAGGAAGGCATGGCCAGCCGTTGAGAAATGCTTGTTGAAGTTTTCGATAATCATGGATTTATCGGTGTTACCTAGCCTCAGTGCAGTGGGCAGCTGGGAGGAGGTGCTCTTGTTCTCCATGGACTTCAGTGTCCCAGAACTTTTTGGAGTTTTTGGAGCTACAGGATGCAAATTTCTGCCTGAAGAAGCTGGCCTTCGCTTTCCTGACTGACTGCGTGTATTGGTTCCTGACTTCCCTGAACAGTTGCATATCGCGGGGACTATTCGATGCTATTGCAGTCCGCCACAGGATGTTTTTGTGCTGGTCGAGGGCAGTCAGGTCTGGAGTGAACCAAGTGCTATATCTGTTCTTAGTTCTGCATTTTTTGAACGGAGCATGCTTATCTAAAATGGTGAAGAAGTTACTTTTAAAGAATGACCAGGCATCCTCAGCTGACGGGATGAGGTCAATATCCTTCCAGGATACCTGGGCCAGGTCGATTAGAAAGGCCTGCTCACAGAAGTGTTTTAGGGAGCGTTTGACAGTGATGAGGGGTGGTCGTTTGACTGCGGATCAGTAGCGGATACAGGCAATGAGGCAGTGATCGCTGAGATCCTGGTTGAAGACAGCAGAGGTGTATTTGGAGGACCAGTTGGTCAGGATGACGTCTATGAGGGTGCCCTTGTTTACAGATTTATGGTTGTACCTGGTGGGTTCCTTGATGATTTGTGTGAGATTGAGGGCATCTAGCTTAGCTTGTAGGACTGCCGGGGTGTTAAGCATATCCCAGTTTAGGTCACCTAACAGAACAAACTCGATAGCTAGATGGGCGGCGATCAATTCACAAATGGTGTCCAGGGCACAGCTGGGAGCTGAGGGGGGTCGGTAGCAGGTGGAAACAGTGAGAGACTAATGCTGGCCGCCTGGCCAAACCGAGCATTCGAGGGAGGAGGGCCTGGGTCAGGGAGGTGATCAAGAACCCAATGGTCACTCTGACAGAGTTCCAGAGTTCCTCTGTGGAGAGGGGAGAACCTTCCAGAAGGACAACAGTCTCTGCAGCACTCCATCAAGCAAGCCTTTATTGTAGTGGCCAGATGGAAGCCACTCCTCAGTAAAAGGCACGTTTTGAGCCTGCTTTGAGTTTGTCAAAAGGCACCTAAAGAACTGACCATGAGAAACCAGAATCTCTGGTCTGATGAAACCAAGATTTAACTTTTTGGCCTGAATGCCAAGTGTCACGTCTGGAGGAAACCTGGCACCATTGCTACGGTGAAGAATTGTGGTGGCATCATCAATCTGTGGGGGATGTTTTTTCAGCAGCAAGGACTGGAATACTAGTCAGGATTGAGGCAAAGATGAACAGAGAAAAGTACAGAGAGATCCTTGATGAAAACCGGCTCCAGAATGCTTAGGACCTCAGACTGGGTCGAAGGTTCACCTTCAACAGGACAACGACCCTAAGCACACAGCCAAGACAATGCAGGAGTGGTTTCGGGACAAGTCTCTGAATGTCCTTAAGTGGCCCAGCCAGAGCCCGGACTTGAACCCGATCGAACATCTCTGGAGAGACCTGGAAATACCTGTTCAGCGACTCTCCCAGAGCTTGAGGATCTGCAGAGAAGAATGGGAGAAACTCCCCAAATACAGGTCTGCCAAGCTTGTAGCGTCATACACAAGAAAACTCGAGGCTGTAATCGCTGCTTCAACAAAGTACTGAGTAAAGAGTCTGAATAGTTATGTAAATGTGATATTTCATTTATTTTTATTAATCCGTATTGTGTGTAGGTTGATGAGGAAAAAAGTGTATTTAATCAATTTTAGAATACGGCTGTAACATAACGAAATATGGAAAAAGTCAAGATGTCTGAATACTTAATGAATGCACTGTATAATATATACAGTACCAGTCAAAAGTTTGGGTATACTCATTTTCAGGGTTTTTCTTTATTTTTACTATGTTCTACATTGTAGGATAATAGTAAAGATGTCAAAACTAGGAAATAACACATGTAGTGTATTATGTATGATTGATGATGTATGATTAAAGTGATTAACAAATCTAAATATATTTGAGATTCTTCAAAGTAGTCACAATTTGCCTTGATGACAGTTTTGGTTACTACATGATTCCATATGTTATTTCATATTTGTGATGTCTTCACTATTATTCTACAATGTAGAAAATAGTAAAAATACAGAATGAGTAGGTTTGGCTAAACTTTTGACTGGTACTGTATGTACACCTGCATGCATATACTGTAGTTTCTTTATCTATCTTACTGTACGTGGCTGGCTGTGTGTCTTCACAGCCCTTCTTTGTGGATCACAATCGTCGTTCCACTACCTTCATCGACCCACGGCTCCCCCTCCAGAGTGCACGTTCCACTGGCCTGTTGACCCACCGCCAGCACCTCAGCCGCCAACGCAGCCACAGCGCAGGCGAGGTGAGAGACTACTGCTGCATTCACACAGGCCACTTAAAAAAAAGTCTGACTGGACAGCATGACGGCATGCTAACTAGTGGACTAACCTACATGTGGCTTGGCAATTTTCCTGGCTGGTTTGAAGAACATGCCAACTAACATCCAAAAAAGGAAATACCGCTGCAGTGGATGATATTGTCCGTCGTCGGCCTCATCAGAATTTGCCATTGTCTTGCTGAAAATGTTACATCTGGTTTCATCTTGCCGTAATAAGTCGACTATGTGAACGCAGCAAACTGCTGTACTACTGCACCACTAATACAGGCTTGAGATCAGCTCTAAATCTATTCTATTACACCCACTACACCACTGACACACTGGAATACTGACCTGTGATCATCACTAAGACTAGCTGGTTTAATAAGACCTATATCAATCATAATGCTAATTAGCAAGACTAATACTAGGTTAATAGAACAAAAAATTCATAATGTATCAAAAAGATTGAAATGGTTCCTTAACCTCCTAAAATGGGTGTAAGTAGTAGTATGTTTCTATTGAAAACAAATGACAATGCTGGGTTTATGGCTGGGAGTTCCCTGATTGTGTCAATTGGTAGCAGCAGAGGGTTCCGTCCTGACTCGGAGTGTCCCCTTGCAGGTGGTAGATGACACGCGACACTCCAACCCACCTGTCATGCCCCGCCCCTCCAGCACCTTCAGTGGGTCCACTCGCAATCAATACCAGGACCTCGTGCCTGTAGGTGAGTACACACGCATGCACGGTAGGTGACCTAGCAGTTAGTGTTGGGCCAGTAACCAGAATATTGCTAGTTTAAATCCGTGTGCGGACAAGGTGAAAATTCTCCCCTTGAGCAAGGCACTTAACCCTAATTGCTCCACTTAAAGCTACAATTTGGTATATGACCAAATACACATAGAAACATGAGTTATAGACTTCCATTCCCATTGAAAGCAAGTCAAGAAGAGGTAGATCTATGTGTGCCATTTTTATGCTTCCTGTTCTGAAGTTTTTTTTTGTTGTCTTTTACTGTACTTTCGGTTTTGTACAGCAGCTTCAAAACAGCTGAATATACATTATTTTAGTTATGGAAAATCTATTTCACAGTGGTTTAGATGGTACAATGATTCACCACACAATGACTGCTTGTTTTGTCACAAAACTGAAATTAGGCAATTTATTAGAATTTTAGCAACCCGGAAATGGCGGAGCAATTTCTGCATAGTGCATCTTTAACCCTAATTGCACCAAGGGTCCCTGGCCACGTCCCACTCTCTGAGGGTGTCTCAAGGGGAGTTGGGATATGCAAAAAAACATGTCCGTTTCACCCCTCAAACTCCTACAGGTTACCCACTTGTACATGCAGTAAAACAGGAAGAATATAAGCACCCTCTATTTAAACTTTTTACACACACGTGCTATATACAGGGCTAACTTATGCACTAATAGACACAGTAATGTTGATATTTACACGGGTCTCTCCCCAGCCTACAATGACAAGATTGTGGCATTTCTACGGCAACCCAACATCATTGAGATCCTGCAAGAGAGGCAACCAGAACTCGTCAGGAACCACTCACTCAAGTAGGTCACCCCAATCACCATGGGAACCCTTTAGTCAGATATTTAACCCTTAATCTTAACCTCCTAAATGTATTATGATTATGCCAAACAGCAGTATCACGAATGTTAACGTGTTTGTCTGCAGGGAAAGGTTACAGTTCATTCGCAGCGAGGGTGTTTCTGGGCTTGCTCGTCTCTCTAGCGATGCTGATCTAGTCATTTTGCTCAGGTGGGACCTCTGTGTGCGTCTTTATGTGCTAATGTCTGTTTGTGATTGGTGTTTGGTGTATGTTTGTGTGTACGAGAAGGTATTGCGTGTCTGTCTGTGTGAGAGTGAGAATTTAAGTACTCCTCTCTCCCTTAGCCTGTTTGACGAGGAGGTCATGTCCTATGTGCCACCTGCTGCCTTACTGCACCCTAGCTACTGCTCCTCCCCTCAAAGCTCCCCTGGTGAGACCACACACACATATTTTCTCCTCATGCCCTTCTTCTTCCCTTAGTCTTGCTTCTAATCGAAACTATCCATCCAAGAAAGGGCAAGATAATGAGAAAAAGCCTTGAGCTATAAAAGTAGCTTAGCGCTCTCAATTAGTGAAGTTTTGTGTTTTTTTTCCAAACCAAATCTATGCTAATAAAAGTTGTAATAATGAGATACAATTACGATATTCTGAGGAACTTGTCTATTTTTCATTCTCCTCTTCCTCCTCCTCCCGCCCCATTCTCAGGTACTCAGAGAGCTAATGCACGTGCCCCTGCCCCGTACAAACGTGACTTTGAGGCCAAACTGAGAAACTTCTATCGCAAGCTGGAGACAAAGGGCTATGGCCAGGGACCTGGGAAAGTCAAGTGAGTACTTGATGACGTCATTCAACAGGTTGAGAGAACCGCTAAATTTCAGCAGTATTCTGACATGGAATCACTGGTCACTTTAATAATGGAACACTAGTCTCTTTAATAGTGTTTACATACTGCTTTACTCATTTCATATGTATATACTGTATTCTACTGTATTTTAGTCAATGCCACTCTGACATTGCTCATCCTAATATTGATTTATTTCTTAATTCCATTTTACTTTTAGATTTGTGTGTATTTTTGTGAATTGTTTGGATCTGCATTGTTGGAGCTAGGAACACAAGCATTTCGCTACACCCGCAATGACATCTGATAAATATGTCTATGTGACCAATAAAATTAGATTTGTTAATTCCTTAAACTGTGTGCTTGTGTGCTGTGCCTGAGTGGGTTCATGACTGGCTGTTTTTCCTTCTTCCAGATTGATCGTTCGTAGAGATCACCTGTTGGAGGATGCCTTCAATCAGATCATGTGCTACTCCCGCAAAGACCTGCAGAGGAGTAAGCTGTATGTCAGCTTTGTGGGAGAGGAAGGGTGAGTGTTGCTTTTGTAGTTTAGGTCTTTTAATATTTTCTACACATTACCTTAAGTTTGCTCATTTGCATCGGTTGTTATGTTGTCTCTGTGTACATTGTTTATTTTCCATAATCTCAATACATGATTTATGAAACGTGTGTGTGTTATAGGCTGGACTACAGCGGCCCTTCGAGGGAGTTCTTCTTCTTGGTGTCAAGGGAGTTGTTTAACCCTTACTACGGTCTGTTTGAGTACTCTGCCAACGACACCTACACTGTGCAGATCAGCCCCATGTCTGCCTTCGTGGACAACCATCACGAGTGGTGAGTGACAAGTTTACACTACCAGGATGGATGGACGGATGGATGGACGGATGGATGGACGGATGGATGGATGGACAGGCGAGTGGTCGTATTTAGGAAGACAGACATGCTGTAGATAAAATAAAGAACAAAGACGCAGATAGACCTATAATAACATCTGACTTGTCATCGTATACTGTACATACTGTACCTAGCAATGTTGCTGTCTTCCAGGTTTCGTTTCAGTGGGCGTATCCTGGGCCTGGCTCTGATCCACCAGTATCTGTTGGATGCCTTCTTTACCCGCCCGTTCTACAAGGGCCTGCTGCGTATGTAAGTTTCTCAATCAGGTTCTCTTAGCTAGCAAATGGCTAGGGATCCTATCACGATGAACACCACATTTGTATATGTTTGACAATGCAACCACCCTGGCAAATTGCTAGTTATGCTTTAGCATAAAATAAATTATATGACAAATACACACCTCACTATTTTTTAGGTAGTAACTACTGAACTGGAAGAAGCTGAACAGACAGGATTTGGTTAGATTGATTTGACTTTTTAGTTATTCAGTTGCCATGATTTCATTATGTGGTTGATATACACTCTGGAAAACATCATGCTAAATTACTAAAATGTTAATATAAGACTTAGTTATGAGATACATTTTTCACCTCTGTTGACCTTTGACCCCTACAGCCCATGTGACCTGAGTGACCTGGAGTTCCTGGACGAGGAGTTCCACCAGAGTTTACAGTGGATGAAGGACAATGACATCGAGGACATGCTGGACCTCACCTTCACCGTCAACGAGGAGGTCTTCGGGCAGGTCTGTGTGTATGCTTGTGTTTTGAATAATGAATGTATTGTATGTATCTTCAATCATTTTAGACTACATACACTACCCTGCATTTGATATTTAATTGCTTGTTGCAATGTGTTGTATTTGGAGGTGAATCCTGACTTTACTTAGTCATTCATTGATGTCAATGGTAAGGTAGGATTCACCCTATATTGTGTTTCTATCTTTACGGCCCTATAGATCACAGAGAGAGAGCTGAAGCCAGGCGGTGCAGGTGTTCCAGTGTCAGAGAAGAATAAGAAGGAGTACATCGAGCGCATGGTTAAGTGGCGCATTGAAAGGGGTGTGGCTCAGCAGACTGAGAGCCTGGTGCGAGGCTTCTATGAGGTAGGGCTCTGTGTTTTGTGCAATCATGTGACATAGCAAGATTTTATCCTGTATTTTAAGCCTTAGACAGAAATTAGAATTACAGAAAAATCTAAGCAATTGTCTGAGGATAGTGCTGGAAAATCTGACATAAAAAGAAAAGGGGATAGTTTGATGAAAAAGCTTTAAATAAAGGTTCAAATCCAGGTTGTGACATAGTTACACAAAACACAGGGCCCTATGACATCACACACATCATTGATAATGGTCTATCATTGTCAAATGTATTGGTCAAGTGGCATTGTATCCGCATAATGATGCAGCGCTACGTCAGCTATTGTGTAATAGATAATGATGCAGCAAGGGGTAATTTATCTGAAATAGATAATCATGCATGCCAATAACAATTTATGTGGTTACTCCTAATGTATTAGGAGTATATTAGTATTGTGATATGTCTTGGCCAGGTGGTAATGTCTCTGTAATAGAAAATGTATCAGAATTGTGACATGTGTTGGTCAGGTGGTGGACGTGAGGCTGGTGTCTGTGTTTGATGCCAGAGAGCTGGAGTTGGTGATTGCTGGCACTGCAGAGATCGACCTGGCCGACTGGAGAAACAACACAGAGTACAGAGGAGGTAGAGACCGAGGAGCAGCGGGGGGCAGTTTTAGCCTTGGAGAGTCAGACGGTGTGGGAGGATATTTTTCCAGCCAACTAGTAACGCCCCTGATTATATTAATCATCTAATGTTAGTCTTTAAAGATTTAGATCATGCCTTTGATGGAATCAGGTGTTACTGCTGGGCTCCGCACAACTCATGGGCACCACTTTTGTTACAGATTGTGCTTCTAAGAAGATCAGGCTTATTTTGGTCTATGGCTGATCGGTACACCTTTCATCCTTCTCCCTAGGTTACCATGACAACCACATAGTCATTCGCTGGTTCTGGGCAGCAGTGGAGAGGTTCAACAATGAGCAGAGACTCCGACTGCTGCAGGTACTACTTTTCAAGGGACACTCCAATATAGTTTGATACTGACGAAAGGCTGAGCTCCCCAGTCTTAACTTTGCTAACTCTTTATTTTTCAGCCCTGTTTCCACTGGTATTTATCTGGTATTGAAGGTGATATTATTTGGTAACATTTGGAACTTCCTGGTACAATTAATCCCCTAGTAACCGATAAATAATTCCGGGTAATATTGACATAATTGCCCTGTTAACATGTAGTTTCTCAGCGAAAACCTGGTCATTAGGCACTATAAAATAAAATGTTACCTAAATGGGGATTGTATATGTCTCCTTAGTTTGTGACGGGCACCTCCAGTATTCCCTATGAGGGCTTTGCCTCCCTCAGAGGTAGCAATGGACCACGAAGGTTCTGTGTGGAGAAGTGGGGTAAAATAACCTCCTTACCCAGGTATAGTACACCCCTCTGTCTGTCCATGTTTGCCTACCTGTTTATATGAGCTATTCTTATGTGTGTGTGTGAGATGTATGCACATAAAATAGTGTGTATGCGGTGCGTGTACAGTCATGGCCAAAAGTTGAGAATGACACAAATATTAATTTTCACAAAGTCTGCTGCCTCAGTTTGTATGATGGCAATTTGCATATACTCCAGAATGTTATGAAAAGTGATCAGATGAATTGCAATTAATTGCAAAGTCCCTTTTTTCTATGCAAATGAACTGAATCCCCCAAAAACATTTCCACTGCATTTCAGCCCTGCCACAAAAGGACCAACTGACATCATGTCAGTGATTCTCTCATTAACACAGGTGTGAGTGTTGATGAGGACAAGGCTGGAGATCACTCTGTCATGCTGATTGAGTTCAAATAACAGACTGGAAGCTTCAAAAGGAGGGTGGTGCTTAGAATCATTGTTCTTCCTCTGTCAAACATGGTTACCTGCAAGGAAATACGTGCCGTCATCATTGCTTTGCACAAAAAGGGCTTCACAGGCAAGGAAATTGGTGCCAGTAAGATTGCACCTAAATCAACCATTTGTCGGATCTTCAAGAACTTCAAGGAGAGCAGTTCAATTGTTGTGAAGAAGGCGTCAGTGCGCCCAAGAAAGTCCAGCAAGCGCCAGGACCTTCTCCTAAAGTTGATTCAGCTGTGGGATCGGGGGAACAAAACATTGATATTTTGGGTCCAGGCCAGGAAACTCCCCAGACCTTAATCCCATTGAGAACTTGTGGTCAATCCTCAAGAAGCGGGTGGACAAACAAAACCCCACAAATTCTGACAAACTCCAAGCATTGATTATGCAAGCATGCCAGGGCAGATTGCAGAGGTCTTGAAAAAGAAGGGTCAACACTGCAAATATTGACTCTTTGCATCAACTTCATGTAATTGTCAATAAAAGCCTTTGACACTTATGAAATGCTTGTAATTATACTTCAGTATTCCATAGTAACATCTGAAAAAAATATCTAAAGAAACTGAAGCAGCAAACTTTGTGAAAATTAATATTTGTGTCATTCTCAACTTTTGGCCACGACTGTATGTTATGTGTATCTGTCAGTGCGCTCCTCTCACTATCAGTCTGCCTCTCTACAGGGCTCACACATGCTTTAACCGTCTGGACCTCCCGCCGTACCCTTCTTTCTCCATGCTCTATGAGAAGATGCTGACAGCCGTAGAGGAAACCAGCACCTTTGGCCTGGAGTAAACTCTCCAAAATGGCTGCCACAGCCAGGGGTCGAATTGGGAAAGAACAATGGTGGAGAGGAAATCCTGTCACCGTAGCTTGAGGCGAGACAGTACTCACAGTACACAATGGAAACTGAATAGACATCTACCAGAAATTATCATTTTGGAGAAGCAACAGAACTTTTGGGGACAATTTCACCACCAAGACAATCCCAATTTGCCCCCCCCCCCCCCCCTCCGGCTTGGCTATACCTCGCGCCTCCATGATCCCACACTTCCTGGAATCACGTTACTGTTCCATTACCTGCACTGATGCCCTCCATTTGATTCCTGTGTACAACAACCACACTTGTGCTTTCTCTTATCTGTTTATTGGCCTTGGTTACTGTATCTCCTTTTTCCTACAGGGGCTCAGCCTGCCCTTCAAGTCCAGAGACACCTCTTCCTAATACCCTATGCTTCCTCCTGGATTGACCCCCTGTTCTGGACCTCGGAACTGTGTCTTTCTACTCTGGGACTGGAGACTACGTACACTATAATACATAATTTGACTAATTCCTTGTCTTCAAACACACACTCATTCACTCTCACACACTTTCAAGATGACTCTCATGATTAATTTCTGAGGGGATTAAATTGCATGTCACAGCTCCTAAGGTGCACCAAAGGCATTGACTCACTCCAAAACACATTGTACTTGTCTTCTTATGCTAGACTACATGAGCAAGGCTCTAAAATTGGCACACACTAACTCACGATAACAAATACAATTGTAGCGTCACTCTTTTTCAAAATAAATGAGATGCACTTTCTCATACACATATGTAGCTCCACACACACAGTGAGACATTGCCTAACATGGCTCTATTTCTCACTAATGATATTGCCTCCCATCCACAACTGATGAATGTATCACATAAAAGACTGAATGTATGAAACTTCAGCACCTCTGGCTTGCTGTAGTGGGAGGAGGAGCCTTTGCAGCCAAAGACAAATAAACACCAGGAAGTGGATCACCTAAAATTTGTTGAATATGGAAGCCAAGGCTGAAAGTGGCACCGGACACGTGCCTTGTTATGACAGACACTTTCACTCAGTGTTTTGAGGAGGGTTGGTTGGGGACCCGATAGTGGGGCGCACCCATTTCTTCCTCTTGGCTCACAGCCGAAAAGTTGTAACGAGAGACTTTGTAATGTTTATTTGGTCGGTCAAAAGAACATTCAAATGGCTAGGTGTGTTACACACAACAAAAACAGAGCTACAACTCTTAATTGTATTCTATAATAGTTCCAGGATACAAACACGAGGGCAGCACATGATATGGTACTTACTTCAGTATCGTACACACAGCTATGGAAGCATATATAAGCTCGGGACATACACTACACACCTACACAGATGCTTATGATCTCTTGAAAGCAAGTGTTCATCCTGGTTTTGGACTTCTCAGTGCATATCCCCTACCCAACGGACTCATTCAGACACAGACGCACACGTGTTCACAGACACACCCTTTTTATGTGTGTACGCATGATTACAACTACTGTACAGAGGTCTGTGCGAGCTAGACAGACCACTCGGGCTGGAAGCCCCACTGTGATGCATTGTGGAGGAAGCCTTCATATCTCAGCCTGGCTTGAAACTGCATGCAAGGTCCATCTCAGCAACTCTGTGAGCTGCACTGAGCCTGGGACCCCTAGATGGTGTTGTGTTATATCTCGATATTTGCATGCAGAAATAGTGCAACACAAGTCTGTCCTTAATAACTTTTGCATGAGGATATCGCTATCGATGTTGAGAAAAGGGCGGGAGGAGCCGGATAAGAACTGTAGGGTATGCTGCTATAATGCGTTATAAATGTGTCCTTGATGAGGTGGACGCGGTCAAATAAATATTTAGTTTTTGTGCCACATTGTTTATGGCTTCACAATTGTGAAATGTTATAAGCTTTATGTTTGTTTATATGAAGGGTTATGACTAATGTTAACGAAGTACTATGGCAACACACTTTAAGGGAATTGTTTTTGTTACATTCATGAGATCACCTGTCTTGATGATAGGTCAGAGGTTAGAGGTCATGGTTCATGGCTACACAGAAAACCACACGGTGTGTGCTGGTCTTGTATGTCTCATCCTTGTGTACATGTATGTCTGCACCTGTTGTGGGTGTGTGTAAATATATTTTTTGCACTGAATGTACCAAAGGTTTGGGGCTTGCATAGTCAACCATGTCTCCCTAATTTTGTCAGGTTGACAGAATTAGGAATGACCCCAGCCTCGGCCACACATCCCCTTGAGTTTAGAGGGGCAGTTTCATGGCATGCCCAGTAACCATTCACAACTGTTTTTAAATCATTTCTGCCAATCAATACATTTTCCACGCTAAGGATTTTTCTTCTGCTGCAAATGTCCAAATAAGAATAAAGTCAGTTTGCTCCTCACCCAATGAGGACCAAGCTCACCGCCACCACCACTCCCCATGGCTGATCAATTACCAATAGGATTGGACATCTGTGTCAGAACTACTCTATGCAAAAGCTCCTGTATCTCTCCATTTCACCACCATTATTGTATTAAAAGACAATGACAAATGTCAAGTTTTAATTGGTAAGTTTTAATTAGCGATACATGAATGCGTGTTTTCTTTCTGTGTATCTTTTGAGAGATGAACCAGGGGCTCAGCTAGTGGGCCCAATGTTTAGAGAGCAGCAGATGAAGATCTACAGCATAAAATGGACATGGTTTTCTGTTCTATAAGATAGAGAATATCTCTTCTTCTATCCTATATATTTCTTTCTGAAGAAATAAACAAACACATCTTATTTTAACTGTGCATTCCACAAACAACATCTATAGGAAAAAATTTAAATACCCAGGCCCAACTAATAAATTCAAAGGCAAAGTATGTTTTTTTGCTGATCAATGATTGTATTGATGGTTTCAGCTTTTTGTGCAATACATCAGAATGACCCTGTCCTAGGGAGACAATTGTTCTGTGATCAGATAACACAATGTTATTCTCTTTCAAGTAATCGTTTTGGTATTTCACTTATGGGATACGCCCCCAGCGTATTCTTCAGAAGCCTTTGCTAAACTACACCACCCATGATTGGCTGGACTTCGAGACGTGTGAGTTGGGGAAAGGTGTCCCTCCTTAAAAAAAATTAAAAAAAAGTCAGACTGTCATTGAAACACCTCTTCTCGCTTCTCATCAGAAAGCTTACCTCGACACGGCTGCATTTTCCAGAGTTAGCTAAACTGTTCACAGACGTGAGCTTAGAACTCGCTCGCCAGGCCCGATTCTCTGGAATGTGCAGTGGTGGCAATTTTCCTTTTCCTTCACCATAGTTAGAGGAATATTATTAGAGGGAGGACCGGGTATAGCTGTGACACGGCTACCTCGTTCACGACGAAGTTGGCTGTATCCCAACAGTGATTAGTCGTTAGCAAGCTAGCCACCACGCTAGCTAGCTTTTGTGGTTTTACTTAGCTATTAGTACATTTTTCTATCTTTTCTAATCTGTCATTTCGGAAACGGTATCCGGCCATTCGAGTGCCACAGAGTGAAAGCTAGAAATTTAGCATCCCAGCTATGGCAACAAAATAATCTCCCATTCCAAACGAAGGGAAGCTCCTGGCACGACTCTGTACCTGTGGAAACAAGATATCGGCCAAGGACACCCACTTGGTGTGCTCCGCTTGCCTTGGGCTGCAACATGGCCGGGAAGTGTCAGCCTCCATTGGCTCCTGTCCACACTGTGCCCTCTTCACTGTGACTATTCCATGTGAGAAATTGCCAATAAACTGAAGATCTCGTACAACGCTGTCTACTACTCCTTTCACAGAACAGCGCAAACTGGCTCCAACCAGAATAGAAAGAGGAATGGGATGCCCCGGTGCACAACTGAGCAAGAGGACAAGTACATTAGTGTCTAGTTTGAGAAACGGATGCCTCACAAGTCCTCAACTGGCAGCTTCATTAAATAGTACCTGCAAAACACCAGTCTCAACGTCAACAGTGAAGAGGCGACTTGGGATGCTGGCCTTCTAGGCAGAGTTGCAAAGAAAAAGCCATATCTCAGGCTGGCCAACAAAAATAAAATATTAAGAATGGCAAAAGAACACAGACACTGGACAGAGGAAGATCGGAAAAAGTGTTACGGACAGACAAATCTAAGTTTGAGGTGTTCGGATCCCAAAGAAGAACATTCGTGAGGCGCAGAAAAAATTAAAAGATGCTGGAGCAGTGCTTGACGCCATCTGTCAAGCATGGTGGAGTTAATGTGATGGTCTGGAGGGGTTTTGGTGGTGGTAAAGTGGGAGATTTGAACAGGGTAAAAGGGATTTTGAAGGGAGGCTATCACTGGATTTTGCAATGCCATGCCATACACTGAATTGGAGCCAGTTTCCTCCTACAACAGGACAATGACCCAAAGCACAGCTCCAAACAATGCAATACCGATTTATGGAAGAAGCAGTCAGCTGGCCAGCACAGTCACCGGATCTCAACCCTATTGATCTGTTGTGGGAGCAGCTTGACAGTATGGTACGTAAGAAGTGCCCGTCAAGCCAATCCAACGCGTGGGAGGTGCTTCAGGAAGCATGGGGTGAAATCTCTTCAGATTACCTCAACAAACTGACAACTAGAATGCCAAAAGTCTGAAAGGCTGTAATTGCTACATATGGAGGATTCTTTGACGAAAGCAATGTTTGAAGGACACAATTATTTCAATTAAAAATCTTTACTTATAACCTTGTCAACATCTTGACTATATTTTCTATTCCTTTTTCATTGAAAACAAGGACATTTCTAAGTGACCCCAAACTTTTGAACGGTAGTGTATGTATATTTGTAAACAGCTGGTGCATGAACTCTAAGGAAGTCTCAAGATTTTACTCTACCTCAGGCGAGGATCTCATTAAAAGCTGTAGACCCCACTATTTACCAAGACAGTATTCATCTATATTCTTCGAAACTGTCTATTTACCGCCATAAACTGATGCTGGCACTAAGACCACACTCAATGAGCTGTATATGGCCGTAAGCAAACAGCAAAACGCGGCGGTGCTCCTAGTGACCGGGGACTTTAATGCAGGGAAACTATAATCCGTTTTACCATAATTCTACCAGCATATTAAACGTGTGACAAGAGGGGAAAAAAACTCTAGACCATCTTTACTCCACACACAGAGACGCGTACAGAGCTCTCCCTCGCACTCCATTTGGAAAATCTGACCATATCTTCCTGTTTCCTTCTTACATGCAAAAACGTTCCGGGATTTGTCCGAAGGCATTGAGGAGTACACCACATCTGTCACTGGCTTCATCAATAAGTGCATTGATGACGTCTTCCCCACAGTGACCGTAAGTACATACCCAAACCAGAAGCCATGGATGACAGGCAACATCCGCACTGAGCTAAAGGGTAACGCTGATGCTTTCAAGGAGCGGGACTCTAACCCGTAAGCTTATAAGAAATCCGACGAACCATCAAACAGCCAAAGCGTCAAAACAGGACTAAGATTGAATGGTACTATACTGGCTTCGACACTCGTCAGATGTGGCAGGGCTTGCAAACTATTACAGACTACAAAGGGAAGCACAGCTGTGAGCTGCCCAGTGACACAAGCCTACCAGATGAGCTAAATTACCTCTGTGCTCGTTTTGAGGCAAGTAACACTGAAACATGCATGAGAGCATCAGCTGTTCCGGACGACGTTCTCTGTAGCCTATGTAAGACCTTTTAAACAGGTCAACATTCACAAGGCCGCAGGGCCAGACGGATTACCATAACGTGTACTCTGAGTATGCACAGACCAACTAGCAAGTGTCGTCACTGACATTTTCAACCTCTCCCTGACGGAGTCTAATACCAACACCCTGGACCCACTCCAATTTACATACCGCCCCAACAGATCCACATATGATGTAATCTCTATTGCACTCCACACTGCCCTTTTCCACCTAGACAAAAGGAACACCTATGTGAGAATGCTATTCATTGACTACAGCTCAGCGTTCAACACCATAGTGCCCTCAAAGCTCATCGCTAAGCTAAGAACAATGGGACTAAACACCTCCCTCTGCAACTGGATTCTGGACTTCCTGATGGACTACCCCCAGATGGTAAGGGTAGGTAACAACGCATCCGCCACGCTGGTCCTCAACAGGGGGGCCCTTCAGGGGTGTGTGCTCAGTCCCCTCATGTACTCCCTGTTCGCTCATGACTGTGTGGCCAGGCACGACTCCAACACCATCATCAAGTTTGTCTACCATACAACAGTGGTAGGCCTGATTACCCACAATGATGAGACAGCCTGTAGAGAGGAGGTCAGAGATCTAGCCGTGTGGTGCCAGGACAACAACCTCTCCCGCTATGTGATCAAGACAAAGGACATGATTGTGAACTACAGGAAAAGGAGGACCGAGCAGGACCTGTCGTGGCTGAATCAGAATTAGTTAGGTAACATTGATAAATAAGATGTAAATGAAACATAATCATGCTTATGTGAGATATGGTAATAGAATGTCTTCTTTTGGATAATACTGTTGGCAGTTTGCAGTTATCCCTTCTCTGCTAGGGCTTAGTCACTTGGGGCCCAGAGAGGGGAGAGGTCAGGCTTGTCTTCATATGTCAATGTATCTGTTAAACCATGTGATGCTATGAAGAATATCAGAAGGGGAGGAGGACAGAATGGAGGTTTGTCTTCTTATGGGAATGTGTCTAACTATTGTATGTCCCATCTGAGGTTGCCCTTATCTTGCTTTAGTATATAACCTAAGAGGTTCACTGTCTTTTCTGATCTTGTCCAGGAGGGGGTGTATTTGAGATGGGAGTATCTAGAATTGACAATTCTGGATGAGGTAATGGTTTGGTACTATCTTGTACCAAGAACGAGATAAGAACTTCGTTTAGGAGACCAAACTGAATGATAATTTATAGCTAATGCTATCTGACTATGGGATACTCCTCTTTCAAGTAAAAGGTTATTTGTGAACTGTTCCTGAGATCTGTGTTTCGTCATGTGAGTTGAGATGGGTGTGTCTTGGCTATAAATGATACTAAGAACTGTTTTGTAGGGACTCATTTATAGACACTGAATTGATCTGAGAGTCAAAAAGGGCTATGGTGAAGCTCATATTATTAAAGATGCACTTTCTAATATAACTCTGACTTGTGTGTGGTTTGCTCTCTCAATGTTTAGTAATACAGGAAATTACCACGACAGACCCCATTCTCCTCAACAGGGCTATAGTGGAGCAGGTTGAGAGCTTCAAGTTCCTTGGCGTCCACATCAACAAAAAACTATCATGGTCCAAACACACCAAGACCGCCGTGAATAGGGCACGACAAAGCCTATTCCCCCTCAGGAGACTGAAAAGATTTGGCAAAGGTCCTCAGATCATCAAATGGTTCTATAGTTGCACCATCGAGAGGTTGCATCACGGCCTGGTATGGCAAATGCTCGTCCTCCGACCGCAAGGCACTACAGAGGGTAGAGCGTATAGCCCAGTACATCACTGGGGCCAAGCTTCCTGCCATCCAGGACCTCTACCAGGCGGTGTCGGAGGAAGGCCCTAAAAATTGTCAAATATTCCAGCCACCCTAGTCATAGAATGTTCTCTCTGCTACCGCACGTGAAGCGGTCCCGGAGCGCCAAGTCTAGATATAAATACTTCTTAACAGCTTCTATCACCAAGCCATAAGACTCCTGAACAGCTAATCAAATGGCTAACCAGACTATTTGCATTTCACCCCCCCCCCCCCCCCCCCCCTTTACGCTGCTGCTGCTCTGTTTACTATCTATTCATAGGCACTTTAAGTCTACCTACATAACTAAATAAATAACTTCACAGATCTTCATTGTAAAGTGTTTAAACACTGTTTCCCATGATTGTTCAATGAACCATAAACAATTAATGAACATACACCTGTGGAACGGTTGTTAAGACACTAACAGCTTACAGACGGTAGGCAATTAAGGTCACAGTTATGAAAACATAGGACACTATGAGGCCTTTCTACTGACTCTGAAAAACACCAAAAGAAAGATGCCCAGGGTCCCTGCTCATCTGCGTGAACATGCCTTAGGCATTGCAATGTCCGTACTGTGAGACTCCTAAGCCAGCGCTACAGGGAGACCACGTGTGGTCACCAGATATAACCAGCAACAACGTCGTCGATGGGCACAAACCCACCATCGCTGGACCAGATAGGACTGGCAATAAGTGCTCTTCATTGACGAGTCGCGGTTTTGTCTCACCAGGGGTGATAGTCGGATTTGCGTTTGTCGTCGAAGGAATGAGCATTACACCGAGGCTTGTAATGTGGTGCGGGATCAATTTGGAGGTGGACAGTCTGCCATGGTCTGGAGCAGTGTGTCACAGCATCATTGTACTGAGCTTGCTGTCATTGCAGGCAATCTAAACACTGCATTACAGGGAAGACATCCTCCTCCCTCATGTGGTACCCTTCCTGCAGGCTCATCCTGATATGACCCTCCAGCATGACAATGCCACCAGCCATACTGCTCGTTCTGTGCATGATTTCCTACAGTGTCAGTGTTCTCCCATGGCCATCGAGGAGCCCGGATCTCAATCCCATTGGGCACGTCTCGGACCTGTTGGATCGGAGGGTGAGGGCTAGGGTCATTCCCCCCAGAAATGTCCGGGAACTTGCAGGTGACTTGGTGGAAGAGTGGGTTAACATCTCACAGCAATAACTGTCAAATCTGGTGCAGTCCACGAGGAGGAGATGCACTGCAGTACTTAATGCAGCTGGTAGCCACACCAGATACTGACTGTTACTTTTGATTTTGACCCCCCCCCCCCCCCCCCCCCCCCCCCCCTTTGTTCAGGGACACATTATTCCATTTCTGTTAGTCACATGTCTGTGGAACTTGTTCAGTTTATGTCTGTTGTTGAATCTTGTTTTGTTCATACAAATATTTACACATGTTAAGTTGAGGACAGTGAGAGGACGTTACATCTTACCTCAATTGCCTTGACTAACCAGTTCCCCACACATTGACTCTGTACTGGTACCCACTGTAAATAGCCTTGCTCCTGTTATTTTACTGCTGCTCTTTAATTATTTGTTACTTTTATTTTTTACTTGACACTTATTTTTCTTACCTGCATTGTTTGTTTTTCCCCACCCAAAATTGTATTTTTTGTTAAAATCTTTACCCTGTTTCTCCCCTATCCAATTGGTAGTTAGTCTTGTCTCATCGGCTGCAACTCCCGTACGGACTCGAAGGTCGAGAGCTGTGCGTCCTCTGAAACACAACCTAACGCACTGCTTCTGGACACAATGCCCACTTAACCTGAATTTGGCCCATGTGACAAGTAAATTTGACTTGATGTCCCACTACGAGGGTACCCAAAGTCCAACGGGCGGACATGCAATTACTACCAGTCTTTCAGAAGGCCTGGAGGAGGTTAACCATACCTGGAGTACACCTTTCTCCTCCAAGAACCCTATCCAAGGCGGGTCGGTGTTGGACTGTGTTGACATGGAAGGGATTGGGCTTGCCCACACGCCCCCCATCCAACCACTGGTGGCTTCCCATCAACACCCTAGCCAGAAGTCCTCCATGACCTCAACTGGCCCCACCTTACCAACCAAGTACAAGCACTTCCAGTCCTCCCCGACAGAGAAGGTCTACAAGTTAGTCACCACAGGGGTGAGGGATGTCAGTACCCAATGTCAGTTCACACTAAAAATATGTTACCACTAGCGCAGCCAAGCTACAGGCCAAGTGCGCAGTCAGACATGTTTCTGACTAAATCAAAACAAACAGTGTGCCTGCCTACAACACCACCAGAGGGCACTACTGCTTTTTCTGTAGTGATAGGCCACATAAGCGTTTTCCCGCTGCAGACCAGCCGAGCATGCGCAGTGCGTTTTCTACTGTCAAATACCCTTCCCCTGACAGAGGGTGCTCCTGCAATTTGCAGTCACCCCACCTCGATTAGAGAGATTTATATACACTCGAGCTCCGGGGGAACCTGCGTGTGTCCTCTGGGAGCAAATCGCAACGCTACAGAACAGTCAGCTGCTCTTGGAACACCTGATATTTCTAGGTTTCAGAATAAACACAGCGAAGAGCATTCTAATTCCCACGAAAACTGTTTCTAGGTTTAACCCTAGATTAGGTATCATTCAAAGCTTGCCTTTCAGTGAAACGTATAAGAACATTCCAGAATTGCCTAGCACTGTTTCGCACAGGGTACCTGGTCTCTTTCAAAACATGCCTGAGGCTGCTAGGTTTGATGGCATCCGCTTTAGTAGTCATCCCATTAGGACGCTTGAATATGAGAGGGTTTCAACGCTGAGTCTGAGCCCAATATGTCACAAACATCCGTGTACAAATCTCCATAAGTTGCACTGCACTCCTGGAGACACCCAACATTTCTTTAACAGGGTGTCCAGATGGGCACTGTTTATCCAGAAAAGTAGTCAAGATTGACTAATCTCTCTTGGGTTGGGGTGCGACCCTACTCGCTTGAGTAGCCTCGTTTCACTTACAAAAATTAAATTAAACCAATCTAGTGTTCAGCGAAATAACACAATGTCAAATACAGGTAACCTAGTCAAATAATTAACATTCAATCACATTAACTGTTACTCTCTCGCGGGAATTCCACTAATGGTCCATATGTAGCCAAATGTAGTTGCTGCTCATGTTGGTATCTGTACTGATGGCACAAAAGCCATGACAGGGAGACATAGTGGAGTGGTAACGTGCGTGCAAGCAGTTGCTCTCAACGCCACTTGGGTACACTGCAGCATCAACCGAGAGGCTCTTGCTTGCCAAGGAAATGCCTGACAGCTTGAAAGATGTTTTGGACACAACAGTAAAAATGGGTAAATGTTAAAGCAAAGCCCCTGAACTCTCGTGTATTTTCTACACTATGCAATTATATGGGCAGCAACCATGTAACGCTTTTACAACATACAGAAGTGCACTGGTTATCAAGGGGCAACGTATTGACACATTTTTTTTTAAATTGAGAGACGGAGCTTAAAGTTTTCTTTACTGACCATAATTTTCACTTGTCTGACCGCTTGCATGATGACGAGTTTCTCACACGACTGGCCTATCTTGGTGATGTTTTTTCTCGCCTGAATGATCTGAATCTAGGATTACAGGGACTCTCCGCAACTAGAGTGGGGCAAAAAAGTATTCAGTCAGCCACCAATTGTGCAAGTTCTCTCACTTAAAAAGATGAGAGAGGTCTGTAATTTTCATCATAGGTACACTTCAACTATGACAGACAAAATTAGGAAAAAAAATCCAGAAAATCTCATTTGATTTATTTGCAAATTATGGTGGAAGATAAACTTTTGTTATTGACCAAATACTTATCTCAATACTTTGTTATATACCCTTTGTTGGCAATGACAGAGGTCAAACATTTTCTGTAAATCTTCACAAGGTTTTCACACACTGTTGCTGGTATTTAGGCCCATTCCTCCATGCAGATCTCCTCTAGAGCAGTGATGTTTTGGGGCTGTTGCTGGGCAACATGGACTTTCAACTCCCTCCAAAGATTTTCTATGGGGTTGAGATTTGGAGACTGGCTATGCCACTCCAGGACCTTGAAATGCTTCTTACGAAGCCACTCCTTCGTTGCCCGGGCGGTGTGTTTGGGATCATTGTCATGCTGAAAGACCCAGCCACATTTCATCTTCAATGCCCTTGCTGACTCAAAATCTCACGATACATGGCCCCATTCATTCTTTCCTTTACACGAATCAGTCGTCCTGGTCCCTTTGCAGAAAAACGGCCCCAAAGCATGATGTTTCCACCCCCATGCTTCACAGTAGGTATGGTGTTCTTTGGATGCAACTCAGCATTCTTTGTTTTCCAAACACGACGAGTTGAGTTTTACCAAAAAGTTATATTTTGGTTTCATCTGACCATATGACAGTCTCCCAATCTTCTTCTGGATCATCCAAATGCTCTCTAGCAAACTTCAGACGGGCCTGGACATGTACTGGCTTAAGCAGGGGGACACGTCTGGCACTGCAGGATTTGAGTCCCTGGAGGCGTAGTGTGTTACTGATGGTAGGCTTTCTTACTTTGGTCCCAGCTCTCTGCAGGTCATTCACTAGGTCCCCCCGTGTGGTTCTGGGATTGTTGCTCACCGTTCTTGTGATCATTTTGACCCCACGGGGTGAGATCTTGCGTGGAGCCCCAGATCGAGGGAGATTATCAGTGGTCTTGTATGTCTTCCATTTCCTAATAATTGCTCCCACAGTTCATTTCTTCAAACCAAGCTGCTTACCTATTGCAGATTCAGTCTTCCCAGCCTGGTGCAGGTCTACAATTTTGTTTCTGGTGTCCTTTCACAGCTCTTTGGTCTTGGCCATAGCGGAGTTTGGAGTGTGACTGTTTGAGGTTGTGGACAGGTGTCTTTTATACTGATAACAAGTTCAAACAGGTGCCATTAATACAGGTAACGAGTGGAGGACAAAGGAGCCTCTTAAAGAAGAAGTTACATGTCTGTGAGAGACAGAAATCTTGCTTGTTTGTAGGTGACCAAATACTTATTTCCCACCATAATTTGCAAATAAATTCATTAAAAATCCTACAATGTGATTTTCTGGAATTTTTTTTCTCATTTTGTCTGTCATAGTTGAAGTGTACCTATGATGAAAATTTACAGGCCTCTCATCTTTTTAAGTGGGAGAACTTGCACAATTGGTGGCTGACTAAATACCTTTTTGCCCCACTGTATATTCAATATGCGGGACAAAATTGAAGCTATGATTGAGAAGTTGGAGCTCTTCTCTGTCTGCATTAACAAGGACAACACACAGGTCTTTCCATCCATTTATTCGATTTTTTGTGTGCAAATGAACTCAAGTTTGCGGACAATGCCAAATGTGATATAGTGAAGCACCTGAGTGAGTTGGGTGCGCAATTACGCAGCTACTTTACCCGAAACGGATGACCGAAACAACCTGGATTCAGTTATCCCTTTCATGCCCTGCCTCCAGTCCACTTACTGATATCTGAACACGAGAGCCTCATCATCAATAATAGTCTGGGTAGCTATTTGATTAGATATTCAGGAGTCTTTTGGCTTGGGGGTAAAAGCTGTTAAGAAGTCTTTTGGAACTAGGCTTGGCGCTCCGGTAACGCTTACCTTGTGGTCATAAGAGATGGTGGCAGAAACATTTATGTACAAAATAAGTTACAAATAACACAAAAAAGACACACACAATAGCACAATTTGTTAGGGGACCGTAAAACGGCAGCCATCTCTTCTGGCACCATTAAGTATTCCAGCGAGTTGGGACACTAAAAACTGTAATATTTTATGTTTCACCTAGTCGTGGCTGAACGACGACATGAATAACGAACAGCAGACAGGTTTACGCTTTTGTGGCAGGACAGAACAGCCGCCTCTGGTAAGATTAGATATGTGTATTTGTAAACAACAGCTGGTGTACGAAATCTAAGGAAGTCTCTAGGTTTTGCAAATACTGAAAAGCTAACTTTAGGTTACAACCGTAACCCCGGTTCTCTGATAGTATGAGTGAGGTATTTCACCAGACCACCCTCCTTGCATGAGTGAGGAAGAGCTGTTGCTAATTTTGAATTACTCAGACACTGTGTGGGACCTTTTTATAGGGTAGGAAGACACCCTTCCCCGATGCACACGTCCCGATGTCCAGTCAATCATGGCTGGTGTAGTGTAATAAAAGCTTCTGACAAATACGCTGGGGGCGTAGCCCACAAGTAAAATACCTCACTCATACTATAGAGAACCGGGGTTACGGTCGTAACCTAAAGTGTTTTACTTTGAATATAACCACCAGAGGGCATCAGGGGTCACAGGTTCACGTCGACGAGCCGTCTCTTTGACAACCTTTCCAAAAAATGTGTTAATACCTAACAAATGATTTAAATGAACACCCAGTCAAGTTAGAAGTATAAATTAAGTTACTACTGATGCACGGGTTAAAATATTTATTGTATTATGAAAATTGAGATGAAGTTGAAAAGACTTAGACACGTCGCGCCTGCGCAGAACGAGGCGACAAAATGTCAAAACCGTCCGAACGAGATTGGTCGCAATCTAAATTTGAAGACGTGTTGCTCACATCAACGGGAGGAAGGATTTTATCCAGATGCTAGCTAGGCACTAAACTCGCTTATTAATGAACACAGTCAATAGGGAAAGTTTAAGTTGTTTGTCAATCAACCCGATAAGTGACAATTCGTGATGTATAGTTAGCTGTCTATTAAAGAAAAGTAAAAAGGAGCTAGTACGGTTGTTTAGATGGATAGCTAGCTAGCGAACGGTAGCCGTTGTTCTTCGTGACCTGTCTTTCAAGTAACTAACCTGCTGTTCTACTACTAACTAGTTATTATCCACAGCTAAAGCATCTCAAACTAGCTAGCTATTAGCTAGTAACTTAGTTAACGTTACTATGTAGCTATCCAGCTAATAGTTACAACATTGGCTAACTAAATAACTTTCAGCTAACTGGTTTAGCACTGGCTAAACACATTAGCTACTAGCTGGCTAGATAGTCTACGGCCTTGATTCGGCTTGACAGGTGCTAATTTATTGCCACAGTGAAGTCCGGCTAACAACAACGATGTCTCGCAGGCGGATTGACGGCCGCAATGGACCGACTGGGCTATTTGGAGAAATTCAAACCCATATCAATACGGAACCGATGGACAGTGTTTATGACATCACTGGCGAGTTGGGCAGGTGAGCCAATGTTACAATGTCCCCTTTTCAAACTTTCTCATTCCATCAACCCATTCTCTCAGTTCTTGTTATGACTCCAATGCATTCCATTGGCCTTTTGCATCCGAGAGAGCTAACGTTAGTGAGCTAATACTTACTCTCATCCTATCAAGGCTGGATACCATATTTAGCTATAACAACTATAAATCTAACTGTATTTGTTACATGCTTCGTAAACAACAGGTTTAGTATACTAACAGTGAACTGCTTATTTCCGGGCCCTTCCCAACAATGCATAGAGAGGGGGGGTGGTTGTGTGTGTGATAAAATAAGGAATAAATACACAAGGGGTAGCAGTACCAAGTCCATGTGCAGGGGTACGAGGTAATTGAGGTGTGTGTATGTATATACAGTGCCTTGCGAAAGTATTCGGCCCCCTTGAACTTTGCGACATTTCAGGCTTCAAACATAAAGATATAAAACTGTATTTTTTTCCTGACGAATCAACAACAAGTGGGACACAATCATGAAGTGGAACGACATTTATTGGATATTTCAAACTTTATTAACAAATCAAAAACTGGAAAATTGGGCGTGCAAAATTATTCAGCCCCTTTACTTTCAGTGCAGCAAACTCTCTTTAGCTTTAAACATCCCAAGGAGCACTGTGCAAGCGATAATATTGAAATGGAAGGAGTATCAGACCACTGCAAATCTACCAAGACCTGGCCGTCCCTCTAAACTTTCAGCTCATACAAGGAGAAGACTGATCAGAGATGCAGCCAAGAGGCCCATGATCACTCTGGATGAACTGCAGAGATCTACAGCTGAGGTGGGAGACTGTCCATAGGACAACAATCAGTCGTATATTGCACAAATCTGGCCTTTATGGAAGAGTGGCAAGAAAGCCATTTCTTAAAGATATCCATAAAAAGTGTCGTTTAAAGTTTGCCACAAGCCACCTGGGAGACACATCAAACATGTGGAAGAAGGTGCTCTGGTCAGATGAAACCAAAATTGAACTTTTTGGCAACAATGCAAAACGTTATGTTTGGCGTAAAAGCAACACAGCTGAACACACCATCCCCACTGTCAAACATGGTGGTGGCAGCATCATGGTTTGGGCCTGCTTTTCTTCAGCAGGGACAGGGAAGATGGTTAAAATTGATGGGAAGATGGATGGAGCCAAATACAGGACCATTCTGGAAGAAAACCTGATGGAGTCTGCAAAAGACCTGAGACTGGGACGGAGATTTGTCTTCCGACAAGACAATGATCCAAAACATAAAGCAAAATCTACAATGGAATGGTTCAAAAATAAACATATCCAGGTGTTAGAATGGCCAAGTCAAAGTCCAGACCTGAATCCAATCGAGAATCTGTGGAAAGAACTGAAAACTGCTGTTCACAAATGCTCTCCATCCAACCTCACTGAGCTCGAGCTGTTTTGCAAGGAGGAATTGAAATTTTTTCCCGTCTCTCGATGTGCAAAACTGAGAGAGACATACCCCAAGCGACTTACAGCTGTAATCGCAGCAAAAGGTGGCGCTACAAAGTATTAACTTAAAGGGGCTGAATAATTTTGCACGCCCAATTTTTCAGTTTTTGATTTGTTAAAAAAGTTTCAAATATCCAATAAATGTCGTTCCACTTCATGATTGTGTCCCACTTGTTGTTGATTCTTCACAAAAAAATACAGTTTTATATCTTTATGTTTGAAGCCTGAAATATGGCAAAAGGTCGCAAAGTTCAAGGGGGCCGAATACTTTCGCAAGGCACTGTATGTAGGTGTATATATGTATGTGTGTATATTTTGCTGCATCTCAGGGCTTGAGGCTACAGACACCCTGGTTCATATTCAGGCTGTATCACAACCGGCCGTGATTGGGAGTCCCATAGGGCAGCGAAAACCGGCCCAGCGTTGTCCGAGTTTGGCTGGTGTAGGTCGTCATTGTAAATAAGAATTTGTTCTTAACTCACTTGCCTAGTTAAATGTAAAAATATACTGTAAGTAGGTATAAAGTGACTAGGCAACAGGATAGATAATGAACAGTAACAGCAACAAATGTGATGAGTCAAAAGAGTTAGTCAAAAGAGTTAGTGCAAAAAGGGGCAATGCAGATAGTCTGGCTAACCATTGGTTAGCTATTTAGCAGTCTTATGGCTTGAGGGTAGAAGCTGTTCAGGGTCCTGTTGGTTCCAGACTTGGCGCATCGCTAATGCTTGCCGTGTGGTAGCAGATAGAACAGTCTTGGGTGGTCTTGGGTGGCCGGAGTCTTTTGACATTTTTTTGGGGCCTTCCTCTGACACCGCCTGGTATAGAGGACATGGATGGCAGGGAGCTCGGCCCCAGTGATGCCAAGAAGTTGCTGTACCAAGCAGTGATGCAGCCAGTCGAGATGCTCTCAATGGTGCAGCTGTGTACTTTTTTTTATGTGGAACCTTGATGCTTATCACACTGTAAATGCAATTGTAGTAGGCCTATCTACAAACAGATTTGTGGGTTAAGGATTTTCTCCCAATATAATTTCTGTTATCAAATTTCAGGAAAATCCGAACTTTACATTTTTTGTTCCATATTCAAACAGGATGACCTCAGTCCTTTTGTAAGTAGATAGCCTCATCTTTGTGACCTATCCTCACAAAGATATGTGACTATAAGTGCTGTATGTGTGCCTGTCCCAAACCTAACATGTGTTGCCTACCATAAAGGACCCATTACTAGGTACACCCTAGCCCAAGAATGTACTCTTAAGGAGTGAAGGCAGTCCGACCGTTACTCCTTATGTTCCAAAGACCTTAAGGTATTTTCAGAGGTAGACTGGCTCTGGAAGACAAAACAGCCAAACACAGACATGAATTGATTATTAGTTGCGATACAGTTCTAGAAGCATAAAGCCCTTTACTTTCATATCACATCAAAACACTTACTGTGCACTGTTTTAGCCGGCTTCATCACAGTTGCAGCCAACAGTATTTCAGTTACAACACATTTCTGGCAGCTTTCTTCTGTTACACACGGGTGTTTGAAGCAGGCTAGATAGGTAATTAGTACAGGTGGCCTCCTTTGTCTTCCAGTGAACACCTGCCAAATGCAGGTAGATTTTGTCATTTGTGGGTAAGAATGCCTTTTTCACCCAGCCACGTTGGCGGGTGGTCACACTGAGCATTTGGATATGCAAACATTCAATCCAAAGACCACATGAAGATGGTCGAATTGACAAGAAAGGCTACTAAAGTATGACTACTGTTGTGTTTCTTGGCCAGTTATATTGTTTTGTTCACAAGCTAGGTAGTTTGAGTTTGCTGCAACTGTCTGCTGCTAAGATGCTATCAGATTTTTTTTCTTCACAGACAAGACAGTGCCCAGTTACCGTGGTAACGGTCATCCCTTAAATGGGCAAGTGACATTTTTTAAGGGTACATTGTGCTTCATTGACCATGGATCACTCCAAAAACATTTTTATTCATGAACTTTGAGCTGTTCCTTATCAGTAAAACTGAAATACTTTAATTGTTCTCTTTGATTTATTTGTATGCTTCTACATTTCTATTTAGGAATACATCATGTACTCCTTGTAAACAAATATCAGCATAGAGATCTGAACTTCTCTACTCCTTCCATGACAGATTGACCAGGTGAATTCAGGTAAAAGCTATGATCCCTTATTGATGTCACTTGTTAAATCCACTTCAATCAGTGTAGAGATGAAGGGGAGGAGACATGTTAAAATAAGGATTTTCAACCCTTGAGACGATTAAAACATGGATTGTGTATGTGCGCCATTCAATGGGTGAATGGGAAAGACAAACTATTTCAGTGCCTTTAAACGGGGTATGGTAGTAGGTGCCAGGCACACCGGTCTGTGTCAAGAACTGCAACGCTGCTGGGTTTTTCATGCTCAACAGTTTCCTGTGTGTATCAAGAATGGTCCACCACCTAAAGGACAACTCTGGGCTGCGTTGGAGTCAACATGGGCCAGCATCCTTGTTGAACGCTTACGAGAACTTGCAGAGTCCATGCCCAACCAATTGAGGCTGTTTTTAGGGAAAAGGGGGGAGGGGGCTGCAAATTTATATTAGTAAGGTGTTCCTAATGTTTGATATACTCAATGCAATATAATAAAAAGGTTTTTGTGGCAGTGCAGGCACTTTGTTGAACAGTTGTAGAACTGTTTATTTGTTTTTACTTTTCCATCTAAATTAGTGTTGTCACGATACCAACATTTAATAATGATATGATACCAGGCGAAGTATCACTTTACTGAGTAGCCTAGCGCCCTGTTCGCCCACCCGCTTGTTCCCATTTTCTAAACGTTATGCTACACAAACTGATTCACTCTTCTATTCAATACAACAAATATTTAATTGAACCTCACTCTGTTCACTGTATAATAAATAGAATGCTGCATAGGAAAAATAGCATAATTAAATTGTTGCCAGCAGCAGAGTTGGTCACCAACCCCCTGGAAAACATGAACACAGCATAACCAGCATTGCTATAGGGTGAGTCAAATGGTCAGAGTGGGGTGTTCTCTCATTATGTGTCTGGAAGTAGCTAGCCAATATGGGGCAGTTAGCTTGGGTGCTTGACTGCAGTTGAGGTCAGAACGTTCGGATCAACCCGACTCATCGGCCAGAGCGTCCAGTGTGCTCTCTGAATGCGAAACATTCTGAATTTACAAATGGACAATCTGACAGCACAGTTGCAGTCACCAACGCTCTGAATAACATAATAGCCTAACCAGCTCTGCTAGGGCGAGTAATGTTCAGTGAGCTGTTGTCTCTCACTTAGATGTCTGGAAGTAGCTAGCAAGTTAGCTTGGATGCTTGACTGCTGCTGTTAGTACATTCGGATGAACCCTTAAAGAGATGGGTGGGGCTAAAGCTTAAGAGGGTGTGAACAATGTTGAATGGGTGTAGACAAAGAAGGGCTCTCCAATAGTAGTTTCAAAACATTCAAAGACCATTTTCTCAAACGTGAGTTTACAAGATTCACTATTAACGCATAATTACTTTCCACTTTGTTCCTCAACTGTAGTGTATGATGTACAATTTTGTAGCTCTGAGTCTACTTTTATCCCATGTAAAAAACGCAATATCAAAGTTTGCTATGTAAGACGGATTAAAAAATTCATTTTTTATAATAATAATTGAAGCCGGTCGTTCACATATAAGGTCCCACAGTTGACCGTGCATGTCAGAGTGAAAACCAAGCCATGAGGTCGAAGGAATTCACCGTAGAGCTCCAAGACAGGATTGTGTTGGCACAGATGTGGGGAAGGGTACCAAAAAATGTCTGCAGCATTGAAGGTCCCCAAGAACAGAATGGCCTCCATTCTTAAATGGAAGAAATTTCGGAACAACTAAGACTTTCTAGAGCTTGGCCGCCTGGCCAAACTGAGCAATCGGGGGAGAAGGGCCTTGGTCAGGGAGGTGACCAAGAACCCGATGGTCACTCTGACAGCGCTCCAGAGTTCCTATGTGGAGATGGGAGAACCTTCCAGTAGGACAACAAGCACTCCACCAATCAGGCCTTTATGATAGAGAGGCCAGACTGAAGCCACTCCTCAGTAAAAGGCACATGACCGCCCTCTTGGAGTTTGCCAAATGGCACTTAAAGGACTCTCTGACCATGAGAAACAATATTCTCTGGTCTGATGAAACCAAGATTGAACTCTTTGGCCTGAATGCCAAGCTTCACGTCTGGAGGAAACCTAGCACCATCCCTACGGTGAAGCATGTTGGTTGCAGCATCATGCTGTGGGGATGTTTTTCAGCAGCAGGGACTGGGAGACAAGTCCGGATCAAGAGGAAAGATGAACGGGGCAAAGTACAGAGAGAGATCCTTGATGAAATCCTTCTCCAGAGCGCTCAGGACCTCAGACTGGGGTGAAGGTTCACCTTCCAACAGGACAACGACCCTAAGCACACAGCCAAGACAACGCAGGAGTGGCTTCAAGGCAAGTTTCTGAATGTCCTTGAGTGGCCCAGCCAGAGCCCGGACTTGAACCTGATCGAAAATCTCTGAAAATAGCTGTGCTGTGATGCTCCACATCCAACCTGACAGCGCTTGAGAGCATATGCAGAGTAGAATGGGAGATACTCCCCAAATACAGGTGTGCCAAGCTTGTGGTGTCATACTCAAGAAGACTCTTGGCTATAATTGCTGCCAAAGGTGCTTCAACAAGATATTGAGTAAAGGGTCTGAATGCTTATGTGAACGTGATATTTCAGTTTTGATTTAATACATTTGCTAAAATGATAACTGTTTATGCTTTGTCATTATGGGGTTTTGTCAATTAATCAATTAGGCTAACGTAACACAGTGGAAAAAGTCAAGGGGTTTGAAAACTTTTCGAATCCATTGTACATGCATGTAAGGAGCCACATAAAGATTTATATTTTTTATACAGTTGAATATTTGAATCCTACCTCATGAGTAGCAGACCCTTTTCCTTTCTTCCTGTGCCAATCAAATTTGCTTAGACCTACTGTCAAGTCACCAGGTTGTTTGTTACTAGGCCAATTTTTTTAACCTTTATTTATCTAGGCAAGTCAGTTAAGAAATTCTTATTTTCAATGCACGTGAGAATCTCCAGATTCTGAACAAAAATACGTTAGGTGGCTTACTGAAAGATTCAATGGGATGGAGGACTTCAGTCGCTGTTCAAATCTTAATTTTCTTAGGTTTCCCTGAATGCTGTGGAATAACGGGAATGGAAGAATTCCTGGAAAAGGTAATACCACAACTACTGGGCCAGGAGAATTTTACACAGGCTCCCATAACAAACGAGCACATCCAACAGGTGACCCGAGAGGGGACACGATCAGTAAACCAAGGGGCATCATCGCCAAGTCCCTTAACTATAGGAACAAAGATAAAGTTCTGACTGGCCATCAAAGCCAAAAAGTCAGGAGTCAGACCTTTTGATGTATGGGGCCATCGGATCTATATCAACGCCGACATGAGCAGAGCCCTCTACATGAAAAAGCTATAAAGAAAAAGCTATGGGGAAAAATGAGTCCTGTTTTCTCTGGTGTACCCCACACAACTATGGGTCAAATGGCAGGGAAGAGACATCACACTGAAATCAGCTAAATAAATCGGGTTCCTGGATATAGAATGGTAGAAATAGCAATGAATGAACTGTATAGGTTAGGACAGCTTTTTAACAGATGATGTACGACAGATGCAATACTCGACTAAGCCTACTGAAATGAGGTGAAAGATGGACATTTACACCCCACCACATCAGATACAAAAGAAGGGTATGTGTTGTAAATCCCTTCACTTACAGGCCTAATTGAAAAGACAATCACAGCACCACTCGGGCAATCTGTCTAAATGAATAACACTTTAATGACAATTGGCTATGCAGCTTAATGACAACTCATTAATTGGTAGTCTATAGCCATAATCCATTTATTTAAGTAATGAACTGACGAGGGAATAGGACATGATTGCTATGATCTGGACAAAAAAAAAAAATGCTCCCCAGCTTATAGGCTACACTACATGGCCAAAAGTATGTGGATTCGGCTATTGCGGCCACACCCGTTGCTGACAGGTGTATAAAATCGAGCACACCGTCATGCAATCTCCATAGACGAACAAGTAGTAGAAGGGCCCATACTGAAGAGCTCAGTGACTTTCAACGTGACACCATAGGATGCCACCTTTCCAACAAGTCAGTTTGTACAATCTCTGCCCTGCTAGAGCTGCCATACAAGGAACTATTTCTGGGTACTTTGAATTGTTAAGAGGTGTAAAACAAGGTTGGCTATGTCACCATACCTATTATGGCCATTCAATTGTTTTCTTTAAAAATCAGATCTAATGATAACATCAAGGGGCAAAAAAATAAGGGTTTAGAGACAAGTATCAATGTACGCCGATGCTTAAAGTTTTCTCTTGAGTTAAACCTTGAAGGGCCTCATTGAGGACTTGGATAATTTCTCGAGTTTCTCTGGACTATAACCTGACTATGTTAAGTGTATATTGCAGATTGGCCTCTAAAAGATAAACTTTAAATTGTCATGTGGTCTCCCGATTTTAAATGGGCAGATGGTGAAGTCGATATGCTTGGTGTTCATATCCCTTGAAAAGTTCAGCGATCTTGCAACTTTGATTGAATATACTGAACAAAAATATAAACACAACATGCAACAATTTCAACAATTTTACTGAGGTTACAAGAAAAGCGGTCAAT
This sequence comes from Oncorhynchus mykiss, assembly GCF_013265735.2. Classification (NCBI taxonomy): domain Eukaryota; kingdom Metazoa; phylum Chordata; class Actinopteri; order Salmoniformes; family Salmonidae; genus Oncorhynchus; species Oncorhynchus mykiss. The sequence continues at coordinate 21,948,816 of NC_048586.1, read as the reverse complement.
TGAATTAAATAAATTTGCCCCCAATCTATGGATTTCACATGACTGGGCATGGGCGCAGCCAGGCCCAGCCAATTAGAATACGTTTTTTTCTCACAAAAGGGTTTTATTACAGAGACAAGTACTATTCAGTTTCATCAGCTGTCTGGGTGGCTTGTCTCGGATGATCCCTCGGGTGAAGAAGCTGGATGTGGAGGTCCTGGGCTGGTGTGGTTACACGTGGTCTGCGGTTGTGAGGCCGGTTGGACGTACTGCCAAATTCTCTAAATCGACATTGGAGGCGCCTTTATGATAGATAAATTAACATTCAATTCTCTGGGAACAGCTCCGGTGGACATTCCTGCAGTCAGCATGCCAATTGCACGATCCCTCAACTTGAGACATTGGTGGCGTTGTGTGACAACTGCACACCTATGTTAACTCATCACGGCTTTGCCACAAAATAAATAAAATAATTAGTCTAAGGAAATGCCTATTCCAATTTTATCTGCCACCCATTGAAAAATCTAATGGCTCAATGATTAGTATAAATCCAAAAATGTATCCATGTCTTACAGTAAAAATATTTGACAGCAATACCGTATAAGGTTTTTGATGTCCCAATACCTTGGTATCGGGTCTGAACTGACATATGACACAATTCACACAATCCAATTTCCATTTAAGCTATTATATAAAACACTTAATACAAAGGAGTGCTCAATATATGGGACATTGAACAGTCAGCCTTGTGCACGAGGAAACAGAATCAATAGAACATTTTATGGTACTGTCCATCGGTGGCTCGCTTTTGAAGTCAAGTCTAGGAATGGTTGTTATATCAGGATTCAGATGGACCTGCAAACTGTATTGTTAGGGGTTCTGAAAAACCACAATGGGTCAATTGGAAATATCATTATACTCTTGGGTAAAGTATTTATTTTTAGGGTATATTTGTAGAAATAGTACAAATAGGTAGGTCCAGGACTCTTCTATGAGTCCTATAGTAAAATGTAGGAATATATTGCAAAAGAAAATAGAAAAATTGCATTATACTGGGAAAGATGGGTTAATCTGTGGACATCGGTGGGTTGGAGTTAAGATCAGAGTGACTGGTGGATTGGCTGCTGTGGGTTAAAATCCAGCATTTGGAGAAAGATGAATTTATGTATCATTATTTAATTACAGGTAACTTAGATGTGAGTGACATAATAGCTTTAAGTAGAAGTATTGTAGTCTGAAGTGAGCGTCAATGAATGGCCTAGGGTACATCCCATCCCTGGTGTCTCATCTTACTAGTGCAATGCAGGACGAAGGAAGCAAGGACGTGTGGAAACTAGACTTGAGCTCAGCCACAGAGAAAGAGGAAATAGACTAAAATGGTCTTCTTCCTGTTTGTGTGTGTGTGTACAGGGTGGCAATTTGAGTTTTCCCTAGATTGTGAAATTGTCAATTCAATGTTAATTTACAGTACAAACTAGGTTTGGGCAGTATGCAGATTTTCATATTGTTATACCGTCCTTCTCTCATCCCGGGATTTACGGTATTACCATTTTAGTACACAAGGGGGTGCCCAAAAAACACAAAGCCCATTGGGCATCTATTACCAGAATGCTAACAAAATGAATAGAGAATTTCCATAAAGGCTGCTAGCTAAATAGGCTAGTGAGCACAAACGAAAATAAACTAATTGCAATGACAGGCAGTTATACATATCAGTATTAGCTACCGGATATAATTTTTGGTTAGTTTGGACATATACAAGCAAATGTGAACGAGAGACATTGTGCGAATGAACAAAATTTTGACACATGCTTGTGTGAAGGAAGAATAGTACTGGCTCTGGAGCAGCATGTGTACCTGTTTTGGTCAGAGAGGAGCAGACAGGCCGAGAACAGAGAGGATAAAAACGCAAGGAAATCAAGCAGTGGCAGCTGTACAGAACTCATTTTCAAACACTGCAGAAAGCGAACACTATATGATTCCCTGTCACCTTATTAATTCAGCCACTTGCTTAGATAACTCAAGCAGTCATTTTTACTTGCTAATTAATGTAGAATTCTGTGTTTTTGACGCAGGAGAAAACAGATCTAAAATGCCTCTTGTAATTTCTGCTCGGTATCAACCTTCATTTTGTGCTTTAGTTGCACTTCACGTGGATGAGAATTCACAAACAGTCATTCTATCAGTAGACAGTGCTTTTCTCCATTTAAAATGAAAGATTAACTTAAAGAAACCTTATGTTTCTTAGGTGTGTCCAAACGTTGGACTGGTACTGTACCTGTTGCTGCTAATGACCAAAAAGAGCTTCTGGGTATCAGAACAGCTATTACTCACCTCAAACTGGATGAAGATTTTTTTTTTTATATAATGAGTCCGACGTGAAGGATATACTCTTTCTCCAAGACCAAGCCAAAATCCCTATCATTTGATTGAAGAAAAGACAGAGGTACACGTGGAGGCAATCGGAGTGCCTTGTGAGAATTTTTCAGCAAGTGGATAACCCGCCTCAACCATTTTGAGACTGTCCTACCTACCATTTTTGAGACTGTCCTACCAACGGGACATTAATTCATATATTATGTTTCACCGAGTCGTGGCTGAATGACGACATGGATAATATACAGTCGGCGGGACAGAAATTCTGCGTCTGGTAAGATGGGTGATGGGATGTGTCTATTTGTCAATAACAGCTGCTGCACGATATTTAATATTAAGGAAGTCTCTAGGTATTGCTCACCTGAAGTAGAGTACCTCATGATAAGCTGTAGACCACCCTATCTACCAGGATAGTTTTCATCTATATTTTTCGTAGCTGTGTATTTATCACTACATACCGATGCTGGTACTAAGATCTCACTCAATGAGCTGTTTAATGCCATAAGCAAACAAGAAAATGCTCATCCATAAGCGGCGCTCCTAGTGGTCGGGGACTTTAATGCAGTCAAACATATCTGTTTGACCAGAATGTCACGTGCAACCAGAGTGAAAAAAAACTCTAGACCACCTTTACTCCACACACAGAGACGCATACAAATCTCCCTCGCCCTCCATTTGGCAAATCTGACCATAAGTCTATCCTCCTGATTCCTACTTGCAAGCCAAAACTGAAGCAGGAAGTACCAGTGACTCGCTCAATACAGAAGATGTCAGATGCGGATGCTATGCTACAGGTCTGTTTTGCTAGCACAGACTGGAATATGTTCTGGAATTCATCCAATGGCATTGAGGCGTATACCACATCAGTCACTGGCTTCATCAATAAGTGCGTTGATGACAACGTCCCGAGCTACAGGCTAGAGCTATGCCCTCAGACGAACCATCAAACAGGCAAAGCGTCAATACAGGACTAAGATTGAATCCTACTAGAACTACTCTGACGCTCGTCGGATGCAGGGCTTAAAATCGATTACGGAATGCAAAGGGAACCCAGCCACTAGCTGCCCAGTGACACGAGCCTTCCAGATGGGCTAAATGTTTTTTATGCTGGTTTCGAGGCAAGCAACCCTGAAGCATGCATGAGAGCACCAGTTGTCCCAGACGACTGATCACGCTCGCCGTAGCCAATGTGAGTAAGATCTTCAAACAGGTCAACATTCACTAGGCTACGGGGCCAGACGATTACCAGGATGTGTACTTAAAGCATGCGCGGACCATCTGGCAAGTGACTTCACTGACATTTTCAACCTCTCCCTGACCGAGTCTGTAATACCTACATGTTTCAAGGAGACAACCATAGTCCCTGTGCCCAAGAAAGCGAACGTAACCTGCCTAAATGACTACAGCCCCGTAGCACTCATGTTGGTAGCCATGACTTGCTTTGAAAGCCTGGTCATGTCTCACCAATACCATCATCCCGGAAACCCTAGACCCACTCCAATTCACGTACTGCCCCAACAGATCCACAGATGATGCAATCTCTATTGCACTCCACACTGCCCTTTCCCACCTGGACAAAATAACACCTATATGAGATTGCTATTCATTGACTACAGCTCAGCGTTCAATACCATAGTGCCCACAAAGCTCATCCCTAAGCTAAGCTCCCTTGGACTAAACACTTCCTTCCACAACTGGATCCTGGACTTCGTGACGGGCCGCCCCCAGGTGGTAAGGGTAAGCAACAATACATTTACCGTGCTGATTCTCAATACGAGGGCCCCTCGGGTGCATGCTTAATCCCCTCCTGTACTCCCTGTTCACCCACGACTGCATTGCCAGGCACGACTCCAACACCATCATGTCGTTTGCTGGTGACACAACAGTAGTAGGCCTGATCACCGACAACGATGAGATAGCCTATAGCAGGCCTGGGCTTCTCCAGTCCTCGGGGGCCTGATTGACCCCAATCTTTTGACCCAGCTAACACACCTGCCTCCAATAATCAACTAATCATGATCTTCAGTGTGATGCCAATCAGGCCCAGAGGACTGGAATTTCCCAGGCCTGGTCTATTGGGAGGTCAGCAGCGACGACAACAACCTCTACATCAATGTGAGCAAGACAAAGTAGCTGAAAAATCTACCAGCCACTCAGATTTTTTTAAATATTTTTTTTCAGCAGGAATTATAGCAAAACACCAAAAAGGCAGATGAGCATGCTTTGTAATGTTTCTAAAACAATAAATGTATTACTAGTAATAAGGAATGTGGTATATTGTTTAATTTCATTTTTTGTGACCATAGTCTTTTAACCAAACTATGAGACCATTTTCACCTGCCCCTTTACGCACAGGAGATTAAGTAGTAATGCAACTCGAGTTATGTTTGTGCCTGTGAGATAGCTGGCTAGCATTGTAGCATTGTCTTTTCCTTAGCAGTTGAAACGCAAACATTGAAAAACAACCTAACTTGTGAACAAAACAATGTAAAGAGCCAAGAAACACAAGGGCAATGTCTCACTTCAGTAGACTTTCGTTTCAAGTAAATTAGACTATCTTTCACTTAGCTCTTCATGTGCGCACATCCCCCAGCTAGGCAGTGTTGCAACGAAAGGTGCGATGGTCTATATAGGATTCGACTATTTGAGCAATTCATTTAACAACTATGAAACAAATACTTTGAAAACAGCTATTACAGTAGTTATTTCACTGCAAATGCTAAGGTGGCAGGTGAAATTGATTTTGGCATTGGCGGGTAAGATGTCTATCTGCATGTGGCAGGTGTTCATTTCAGACCCTGATTACCACAACTTGTTATAGTAGGGTGTGGGTATGGAGTGGCCTCATTTGAACCCTTTTCACACTACTAAACCAAGCTATAGGCTTACTAGGCTGGCCGGGTTATGCATCCACCTAGTTGCTATAACGGTGCTTGACAAGACAATGTGAGAAAAAAATATCAAAGCCGCCACAGTACGGTTTGGTTGGCAGTGCACCGTGGTTGTTGACTATAAGTCACTCTGGATAAATAATATATGCAGACACATTTATCCAAAGCAAAATGTAATGTTTGTCTAAATGTAAATATTAACTGATGTCATATTGTAACAGTTGTCTCCTTCAGCGTAGACTAAAATGACCCAGATAGTGTGTGATGAATGACTCGGCCCTCCCTTCGTCCTCTGTGCCAGGGGGAAATTTGCGGTGGTGAAGCGGTGCGTGGAGAGGTCCACAGGGAAGGTGTTTGCCGCCAAGTTCCTTCGGAAGCGGCGGCGGGGCCGAGACTGCCGGGCCGAGGTGGTGCACGAGATGGGTGTGCTGGAGGCGGCCCGCAACAACCCTCGCGTGGTTAACCTGCACGCTGCCTATGAGACAGACCACGACATCATCCTGCTGCTGGAATAGTGAGTTATGGCCAACTTTTAGATTGCACTCAATGCTATCAGTTCAATCAGTAGCAATTTTAAAGGTTTGTTGTTCACACATCCACCCCATCAGCTTCCTCCATTACATCTGTCAAGTCCTTAACCCATCTTTCAAATCCGCTATTTATGTATGTTTCTATTTTTTTTTTAAATGTAAACCTATCTTTGTACTGTACAGAGGCTATTTAAGAAAGTTTCTCATATCTGAGACAGTATGTGTGATTATGCCTTGAACTTCATTGGAATCAGTACTAATTTACACTGAATCCAACAAAACAGAAAGTAGAATGAAGAATGCAGATGGGCTGCAATCCACATTCTGTGCTTAAAGGGACACTTATGGATTTTGCCAATGAGGCCCGTTATCTACTTCCCTGGAGTCCGATGAACTCGTTGATACTATTATTTCTCTGCGTGCAGTTTGAAGAAAGTTACTAATTAGCGCGATACCCATAGACTTCCAGTCATGCGCTAACGTTAGTTAGCATTGGCTCGCAAATCTACCTCTATATTTCTTAATACCGGAGACAGACATAAAAATGATATCTACAAGTTCATCTGACACTGGGGAAGTAGATAAAGGGAAACCCCACCCTTAGCACTCTTGTGTATTCTGAGAGTCAATAGACATGTTTCCACCCTCCCTGTTTGTTTCATTGAGTTTTGAGAAAAGCCTTTCTAATCCTGCCCTGAAAGCAAAGTGCCTTTTAGAACTGAAAGGGGAAGGCTATTCCATTGGAAATACCCAATTATCTGTTGCCTGACCTGAAATTATATGAAACAAGCTTATACACTCAGCTGAGTCTCAACCACCTAGGTTTTATGGATGCAATCATGCAACAAAGTTTTATGATAGTTTGTGTTAGACACTGTGACACTCTCTCTCTCTGTGTGACAGTGCGGCGGGGGGTGAGATCTTTGACCACTGTGACTGTGATGAGCTGCTCCCAGAGGGCCAAATCACACGGCTGATCAGACAGACGCTGGAGGGCGTCCACCTCCTCCACCAGACCAGCGTGGTGCACCTGGACCTCAAGGTCTATCCCTCCACACCTCTTAATATACAGTGCCTTGCGAAAGTATTCGGCCCCCTTGAACTTTGCGACCTTTTGCCACATTTCAGGCTTCAAACATAAAGATATAAAACTGTATTTTTTTGTGAAGAATCAACAACAAGTGGGACACAATCATGAAGTGGAACGACATTTATTGGATATTTGAAACTTTTTTAACAAATCAAAAACTGAAAAATTGGGCGTGCAAAATTATTCAGCCCCCTTAAGTTAATACTTTGTAGCGCCACCTTTTGCTGCGATTACAGCTGTAAGTCGCTTGGGGTATGTCTCTATCAGTTTTGCACATCGAGAGACTGACATTTTTTCCCATTCCTCCTTGCAAAACAGCTCGAGCTCAGTGAGGTTGGATGGAGAGCATTTGTGAACAGCAGTTTTCAGTTCTTTCCACAGATTCTCGATTGGATTCTGGTCTGGACTTTGACTTGGCCATTCTAACACCTGGATATGTTTATTTTTGAACCATTCCATTGTAGATTTTGCTTTATGTTTTGGATCATTGTCTTGTTGGAAGACAAATCTCCGTCCCAGTCTCAGGTCTTTTGCAGACTCCATCAGGTTTTCTTCCAGAATGGTCCTGTATTTGGCTCCATCCATCTTCCCATCAATTTTAACCATCTTCCCTGTCCCTGCTGAAGAAAAGCAGGCCCAAACCATGATGCTGCCACCACCATGTTTGACAGTGGGGATGGTGTGTTCAGGGTGACATTGTTGCCAAAAAGTTCAATTTTGGTTTCATCTGACCAGAGCACCTTCTTCCACATGTTTGGTGTGTCTCCCAGGTGGCTTGTGGCAAACTTTAAACAACACTTTTTATGGATATCTTTAAGAAATGTCTTTCTTCTTGCCACTCTTCCATAAAGGCCAGATTTGTGCAATAAACGACTGATTGTTGTCCTATGGACAGTCTCCCACCTCAGCTGTAGATCTCTGCAGTTCATCCAGAGTGATCATGGGCCTCTTGGCTGCATCTCTGATCAGTCTTCTCCTTGTATGAGCTGAAAGTTTAGAGGGACGGCCAGGTCTTGGTAGATTTGCAGTGGTCTGATACTCCTTCCATTTCAATATTATCGCTTGCACAGTGCTCCTTGGGATGTTTAAAGCTTTAAAGCTTTTTGTATCCAAATCCGGCTTTAAACTTCTTCACAACAGTATCTCGGACCTGCCTGGTGTGTTCCTTGTTCTTCATGATGCTCTCTGCGCTTTTAACGGACCTCTGAGACTATCACAGTGCAGGTGCATTTATACGGAGACTTGATTACACACAGGTGGATTGTATTTATCATCATTAGTCATTTAGGTCAACATTGGATCATTCAGAGATCCTCACTGAACTTCTGGAGAGAGTTTGCTGCACTGAAAGTAAAGGGGCTGAATAATTTTGCACGCCCAATTTTTCAGTTTTTGATTTGTTAAAAAAGTTTGAAATATCCAATAAATGTCGTTCCACTTCATGATTGTGTCCCACTTGTTGTTGATTCTTCACAAAAAAATACAGTTTTATATCTTTATGTTTGAAGCCTGAAATGTGGCAAAAGGTCGCAAAGTTCAAGGGGGCCGAATACTTTCGCAAGGCACTGTATATAAGCAGAAGTGCACTGTGCACATACAAACATATGTACATACACCTAAAATACACCTCTCAACCCTATTTGCTCTCTTATGCAAGTGGTGATGTAAAGATGAATATCTTTGCTGCGATCACAATCTCATGCATGAAGTATTGTGAATGACTGGACCTGCTGTATACAGCTGTATTATGACAGCTGTATTATGACTCTGCACAACTTTGTTACCCTTTTGGACTACTCACCCAATCCCTCCCTCTTTCTTTCAGCCCCAGAACATCCTTCTAACCAGCCTGGCACCGCTGGGGGACATAAAGATTGTGGACTTTGGCCTGGCACGCAAACTGGGCATGGTCGGAGAGCTTCGAGAGATCTTGGGCACGCCCGAGTACGTGGGTAAGGCAACGTCCATGTAACATGCCTCCAATGTTCCTTCAACCAGCTGCAATTAAGTCTGACATTCTACAATAACAATGTTGTGATGTAATCATATGGCCTCTCTCGTTCTCCCTTTTCTCACCTTAGCTCCAGAGATCCTGAACTATGAGCCTATTACAACGGCAACTGACTTGTGGTGAGTCATCAATATTAACACAATGACTGTGGATTTATGTCCGTGCCTGCCTAAGGCACTTGTGTGAAGTATGTATGTTTGCAGGTCAACACATGTGTGCACCCTCTGACGCATTTGTACTAACTGTATTCTGGGTGTGTGTTATGTGTTCTTCAGGAGTGTCGGAGTGATTGCCTACATGCTGGTGACGGGTGAGTCTCCATTTGCAGGGGATGACAAGCAGGAGACGTACCTGAACGTGTCCCAGGTCAACGTGGACTATAGCCAAGAGGCCTTCTCCAGGGTGTCGGAGCTCGCTGTCGACTTCATCCGCAAGCTGCTGGTCAAAACTCCAGAGTAAGTGGGACTATCACCAGCCAGTAAAGGTTCAGGGAATTCTAATGGTTAAATCACTGCTACTGACAGGAAGCATTGGAGCAAATGCTTTTGTGCTTTTCATTTCTAATAATTGGTTTTGACCTTGGTCCCTCTTCACCCTCTCCACACAGGGACCGGCCCAGTGCAGCCGACTGCATGACCCACCCCTGGCTGTGGCAGCAGCATCAATACCCAAGTACCGAGCCTGTCCTGCCACAAACCCCCCGTGAGAGGAGCAGCGGTACCAAGTGGGCTGCCCCAGCCGAGGACCCAGAGGACAAGGAGAACTTCACCTTGGACTCACCCCACACCCAGGCCAAGAGGTTTCGCTTTGAGGAGGAGACACCTGCCACCACCAATGGTGGAGACGGGGACTTCTGAGGGGGAAAGAGCGACTCAGGCGCACCCCTCCCACAAGCTCCTATTTTGCTTTTATTGGTTTTATGCAGCAAGGAACCTGCCGGCAAGTGTCACCTACCCAAGAGCGCTTCTGTTCTGTTCTACTGCTCGCCAGTATCCAAGAGCGCCCAGCCAAACCAAAGATAGCCAGCTTCCTTTGTGATCTAACGTCAATTTGTCACTGTTTCTGTGTAGTTCGTGTTTCTAAATAATGCATTGATTTAAGATTAGTATTCTATTTTATTGTGAGCTGATTTGGTCATTTCTAGTGTCTTTGTTTTGTCAGGTATATTTTGTCCCTGAATTTAAAGAATGAGGCCAGATATATCTCAAGGGAAATTTATGCAATACTGTTTTGCCACAAGTAACTTTTAAAGGAGACATTTAAATAGTCAACAAATTATTACTTGACCATTTTTGCCAGGCCAGTAAGTGGTCGTCAGTGTTCTTAGTATTTTGTGCTAAAATCATTCGACAGAACACTGAACTGTGCAGATATGGGCTAAATCAGACTTTGAGGAAGTGAAAGTAAAGTACGTCCTCACACTATGTCCTTGTTTGCCTGACCCAAGCTGTACATTACCTCCCTACTGTCAAACAAGCTTCAGGCCATGGCTTGCGCACATTATATTCTGTGACATTGTGACATTCCCTTATCTTGCTCTCCAGCACGCCACATCTCAAAGCACAGTATGATGTCATCTTAGACAGGTTGTCTATGCACAGTACCAAGCCCTGGCCTGCATAATTAGTAAGCCAGCAAGTCACACTGGTGTCTGTCTATAACATTTACAGTTTACTGTTAACCCCAACTCTTCCTCTGATTTACAATTCCACAGTAATAGAGATTTAAGAGGGTTCTGTAAAAAGGTGACTCATGGACAGTAAACACCACACCCCACCCATGCTTACTCGAATGTCTTTCTTCAAATGTTTTCAGTTCCTCTTGAGTCATTTGCTTAGGGGAACTGTGACTGAAGCATTTAACTATTTATCATCTGGGTATTTAATTTGCTTACTCAACTGGAAAAAGTTGTTTTGCATTACATGTTATTTTTGTGTAACTTGAACACAATGTATTTCCTGATATTTACTGAAGTAATTTAATCTGCATTCCTTTAATTGGTATTAAAAAGCTACTGTGGTTTTTTTTTATGGCTAGGAAGCCTTAAGTTTAATGGGAGTCGGGTAGATTTGGGAATCATAACAGATTGTCTGTGTATGAAGGTGAGTTTATTCAGTCTTACTCCTCTGTTCATTCCATTTCCTCATCTCAGGGCAAATTACCATTCACTTTGGTCGTAACTACCGTGTGCCTCTTTATATTTGCTCTTTAAATAAGTTTTATATTCTAATCTGATTCTCAATATATTTATGTAATGGGATGGTGTTTTGTTTATATTTAGATGTACATATGTGTGTGCTTTATTTAACTGGATTCAAATGGGTTTATGAAGATACGGGTTGTATGGGATAGTATTGATGGCACTGCTTAACAAAAAGCTGTTTTGGTAAGGTGACATGAAATTGAAATATGCTTTGGTGGTGAATGTGGGATTTCCATGAAAGGTTTGGAAAAGTGATTAGAGATGGATTTAAAAGAGAAAAGATGGTTATGAGGATAGGGTATGACATTGAGATGGTTACAGAGAATGAGAACACATTGATTACGGAAGTGATGTATGTAAAGGTTTCGACTGAGATATTTGTACAGTTTTACCAGCAGAGCACTTCCATGTAGAAAATGAAAGTGCTCTTTTGTTGTTGTTCCCCATCCATTTGTGAATTTATGAAAGAATAACCCACCCTGAAGAATTTTTGTGAACCCTAACTGCCAGCAGACCTCAGCTGAACATGTCACTTTGTTCAAGGAGGTGCAAAGACCACATATCCTTGTTTGTTGTGGTCCTCAAGGTTTCCCAGAGATGTCACTGCCCTGGCACACACAATAGCCTTTGTCTTCGAGAGGGCTGTCTCCAGTCACGGCCATGCTCTCATTGTATGCTGTCATCCTAAAGGAGAACTGGAACACCAATACGTCATTAATGAGTGGTTCAGTAGTCAGTACTGTCCTCCGTTTAAAGACAGACACTTAAATGAAAAGCAGACGTCCGAGGCACTGCTGACACCAATCGGCACAAAGTGGACTTGTACAACTTGATTATATTTGTAAGATCTCCACTGCTGATTTCATTTTGTATGGCTGTCTGAATTTACTTTTACATACAGATACTAGTCAAGTGACCTGTGTGTTCTCTGGGGGCAAAGGTGACCAGTTTGCACTTCACATTCCTGTGGTGAGATCTTCTCCCACTTTACCAGGGTAATACTGAAGGAAACATCTGAGTCAAACTCATACCAGTTAGAAGCACAAGCAATAACCTTCAGACCGATGTTTATTTCACATTTGATAGATTTGTGGGTATATTACATTTGTTTTTAGAATGGATAATTTCAAATCCCCATTTGTATCTTCTGATCAACATCAATCTAATATTTAGGTGTCATCAGCAAACAAGAATGCTCATTAAAGATGATAGAAAACCTACATGGTGGATGGAGTCTGTCTACTTTTTTTCCTACATTTTGTCTTATCTCAATGGGTTCCCTCTCAGGTGCGAAGACCACAAGAAACATTTGTGGACAACATCTGCAAAGAATGGTCTTTAAACAGAGAAACTACCGGCGGCCATGAACAACAGAACTAAGGCATGCCATCATCTGGGGCATTGTGCTGCCAAAAGCAAGTAAGCAATTATCTCCATTGTTCTGCCATCTACTGATGAGGAAACATTGCCTCCTAGTGCTGATGGCCATGTGTCACATGTTTTTTTTTTTATATAGAAAAAAAGCTAAATCATCTTAAAGTAATATCAAAACAAATAAGGAGTTGATTGCAGTTGATTTGGCAATGACATTGACACACATTCCCCTATCACTCCCATTGACTTTCAGGATGAGGAACCATCTAACATCAAGTTGTAAAATCCTGAACTTCCCCTCTAAGCTCCACTTAAAACTTATCCATTTTCACTTATCCATTGTGGATGCACAAGTTGTAAGGACTTAGCTAGTACAGGTGTTTAATGACCGTATGTTACTTTATAATCGATGTTGTAATTGATAAGTTATGTGGACACCTTCAAATTAGTGGATTCGGTTATTTCAGCCACACGTTGCTGACAGGTGTGTAACATCGACAAACATTGGCAGTATAATGGCCTTACTGAAGAGCTCAATGACGTTCAACGTGACATAGGATGCCACCTTTTTAACAAGTTAGTTTGTCAAATGTCTGCCCTGCTAGAGCTGCCCTGGTCAACGAAGTGCTGGTATTGTGAAGTGGAAACATCTAGAAGCAACAGCGGCTCAGCCACGAAGTGGTAGGCCACACATGCTCACAGAACGGGACCGCCGAGTGCTGAAGTGTGTAAAAAAAAAGAAGTATGTCCTAGTATGCAACACTCACTCTTGAGATCCAACTGCCACTAGAAGCAACGTCAGCACAATAACTGTTTGTAGGTAGCCTCCGGAAATGTGTTTCCATGGCCGAGCAGCCGAACACAAGCCTAAAATCACCATGTGCAATGCCAAGCTTCGGCTGGAGTGGTGTAAAGCTCAATGCTCTTGATTTGACTCTGGAGCAGTGGAAACGCATTCTTTGGCGGGATGAATCACGCTTAACCATCTGGCAATACAATGGACAAATCTGGGTTTCGCGGATGCCAGGAGAACGCTATCTGCCGCAATGCATAGAGCCAGCTGTAATGTTTGGTGGAGGAGGAATAATGGTCTGGGGTTGTTTTTCATGGTTCAGACTAGGCCCCTTAGTTCCAGTGAAGGGAAATCTTAATGCAATGACATTCTAGACAATTTTGTGGCAACAGTTTGAGGAAGGCCCTTTACTGTTTCAGCATGACAATTCCCCCCCCCCCCCATGCACAAAGATGTCCATGCAGAAGTGGTTTGTCGAGATCGGTGTGGAAGAACTTGACTGGCCTGAATTGGAATGCCGACTGCGAGCCCAACATCAGTGCCCGCCCTCACTAATGCTCATGGCTGAATGGAAGCAAGTCCCGGCAGCACTGTTCCAACATCTAGTGGAAAGCCTTCCCAGAAGAGTGGAGGCTGCTATGGCAGCAAAGGGGGACCAACTCCATATTAATGCCCATGATTTTGGAATGAGATGTTCGACTAGCAGGTGTCAACATACTTTTGGTCATGTAGTGTACCTTAAAATGCATTTTGCATCATGATTGCATGCATGCAGCTAGGTATAATCAACCATTTACAAATATAAAAAGTGTTTATGACTGAAATAACCACTATACACACACACACACACACATTCCAACAGTATTGTATCTTTTAAGAGTTGTTCATTTATTTCTAAATGGGCAAATCATACAACAGCAGCTATGGAATAGCATGTCTTGAACAAAAACAGCATTTGAAAAATGGAATGGCTATGAAGTAGAAAAGTACATTCATTGCATTTCAGTAGCCATTGAAACAATCACCAGAAATCCAGCATGGTAGGTAATGCAAAAGCAGCTCTATAAGCTTACCAAGAGATATCACTCTAGTCTATTAGAATACAGTATGAATGCTGAACATCAGCCTGCAAGATTAATTTAAGCTAACCTCCAACTCAAAGTCCATCACTGAACATAAATCAATTTACAAGACGGGACATTCTGACCCAAGCAACATCAGGAAATGTAGTTGTTCCACACAAACACCACCAAGTGTTCCTTGGTGAAACAGAGGCCCACTCCAAGTCACCACAGTATGTCACTTGACATCAAGACAAAGTTCAATGGAAGGAGCTGCTGCACTTGAGCAATAGTCAACTGTTGCCCCCGAAATTATGCAAGAAAATAAACTTTACTCAACCACATTGGACATTGGATCAAAGCTACTTTTTAGATTACAATCAATGTGTTGTATTTCACAAAAAGGCAAAGATTACAATCAAGGTTAGATAATCTGACAATTGACAGGTCTGGCCCTTGATCTTAAGACATGCTCCGGAATTTTGGCGACTAGTAAGTACAGCATTTTTTAAACCTTTCGCTATGGGCTGGATGTTAAAGTGTAGTTCATACATGCATAATCTATGAGCAGAATTACTGTACTACCTAAATTAAACATGAAATCCCTAGTTAGAAAGTGACTTTACTGGAGGTTGTGCGGTGCCATTTCCCCAATTTTTTTCATTAAAGGTTTGATTTTGTGCTACATACTCTTTAAAAGGTGCATTCTGTCAAATGATCACATGCAAATAGCCCTTATTCGGTACAATATGCAAACTTTGTCTATGGTAAAGGCCAATCTAGTAGAAGTAAGGAAATACATTCCTAGGAGAAATGACTGAGGGGTGTCTAGATGCGTTCCAATTGGGATCTGCATGCTTGGATTTTAAAGTAAATTATATTTGAGCCCTTAGATCATGAAATATGAGGTCTAGGGAGATAGGGATAGTGATAGATTGACTTCTGCATGAAAGGAAGAACCAAGAGGGATGAATGAGACCCAACTAGCTTTGGCCCCTTGCATTAAACCAGAAATTTGCAAATTGAATCAAGCTTTGACAGTATTTTTATTTTTTTTACTTTGCATGCCAATAGACAATCAGGAATGAACAAACGCCTCAGAAATCCTGGATGATCCGGAAGTGGTTCTCGATGGATGCGGGCTCATCCTCAAAGTGCATCTTCTGGCTGAGTCGGGCCCCTAGATCCTCAAGTTTCTTGACAAAGCACCCATGCTCTCGGCCCACCCAGGCTCGCATGGGGTCACGCACCTCGTACGGTGTCACGTGGGCGTGGACCGCAACCCCGCTGGCCGCCAGTTCCCCCAGCACCCGCTTGTCAGTCACCCAGGTCTCGCTGCCTCCCGGGTGGCCACCGTCCAGCCAGTACATGTCTGAAAGGCGCTCCACAAATGGCCCCAGCTCCGGGTCAGCCCGTGCCCTCGCCAGCTCGTACACCATCTGGTTGAGCACCACACAGCCTTTGCTGAAGCCCACCACGGCCAAGGAGAAACCCGGGGCGACTGTGTCGCCACCCCTTTGAAGCGGGAGGGGGTTGGGCAAGCCAGCGCGCTCCATGCCGTTGCTCAGCAGTGCCCTACAAATCAGTTATAATTGAGTCATTTGGCAGATTATCTAAAGCAATTTACAGTAAGTTGATACAACTGCATCAAAAATAAGTGCATTCAGATCCCTTGACTTTTTCCCACTTTTTTTTAACATTAGACTTAAAATCCATTTTAGATTTTTTTTAAACAATCCTCAATCTACACACAATACCCCATAATGGCAAAGTAAAAACAGGTTTAGAAATGTTTGTTAATTTATTTAAAAAAAAAACACATTTACATAAGTATTCAGACTCAGTACTTTGTTGAAGCACCTTTGGCAGCAATTACAGCCTCAAGTCTTCTTGGGTAATTATGCTAGAAGCATGGCACACCTGTATTTGGAGAGTTTCTCCCATTCTTCTCTGTAGATCCTCAAGCACTGTCTGGTTGGTTGGGGAGCGTCACTGCACAGCTATTTTCAGGTCTCTCCAGAGATGTTCGATCAGGTTCTCGTCCAGGTTCTGGCTGGACCACTCAAGGACATTCGACTTGTGCCGAAGCCACTCCTGCGTTGCCTTGGCTGTGTGCTTAGGGTTGTTGTCCTGTTAGAAGGTGAACCTTCGCTCCAGTTTGAGGTCCTAAGTGCTCTGGAGCAGGTTTTCATCAAGGATCTCTGTACTTTATTCCATTCATCTTTCCCTCGATCCTGACTAGTCTCCCAGTCCCTGTTGCTGAAAAACATCCCCCAAAAACATCCCCACAGTATGCTGCTGCCACCAATCACCGTAGGGATTGTGCCAGGTTTCCTCCAGATGTGACGCTTGGCATTCAGGCCAAAGAGTTGAATCTAGGTTTCATCAGACCAGAGAATCTTGTTTCTCATGGTCTTAGAGTCTTTATGTGCCTTTTGGCAAACTCCAAGCGGGCTGTCACGTGCCTTTTTACTGAGGAGTGCCTTTTTACTGAGGAGTGGCTTCCGTCTGGTGGAGTGCTGCAGAGATGGTTGTCCTTCTGGAAGGTTCTCCCATCCTCACAGTGGATCATCGGGTTCTTGGTCACCTTCCTGATCAAGGCCCTTCTCCCCCGATTGCTCAGTTTGGTCGGGTGGCCAGCTCTAGGAAGAGTCTTGGTGGTTCAACATTTCTTCCATTTAAGAATGGAGGCCACTGTGTTATTGGGAACCTTCAATGCTGCAGTAATTTTTTGCTATCTTTCCCCAGACATGTGCCTCGACACAATCCAGTCTCGGAGCCCTACGGACAATTCCTTTTGACGTCATGGCTTGGTTTTTGCTTTGATGTCAACTTGGGGTCCTTATAGACAGGTGTGTGCCTCTCCAAATCATGTCCAATCAATTGAATTTAGCACAGGTGGACTCCAATCAAGTTGATGAAACATCTCAAGGATGATCAATAGAAACAGGATGCACCTGGGGCCAATTTTGAGTCTCATAGTAAAGGGTCTGAATACTTAGGTAAATAAGGTATTTTAAAAAATCATACAAGTTCGCAAAAATGTCTAAACTTGTTTCCGCTTTGTCATTATGGGGTACAGTGTGTAGATTGAGGAAAAATAAATCAATTTTAGAATAAGGCTGCAATGTAACAAAATGTGGAAAAAGTCAAGGGGTCTGAACATTTAACAAATGCACTCTAGGTAGGTAGTGAGTGTTAGTGACAAACACAGTGCTAGAATAAAACATTATGAGATGGGATACCTCAGGTGGCGAAATGCTCCGTAGTCAGGTGAGTGCTCGGGCGCTCCAAACAGGTTGCTCTCCACAAAGTTGTGATAGCAGCTGAACTTGTGCAGGTACATGCGGGAGGCTCGAATCACCCACACGTGGCGGTCAGGGAAGCGGCGACCCAGGGTGAGGGCAACGTTCTCCAGGCTCCAGGATAGCCACTGCGCCCCCTCTGGCTGGAGCGACATCTCCTGCTGGAAATTCTAGGGATGAGAGATGGACAGAGGAACAGTGGTGTACGAGATAGACGGGAGGAGTGAGTTGGGTGGAGGCAGAGAGAAGTGGGGAAAAGGAGAGGGGGTCAGTGAAAATAGACAGATGGGGGTGAGGGTGGGGGAGATGGACAGAAGGGAAGGGGTCGAAGAGGGAGAAAGAAAGATGGGATGACAAAGCAGCTTAAGAAGGGTTCATGTTTTTGTGCATCATGGCAACGAAATAACAACAGCATCAATTGGGAGATAAGACCCCCTGCAGTTCGCCTAACAATGACCATGAACTAATTCTGAGAAAAAAAGGCTACCCCTTCCGTCAAGTCTCAAGTCTAACCTCATGTCTTTGGTCCTTGGGTGAAAGACCAAACTTACTAAACTAGTTTTTAAACTATCCTCCTCCCAATTGAGTTTAACACATCAGGTGAAAGAGTGGTCCCTAATGTGATCATGGTGTGGGGTTGCATACAATGAACACATTCATTAACAATTGGTGAGCATCCCACTCGCAACAACCCGAGAATACTAACATTCCCTCGGAAATACTAAGACACCCTTGGAATCATAACATTTTAGTAGGCTAGCCTGTTGGAACTCTTGGAATGGATGTTATTATTTGTGGGCAGGAGTATGTGAATTCGACACTCCACTTGAAATGTAAACAACCATAGCTCTAACCAATTTGGCTAACAGAAACGGCTAAAGGCCGTTGCTGGCTATGCAACGGCCTTTCACCTTCATGCTTGGCATCAATTGGCATACGTGTATAATGTTACCAACCTGCATAATGTCATGACAAATGGCTGAGATGTTCATTTGATGGCGAAATAAGTGATATTAAAATGTACCTGCCTGACAAAACCCACACCTCTCACCTGTATGTCTCCAGGGAAAAACACAACATGTGCACTGCGATCTTCGGCGTCTGAACCGCACTGTCCCTGTGAATCCGAAGTAACGTTACTGAGTAGAAGCAAGTCGTTGACTCGGTCCGGTTGGCATCCCGGAATGTCGACCAGTCTCCGCAGTCGCGGCGGGCTCCCAGGGCGTGTTTCCTGGACTCCAGGCAGACAATGCTCTGGAGGCTCGAATGGCGATGAACCTACTGCAGCGCTCATTGCTTTGGCTGCACAATGAAAGCCCGTTGCAACTCCACGAGCGGTTATCATGGGGGCTAAAACCGGATTAATGTAGTTTAGACGCAAATGCATGGCCAGTTAATGTACAGCATCCGAGGCAGACATACAACAATGAACGTGCAAAACGATGCAACATCGACAACATAGTCATAAACAACTTTCTACCTTATGTCGTTGTAGTTCCTCCTCAACATCGTTGTTTATCCTAGACGTTGATAATTTTGTCAACCTGGGTGACGCTAAAGCGAGTACTGTTGTTGTCTTTGCATTTTGGTCCTCCACGTGTCGCTGTTTGCCAAGGACGTCAGCACGGGAACCAGCCCTCATCCGGTTCCTGTAAGCAAAATACGAATTGCGCATGATCACAGCAAAAGACCGTACAATATAAAGATGGGCAGAAACTGCTTCTCCAATAGAAAACCCAGATCACGCTTGTTGTAGGCGAAGTCATGGTGTCTTTTGCTTGCTAAACTCATGCGCTGAAAAACGTAATCGGTTCTAACGGTCGTCTCGCGCCAAACTGCGCATGTGCAGACCGTGAAATCAAAGGCAGACCTTCAAAAAGTTGTTTTGGATGAAAACGTGTCAGTTGGTCACTTTTATGAGGTTGGCGGCCCGACTCAAGGTTGTGCTTTTAGATTTTGAGAAAATTGACAACTAAGGAAGAATTTGTCACTTCTCTAAATGACCCTGGCCTGTTTTGCATGCCTTCCCGGAAGTCTCGCGATGTTGTCTCTCGATTTATAAACTCAATGGTTGAAGTTTGAATTTACTACTGAGTTACTAAACCCAGAGGTGCAACATCGCGAGAGGCTTCCGGGAACGCTTGAGAAGCAGACCAGGCCGGGGGTTGAGAAGTCAATTACAGAAGTGACTAATTATTCCTTAGTTGTTAATTTTCACAAAATTTAGATTCGAGCCAATGTTTTAAGTACTTTAACATCTTATTTCGCTAACCTCGTGAAAGTAACAAACTGCCACGTTTTCATTTATATAAAAAATAACTTTTGTATCGAAGTTGTGCCTTTGATTTGACAGCCTGCACCAGCGCAATATGGCGCGACAGTTAGCCCAGATGATGTGTTTCTACGCATGCTTTTAGTTTAGCCGACGTTACCATTACAGTGTTTACAAGTGTGATCAGGTTTTTCTATGGTTTCCACATCTCTCGTGCGGGCCTGATAAATAGCCATAATGTAATACTTGCGTTCTAATAACCTAGTGACGACCGATTTCTATTGGAGAGGCAGTTTCTGAATCACAGATTATGCAACGTGTATACATTTTTCGCTTTACAGTAGACACTTGATTGACTGTGTTGGCATTTTTCGTGGTTATTAGAACGCAAGTATTACATTATGGCTTCATATCAGGCCCGCATGAGAGATGTTTAGCATGTCATGTTTTATATGTTAATGAATGCATTTATGAACTGCGCTTGCTTTCTCGTCTTGTGTAACTGTATTGGCCATGTTTGGATTTGTATAATTTTAGTTGATGACAACATTCAAAATTACAAGTGGGATATTCCTTTGACACAGATGCATTTGTAATTTTTCTATAAAAAAATGTACTCCATGTTTATGTTTGATATGTTGTTTATGTTATGATGGCGAGATATCACATTCTTTTCGATCAACCAAGCTGCAGTTTGCCACATAATGTTGTAGACATATTGACATTTTTGGGATGAAAATGTTTCCATTCTCCATGAAGTTTGTATTTAAATGGAGTAAAACAGATAATCCCAAAATGAGAACTTTTCAAGCATCAGAATATAGTAGAGAGACCCAAGGAAATACAGTACAGTTGTCAAATAACTGGTGTTTAGCTACAATTTGTATCTGGTGAAATAGACCACTGCAAAATCAGCCTACCTAAAGTTCAGTGACATGGGTCCTTCAGGGGGATGGCTCATAGTGCCATAGGCCAGCGTCTGGTCGCCTGCCTGCTCAATGTCTCAGAAGCCCGCAGGAAGGAATTGGTGGAAACAGTGGCCAGGGCAGCTGTATTTGACAGTAATGGTGAGTTACCTGTGTAAAAATGTTTAATTGTTCACTGCATATACAGTAGTAACATAGTGATAGGAGTGAAAAATAGTTATGATTTAACAAAATATGATGGTTTCTTCGTGGATTTATGCATCTTTCCGATTGTATGCATCTTTTCAGGCGGACGGCGAGAAGGGACAACAGTGCTCAACATCTTTAATGATCACGACTACAACCGGTCTGTCATCACCATCGTGGCCAGTATTGACTGCATTAGTGAGTATCTGTCCTTTTTATTGGGGAAAAACAACAACTACACTAAGGGACATTTCCTACAGGCTTTGTTCAGGATGACAATGTTACAATAAATATGACAAGTACTTAGCAAAGGTCTTCATTATCCTCCGACAATCTTTTACTCTTATGAGGGGCAGTGGTATAGTAACCCCTGAACACTGCTGCCTAAACATTTTTCAAGCAGACCAGGAATTAAGCACCCTAATTTAACCAATAACTGAACCGTGATTTCACTTGTGTCATTCCAATAATAGAAGGCGTTGTCAATGTGTTTCTGTTGCAGAGGAGGCAGTGCTGTCTGCGTGTGAGCAGGCCTGTCGAATGATTGACATGAGTGCCTATGCAGGCGGCCACCCAACGATGGGCGCTGTGGACCTGGTGCCCCTCTACCCTCTGGGAGAGGAGGTGGGACTGGGGGACTGTGCCAAGGAAGCTAGAGGTGTGTGTGTGTGTGGCCTGCATGTATGTGTCTACACTTTAAAGCTTTGACCCCCTTTTTCTCTCTTCTCAGTTCATCATGTTGTATGCTGTATACGTGTGAATTGTGAGGCGACTCATGCAGTGGTGTATGTACAGTGTCTTCAGAAAGTATTCATACCCCTTGACCTATTCCACATTTTGTTGTTACAGCCTGAATTCAAAATGGATTACTCTTTTTTTCTCACCCATTTACACACAATACCCGATTCACTAATTTGTTTGTAAACAGTTAACAATCTAATTGGCTACCACATGTTCTTGTCAAACTTTCAACAGAGTAGCTAGCAAGCAACAAGATATGCCAAATAACTCAGATTTGACCATTCAAACACAAATCACATTGCCAGGAATCAGATTTGTGTCTGACCTCAAACCACTTACGACAGTGGTTTGAAATGTGTCTCGAAATATCCGATTAATTTGCATTTTTGGCTGTTCAGCTTTCAGGAAAAGGAACCGATTCAAATCGGATATGCACACATTTCACTTCAAACTGCCAATGTGAACAAGGCTTATGAGTTTTCCACATCTGGATTGTGTAACATTTGCCCATTATTCTTTTCAAAATTCTTGCTACCATTTTCAGGTCTTGCCATAGATTTTCAAGTTAATTTATTTTTAATTGTTTTTTAGTTTGTTTTTTTATCCATTTTTTTATCCCATTTTCATGGTATCCAATTGGTACAGTATAAGTCGGAACTTTATACACGCCTTAGCCAAATACATTTAAACTAAGTTTTTCACAATTCCTG
The DNA here is from genome assembly GCF_013265735.2 of Oncorhynchus mykiss. NCBI lineage: Eukaryota > Metazoa > Chordata > Actinopteri > Salmoniformes > Salmonidae > Oncorhynchus > Oncorhynchus mykiss. Next base: position 21,926,368 of record NC_048586.1, on the reverse strand, counting down.
ACATTTAATCCTAGTAAAAATTCCCTGTCTTAGGTCAGTTAGGATCACCACTTTATTTTAAGAATGTGAAATGTCAGAATAATAGTAGAGAGAATTATTCTTTTCAGCTTTTATTTCTTTCATCCCATTCCCAGTGGGTCAGAAGTTTTACGTAAACTCAATTAGTATTTTGTAGCATTGCCTTTCAATTCTTTAACTTGGGTCAAACATTTCGGGTAGCCTTCCACAAGCTTCCCACAATAAGTTGGGAGAATTTTGTCCCATTCCTTGTCACAGAGCTGGTGTAACTGAGTCAGGTTTGTAGGCCTCCTTGCTCGCACACGCTGTTTCAGTTCTGCCCACAAATTTTCTATAGGATTGAGGTCAGGGCTTTGTGATGGCCACTCCAATACCTTGACTTTGTTGTCCTTAAGCCATTTTGTCACAACTTTGGAAATATGCTTGGGGTCATTGTCCATTTGGAAGACCCATTTGCGACCAAGCTTTAACTTCCTGACTGATGTCTTGAGATGTTGCTTCAATATATACACATAATTTTCCTCCCTCATGATACCATCTATTTTGTGAAATGCCCCAGTCCCTCCTGCAGCAAAGCACCCACACAACATGATGCTGCCACCCCTGTGCTTCAAGGTTGAGATGGTGTTCTTCAGCTTGCAAGCATCCCCTTTTTCCTCCGAACATAACGATGGTCATTTTGGCCAAACAGTTCTATTTTTGTTGCATCAGCCAGAGGACATTTCTCCAAAAAGTACGATCTTTGTCCCCATGTGCAGTTGCAAACCGATATAGGACTCGTTTCACTGTGGATATAGATACTTTTGTACCTGTTTCCTCCAGCATCTTCACAAGGTCCTTTGCTGTTGTTGTGGGATTGATTTGCACTTTTCGCACCAAAGTACGTTATTCTCTAGGAGACTGAACACGTCTCCTTCCTGAGCGGTATGATGGCTGCGTGGTCCCATGGTGTTTATACTTGCGTACTATTGTTTGTACAGATGAACGTGGTACCTTCAGGCATTTGGAAATTGCTCCCAAGGATGAACCAGACTTGTGGAGGTCCACAATTTTTTTTCTGAGGTCTTGGCTGATTTCTTTTGACTTTGCCATGATGTCAAGCAAAGAGGCCCTGAGTTTGTAGGTAGGCCTTGAAATACATCCACAGGTACTGTCATGTATTGTCATATTATGTCTTGTTCCTGTTCTTTCTCTTCACTCCGTCTCCCTCTGCTGGTCGTATTAGGTTACCTTCTCTTCCTCTCCTTCCCCCAGCTGTTCCTCATCTTCTCTAACTACCTCGTTCACCCTTTTCCCACCTGTTCCTTTTTTCCCTCTGATTAGGTCTCTATTCTCTCTCTGTTCCTGCTTCTGTCTTTGTCAGATTCTCGTTTGAGTTTCTCATGCCAGAACCAAACTATCGTCTTGTTTGCTTCACCCTTGTCCCGTCCTGTCGGAATCTGCCTGTTCATCTGATGCTACGTGTGATCAGGTACCTCTGTCCTCTACGACCCGCGCCTACCCAGAGAGACCAGCAGTCTGTCGCCGCTAACCCAGCTATTCTCCTCTGCTGCCAAGAAGGGGACTCTAACCCAGCTATTCTCCTCTGCTGCTAAGAAGGGGGACTCTTCTGTAAATATCAGAAGGACTTTATGATTCATTTGTCGCCCTCTCTGCGGGTTGTCTATTTTGCCATTATATACATCTGAAGAGGATCTATGTCTTCCCTGTGTTTTGACATTAAAGGACTCTGTTTTTGTTAAACCGCTTTTGGGTCCTCACTCACGTGCATAACAGGTACACCTCCAATTGGGTCAAATGTTGTCAATTAGCCTATCAGAAGCTTCTAAAGCTATGACACCATTTTCTAGAATTCCCCAAGCTGTTTAAAGGCACAGTCAACTAGTGTATGTAAACTTCTGATCAACTGAAATTGTGATATAGTGAATTACAAGTAAAATAATCTGTTTGTAAACAATTTTTTGGAAAAATGACTTGTGTCGTCATGCACAAAGTAGATGTCCTAACCGACTTGCCAAAACTATAGTTAACAAGAAATTTGTGAAGTGGTTGAAAAATGAGTTTTAATGACTCCAACCTATGTATGTAAACTTCCGACTTCAACTGTATGTGTTAACCCATCCTCTCACCCTGTCCAGCGGTGGCTGCTGGGCTGACTGAACGGGTCAGTGGCACCAGTGCTTTCTTCTTTGGTTGGGCAGACTCACCCCAGCACCGAGGCCTGGCGCAGAGACGCAAGGAGATGGGCTGGTTCAGGAAGAATCCAGACACAGGAGCCAGCCGACCAGACGTGGGGCCCCTGCCACAGAAACGATATGGCCTCACAGGTTAGCACTCGCTTAGGGCTTGGCGGTTGGTGGATGTCCTGTTTACGCAAATACTGAGAGGTGATTTTTAAAACATAGGGTTAGGCTAGATTTGCATGTTTCATTCTGAGGACAGGCCCTCAGTGCCCCCACATTACACTCTCATGAAGTATAGCACAGAGAGAGCGTACCCAGTAGCCACTAATTGGGCACATTTGAAAATAACCGTATCTCTGCACCGTCTTGTGTCTTTTTGTCTGATCTTCTGACCTGTGACCCCACCTTTGCCATGCAGGTGTCGGAGCTAGTCCCTACGTCATGAACTGCAACGTCACCATCGACACCCAGGACCTGGCTCTAGGGCGCAGCATCGCCATGTCGATTAGGGATTCTACTCCTGGGGGAATACCGGGGGTGCAAGTGCTGGCCCTGCCACACGAGGGTGCCGTGGAGATAGCCTGCAATGTGGAGAGCATGAAGGGGAACCCTCCTAGCCAGGTTGGGGAGAGGGGCGAGCCGTGGCCCACCTTCAGTATTGGTGGGCAGCCATACTGCCACGCCCCAGAATCTCTTATCACAGCCAGGGTGGCAGAGCTGGCAGGACGGCAGGGGGTGGCCACTAAGGGCACAGCACTGGTGGGGTTCACGCCCTATGAGTGCAGAGGCCTGGCAGAGAAAGCTTTGTCATTGGGCATCGCTGAGTTCTGGAAAGAACTGCGCAGGTTACACATGTAACCTTCCAAACTTTACTACAAAACCTCAACATGTTGTATTATTCAGGTTGATTGAACGAAGAATGTAAAAGGACATGCAAGCTGTTATCGGCAAGGTTTAAAGCATATGAATTGCAGAAATGCACGACTATTACACAACAGTTTTGAATCTGTGGGCTCTGGATTTGATGTAGCACATTTGAACAAGGATATTGTACAGAGAATCTCATTTAGTGTGGTGATCATGGTTGAAAACTTCAATGCCATAGACCTTAACTGTGATCATCTTAATATAAGTACTCATCAAGACACAAAGGGACAAATTACCAATTTGGAGTTGAGGTAATACTTTTTTGTAAATCATTTAACGATGTCAGTGGGATACCTACACAATTAATTTTGTTAAGCATGCATATCCCAAGTCAGAGTAACACTGAAAGTGCTGCAAAATGTTGCAATTTATTGTTCTATTAACAGGTTAATCCTTCTTTATTTGACTTTAAAGAATAAACATGACTTTATTATAACTTTACTATTTTCATATTATTGTTTATAATTATACCAAAAAATATATATTATCATGAAATATATTAAAGGTGCGTTCTGTAACATTCTCATGTTCAAAACTCTAAAACTACCATTAAGATTGGACTCAATGAGAGTAAAAAAAGCAACTGTGTATCCAGACCAAAGTGTGTACACACCTCGTGTTGTAAGACGTGGTCTAGCGTCAGACAGGAAAGTTCTGGCCACCTTCAGACAAACAAACGTGCACTCTGTTTGGCATGGTAGAGTTCTTCGCCGGGACGTGTCAAAACGCATAGACATTTGTTTGCTCTGTCTTCAGGACAATACAGTGCCACTGCCTCAATCCTTATCCCAGTCTGCTGTTCCCACATGCGTCAAGAGGGCCACCATTGTTCCTGTTCCCAAGAAAGCTACGGTAACTGAGCTAAACGACTACCGCCCCGTAGCACTCACTTCCGTCATCATCAAGTGCTTTGAGAGACTAGTCAAGGACCATATCACCTCCACCCTACCTGACACCCTAGACCCACTCCAATTTGCTTACCGCACCAATAGGTCCACAGACGACGCAATCGCAACCACACTGCACACTGCCCTAACCCATCTGAAAAAGAGGAATACCTATGTGAGAATGCTGTTCATCGACTACAGCTCAGCATTTAACACCATAGTACCATCAAAACTCGTCATCAAGCTCGAGACCTTGGGTCTCGACCCCGCCCTGTGCAACTGGGTACTAGACTTCTTGACGGGCCGCCCCCAGGGTGGTGAGGGTAGGTAACAACATCTCCACCCCGCTGATCCTCAACACTGGGGCCCCATAAGGGTGCGTTCTGAGCCCTCTGCTGTACTCCCTGTTCACCCACGTCTGCGTGGCCATGCACGGCTCCAACTCAATCATCAAGTTTGCGGACGACACTACAGTGGTAGGTTTGATTACCAACAACGACGAGACTGCTTACAGGGAGGATGTGAGGGCCCTCGGAGTGTGGTGTCAGGAAAATAACCTCACACTCAACGTCAACAAAACAAAAAAGGAGATGATTGTGGACTTCAGGAAACAGCAGAGAGAGTACCCCCCCTATCCACATCGACGGGACAGTAGTGGAGAGGGTAGTAAGTTTTAAGTTCCTCGGCATACACATCACTGACAAACTGAATTGGTCCACCCACACAGACAGTGTTGTGAAGAAGGCGCAGCAGCGCCTCTTCAACCTCAGGATGCTGAAGAAATTTGGCTTGTCACCAAAAGCACTCACAAACTTCTACTGATGCACAATCGAGAGCATCCTGTCGGGCTGTATCACCGCCTGGTACGGCAACTGCTCCGCCCACAACCGTAAGGCTCTCCAGAGTGTAGTGAGGTCTGCACAACGCATCACCTGGGGCAAACTACCTGCCCTCCAGGACACCTACACCACCCGATGTCACAGGAAGGCCATAAAGATCATCAAGGGCAACAACCACCCGAGCCACTGCCTGTTCACCCCGCTATCATCCAGAAGGCGAGGTCAGTACAGGTGCATCAAAGCAGGGACCGAGAGACTGAAAAACAGCTTCTATCTCAAGGCCATCAGACTGTTAAACAGCCACCACTAACATTGAGTGGCTGCTGCCAACATACTGACTCAATCCAGCCACTTTAATAATGGAAATTGATGTAAAAAATGTATCACTAGCCACTTTAAACAATGCCACTTAATATAATGTTTACATACCCTACATTACTCATCTCATATGTATATGTATATACTGTACTCTACAGTGCCTTGCGAAAGTATTCGGCCCTCTTGAACTTTGCGACCTTTTGCCACATTGCCACATTTCAGGCTTCAAACATAAAGATATAAAACTGTATTTTTTTTGTGAAGAATCAACAACAAGTGGGACACAATCATGAAGTGGAACGACATTTATTGGATATTTCAAACTTTTTTAACAAATCAAAAACTGAAAAATTGGGCGTGCAAAATTATTCAGCCCCTTTAAGTTAATACTTTGTAGCGCCACCTTTTGCTGCGATTACAGCTGTAAGTCGCTTGGGGTATGTCTCTATCAGTTTTGCACATCGAGAGACTGAACATTTTTCCCATTCGTCCTTGCAAAACAGCTCAAGCTCAGTGAGGTTGGATGGAGAGCATTTGTGAACAGCAGTTTTCAGTTCTTTCCACAGATTCTCAATTGGATTCAGGTCTGGACTTTGACTTGGCCATTCTAACACCTGGATATGTTTATTTTTGAACCATTCCATTGTAGATTTTGCTTTATGTTTTGGATCATTGTCTTGTTGGAAGACAAATCTCCGTCCCAGTCTCAGGTCTTTTGCAGACTCCATCAGGTTTTCTTCCAGAATGGTCCTGTATTTGGCTCCATCCATCTTCCCATCAATTTTAACCATCTTCCCTGTCCCTGCTGAAGAAAAGCAGGCCCAAACCATGATGCTGCCACCACCATGTTTGACAGTGGGGATGGTGTGTTCAGGGTGATGAGCTGTGTTGCTTTTACGCCAAACATAACGTTTTGCATTGTTGCCAAAAAGTTCAATTTTGGTTTCATCTGACCAGAGCACCTTCTTCCACATGTTTGGTGTGTCTCCCAGGTGGCTTGTGGCAAACTTTAAACAACACTTTTTATGGATATCTTTAAGAAATGGCTTTCTTCTTGCCACTCTTCCATAAAGGCCAGATTTGTGCAATATACGACTGATTGTTGTCCTATGGACAGTCTCCCACCTCAGCTGTAGATCTCTGCAGTTCATCCAGAGTGATCATGGGCCTCTTGGCTGCATCTCTGATCAGTCTTCTCCTTGTATGAGCTGAAAGTTTAGAGGGACGGCCAGGTCTTGGTAGATTTGCAGTGGTCTGATACTCCTTCCATTTCAATATTATCGCTTGCACAGTGCTCCTTGGGATGTTTAAAGATTGGGAAATCTTTTTGTATCCAAATCCGGCTTTAAACTTCTTCACAACAGTATGTCGGACCTGCCTGGTGTGTTCCTTGTTCTTCATGATGCTCTCTGCGCTTTTAACGGACCTCTGAGACTATCACAGTGCAGGTGCATTTATACGGAGACTTGATTACACACAGGTGGATTGTATTTATCATCATTAGTCATTTAGGTCAACATTGGATCATTCAGAGATCCTCACTGAACTTCTGGAGAGAGTTTGCTGCACTGAAAGTAAAGTGGCTGAATAATTTTGCACGCCCAATTTTTCAGTTTTTGATTTGTTAAAAAAGTTTGAAATATCCAATAAATGTCATTCCACTTCATGATTGTGTCCCACTTGTTGTTGATTCTTCACAAAAAAAATACAGTTTTATATCTTTATGTTTGAAGCCTGAAATGTGGCAAAAGGTCGCAAAGTTCAAGGGGGCCGAATACTTTCGCAAGGCACTGTATATCATCTACTGCATCTTGCATGTACATGTATCACTAGCCACTTTAAACCATGCCACTTTATGTTTATATATATACCCTACATTACTCATCTCATATGTATATACTGTACTCTATACCATCTACTGCATCTTGCCTATGCCGTTCTGTACCATCACTCATTCATATATCTTTATGGACATATTCTTTATCCCTTTACACTTGTGTGTATAAGGTAGTAGTTGTGGAATTGTTAGGTTAGATTACTCGTTGGTTAGTACTTCATTGTTGGAACTAGAAGCACAAGCATTTCGCTACACTCGCATTAACATCTGCTAACCATGTGTATGTGACAAATAACATTTGATTTGAGTTATGTCATTATTGCCTTTTGTGATTGGATTTAAAATGACAATTTTCATAGAAATGGCTCACTCCAAAAGTGGTCAAGGATAGGGTTAAGTTTAGGGGTGGTGCTTAAACTATTCAAGATAATATGTTCTAATGTCCTCCACTTTGGAATTTGGGCGATGGTCAGGTCACTTCCTGTTTGGTATAAATAAGAAACTGTGTTTACAGATGGGTCCTTGGTAATTTCCTGTAATTAAGCATACATCGCTTTTAGTCAGTCAGTCTTCTGAAGGCAATTTTTGCCATCCAAGATACAGATGCATAATACCCTAGAGAATCAATGTTATGTATTCATATAAAGCATGCACTTTCACTATACGTTCAACTAATTGCATAAAGTATGCCAATTAAATGAATCTATACTGAACACAAATATAAACACAACATGTAAAGTGTTGGTCCCATGTTTCATGAACTGAAATTAAAGATCCCGGAAATGTTCCATACGCACAAAGCTTATTTCTCTCAAATTTTGGGCAGAAATGTGTATTTAATCCCTGTTAGTGAGCATTTCTCCTTTGCCAAAATAATTCATCCACCTGGCAGGTGTGGCATATAAAGAAGCTGATTAAACAGCATGATAATTACACAGTTGCACCTTGTGCTGGGGTCAATAAAAGGCCATTAAAAAATGTGCAGTTTTGTCACACAACACAATGCCACAGATGTCTCAAGTTTTGAGGGAGCGTGCAATTGGAATCCTGACTGCAGGAATGTCCACACGAGCTGTTGCCAGTTCATTTATTTACCATAAGCCGCCTCAGATGTTGTTTTGGAGAGAGAGTGTGGGCGAGTGGTTTGCAGATGTCAAAGTTGTGAACAGAGTGCCCCATGATGGCAGTGGGGTTATGGTATGGACAGGCATAAAGCTACGGACAACGAACACAGTTGCATTTTATCGATAGCAATTTAAATGCACAAAAATACTGTGATGAAATCCTGAGGTCCACTGTGAGGACCATTTTTTAAAGGAATCTGTGACCAACAGATGCATATCTGTATTCCCAATCATGTAAAATCCGTAGATTAGGGCCTAATAAATGTAGTTAAAATCTATGAAATTGTTGCATGTTTTGCATATTTTTGTTCAGTGTAGCTTGGCTACAAGAGGGATATGTACTGTATGCATGTCCACTATGCATTGTGATAATTCTACTTATTTAATTCACGTTATTACTCATTTATAATTTCATCTTCACATTTTCATGTTTTTAATTGTCTTTGTGTATCTGTGCACTGTGAAATTTGAGTGTTACATTACAGAGTACTGTAGTGTGTATTGTGAGGCTATTTGCCTCCCTTTTGACTCACAGTATTAACCATTTGATGACATGCTGGGGAATTTGGCTAGATGACAAGATAGTGCTGGGACGAGATGATTACACTCATTGGTTACATGAGGGCAGTTCAATCGAGTACAGGCTTAACTGAATGAACAACAAAGGTGGAATTTTATTAAATAGTTTCGGGATTGGCTTCGTCTCTGAAGGAAGATCCTCAAAGCTAGATGATGTGATGCCATCAGCCCCACATACACCCCCCCCCCCACACACACCTCCTGAAAACCCTGCACAGCTAAATCAAGTGTACCTAAAGTAACTGAAAGGAAGGAAACATCATATTATTTTTACCCTGGTCTGTTTTACATACATTTGAAAGCCCACAAGCGATCTGATGGTGTGAGCTATCAATGCATTCCAGAGATAGAATTTGATGTTGCACCCTTGTATGCATGCACCATCGTTATGAATTTATGTACTTGCATGGTTTGTGTACTTTAGGTATGTACTTTAGGTCCTACAGTAGGCTGTATTTGTTTGCATTGGCGTTTAAATGCATTTGTACTTTCCCTCTTAATGTGTGCACATTAATCTCTTTGAGCCTCCAGCTGAGGCTCTTAGTCATACAGTTAATGCAGCCATGCAGCTTCATCTCATCAGTACAGTACATACTGCACAACACACACAAATACACACTCCCTGCCAGCCTTGGGAGCATCAGGCCCCAATGTAGGTCACAGCATAAGCCCAGGGGTGTCCTGGTCCTCCCAACACTCTCACACACACGTATGGACTTGTACATGGAACCCTATTCACATTTTTGCTATTTTAACATCCAAACAGTATCTACCTCAAACTCATATATTAGCACTCACTCTGCACTTTGTTTTGAAAAGCTACCTAATGTAATCTAAGCAGCTGTCACTCATGTCCCCATGTATTAGCTTACTTTTATGGGATGAAAATGGTCCAGGTAATGCGTGGCATCTGGTGGCTTAGAACATGTTTGTCAGCCACAAGTCTGAAGTCTCATGTATTTCCCTCATGTAAAGGAAATCAACTGATTGAGCATTAGATAGATAGGTACTTTATTTATTCCCAGGGAAATGTAATTTAAGCTTCTCTCGGTCTCGAGCTCACTCGGGCTCTCTCTCTGCTTCCCTCTCTCACTGTCTTGTTTTTTGCTCTTTTCCTCACTCTCTTTTCCTCCCTCTCTATCAATCTACACCCCACCCTCCCTCCCTATTAACCTCATTAGGCCTAGTGAGTCACTTCTGATAGCCTTAACGACTGTAAATGCAACCATGCTAGATTCTAGGTTGACACTTCCTTCTATAAGGACTTTCAAGGAGGGCCCTTTTAGATACTCACTAGAAAGTGTAGATTAGGTAGTCACTAGGCAAACAGACATTATGATAGAGTGGCATTGGTTGTCTGTTACTGTATATTTCATAGCAATAATATACTGTAGATATTATATCAAATCAGGTGTTAATGTTACAGCCCTTATTTTCACTATAAATATTCATATCTAATAAAATGTTCACTGTAAACATTTCATTGTAATAATCCAGTGTTTTTAGAGTTTTGTGCCTTTTTAGTTCTTCAATAGATGCGACATAGGATTCTTTCGACATGAGTTAGCCTGACAGTGTTTCAACTGAGTGTCATGTGACATGATACAGACATAAAGGATCTGATTTATTTACAACAGTTTCCAACGTACTATTAATAATATTCCAGAGCAGTTATTTTTTTCTCTCTCTGCCCTGTCAAATGCATAGATAACTCCGTCTTCAGTGCATCTTTTATTAAATCATACGACTCCGCTGAAGAAGGACTAATAAATGATGTGCGCAAATGGGCAACCATTCATAAGCAAGTTATTAAGCTGATATGTGAAACATAACATTTTTTTCTTAAGTAAGGTGTTTTCGCTGTGATTTTATCATTTTATTTCGGATAATTTGAGACCTGAGGCCAATTCAGTCGTTACAGCATAACATTATCTTCCTCGGCAGTACCCAAAAGTCAAACGCATTCCTTTTAAACCTAATTTATTCTGCCAATTCAAAGAAAGTAATGTATACCGTTGGTCAAATATCTTGGAACTACCTTTTGACGCAGTGTTAGAATAATTGCCCTTCTCATGTAAAGTATTATGTATGTATTGTGATTTTGAAGTAGCTTTGGAGGAAACTTACAGTGCCTTGCGAAAGTATTCGGCCCCCTTGAACTTTGCGACCTTTTGCCACATTTCAGGCTTCAAACATAAAGATATAAAACTGTATTTTTTTGTGAAGAATCAACAACAAGTGGGACACAATCATGAAGTGGAACGACATTTATTGGATATTTCAAACTTTTTTAACAAATCAAAAACTGAAAAATTGGGCGTGCAAAATTATTCAGCCCCTTTACTTTCAGTGCAGCAAACTCTCTCCAGAAGTTCAGTGAGGATCTCTGAATGATCCAATGTTGACCTAAATGACTAATGATGATAAATACAATCCACCTGTGTGTAATCAAGTCTCCGTATAAATGCACCTGCACTGTGATAGTCTCAGAGGTCCGTTAAAAGCGCAGAGAGCATGCTTAAAGAAGAACAAGGAACACACCAGGCAGGTCCGAGATACTGTTATGAAGAAGTTTAAAACCGGATTTGGATACAAAAAGATTTCCCAAGCTTTAAACATCACCAGGAGCACTGTGCAAGCGATAATATTGAAATGGAAGGAGTATCAGACCACTGCAAATCTACCAAGACCTGGCCGTCCCTCTAAACTTTCAGCTCATACAAGGAGAAGACTGATCGAGATGCAGCCAAGAGGCCCATGATCACTCTGGATGAACTGCAGAGATCTACAGCTGAGGTGGGAGACTCTGTCCATAGGACAACAATCAGTCGTATATTGCACAAATCTGGCCTTTATGGAAGAGTGGCAAGAAGAAAGCCATTTCTTAAAGATATCCATAAAAAGTGTCGTTTAAAGTTTGCCACAAGCCACCTGGGAGACACACCAAACATGTGGAAGAAGGTGCTCTGGTCAGATGAAACCAAAATGGAACTTTTTGGCAACAATGCAAAACGTTATGTTTGGCGTAAAAGCAACACAGCTGAACACACCATCCCCACTGTCAAACATGGTGGTGGCAGCATCATGGTTTGGGCCTGCTTTTCTTCAGCAGGGACAGGGAAGATGGTTAAAATTGATGGGAAGATGGATGGAGCCAAATACAGGACCATTCTGGAAGAAAACCTGATGGAGTCTGCAAAAGACCTGAGACTGGGACGGAGATTTGTCTTCCAACAAGACAATGATCCAAAACATAAAGCAAAATCTACAATGGAATGGTTCAAAAATAAACATATCCAGGTGTTAGAATGGCCAAGTCAAAGTCCAGACCTGAATCCAATTGAGAATCTGTGGAAAGAACTGAAAACTGCTGTTCACAAATGCTCTCCATCCAACCTCACTGAGCTTGAGCTGTTTTGCAAGGAGGAATGGGAAAAAATGTCAGTCTCTCGATGTGCAAAACTGATAGAGACATACCCCAAGCGACTTACAGCTGTAATCGCAGCAAAAGGTGGCGCTACAAAGTATTAACTTAAGGGGGCTGAATAATTTTGCACGCCCAATTTTTCAGTTTTTGATTTGTTAAAAAAGTTTGAAATATCCAATAAATGTCGTTCCACTTCATGATTGTGTCCCACTTGTTGTTGATTCTTCACAAAAAAATACAGTTTTATATCTTTATGTTTGAAGCCTGAAATGTGGCAAAAGGTCGTAAAGTTCAAGGGGGCCGAATACTTTCGCAAGGCACTGTAAGTCTATCATGGTCACTCTCATTAAAATAGTCCAAAATGCAACGGCTATCCTCACCCGCCTTGCAGGAGCAGAACGTGCCACCTATGAAGTCAGCAGTCCCCAACCCCCACCCTGAACACATGTTATACATCCGCTGGGCACAGGCTGAGCATAACGCTGAGACACAGCTGAGAATACGGAGAGAAAGAGAGGGAGAGAAAGAGAGGGGGCACTGAAGTGGAAGTATGAGTGAGCATCAGAGAGAAGGACAGAAATAGAGCGCTAAAGGAACGAATTGCAGAGGGAGGATCAGAGAGAGAGAGCAATGGTGGTGCACATGGGTTTATGGTATTGTTGCAAGAGCCTTTTCTGTCATTTTCTGTGGACATGAACCTCACGTGGATTTTCTCAGACTCCCAGTGGATTTCCCTGCAATTCCTCCCTGGATCTAAACAGCTGTTGAAGACTTGAAGACCAAACCATGCCTTCTCTTCATTGTAGCTTCAACATGGGACCTTGACTGGGTTCCCTGGCTGGATTCTGACTACCACGGATACCCTTCACAATTTTTTATTTAACTCTATCTTAGTCCAAATGAGATCAAAATACCTATTTTTCAAGGGAGACCTGACGACGAAGGATGGCGCTATGTGGCACCTCCACTAAGCACCACCCCTCAGTGCATGCTCTGCAGTGAAGATTCCTCCATGTGCTATCTATACTGACGTCCCTAATCGTGGATAGCCACTGACAGGGTAAGATGCTGCCATGATGGCTGCTTTGAATTAATGGCTGTCATGTAGAAATGTAAGACTGTTCAGTGTGGCATTGAATTACCACATCGTAGGTGTGTTATACATGGCCTGAGAATTGCTCTGGTAGCACCTATCTAAGCAAGTCTGCACACACATCCAAAAAGGCGATTACAGAATTTTGAGAAGTACGTAGTCATGTGTTGAAAGTGCGTAGCAGCCGATATGTGATATATTGCTTCCTGATGAATAGGTAGTCTCATACAATAGAAATGGAAGACTATGGCAACAACACCACAGCAGCCCTGAATAGGACAGAGCACTTACTCAACAGTGGATGTGATGTGGCTCAGGGCAAGGGGATGGTCAATGTCCACAGCTAGATTTTCATGCTTGGCCCGTCAAGGCACACAATCGACTATGTGGACAAGGGAGACTGAGAAATGCATTTAGGAAGAGGTAATTTGTCTAAATTTTTTGGATACAGTACAGTAATTAGTCTAAATTTTTTCTGGATACAGTACAACAAGAAGATGATAGACAGTGAAACATAGATATGTATGCATATGGTAGTGTGCATACATTTTTATTTAATTAAATCAAATAGTTTATGTAATCAAGGTGTTGTTTATGTAATCAAGACATATGTGCGTGCTGCAGCAAGCAATAGCTTGGGAACTATGATGGCTAGCCCCGCTTATACAGACGTAGCGGTGTTGTAACCAAGCTAAATGTAATGCACACCCACACAACAATTATTAGATGTCGAGGTTAAGTTCATTTTCAGCTGACTTCGGAGGTTTAAACAACAGTTTTTTATACTTTATTTTAGAACATTACTGGAGTTGTTTCCAGAACAGTTGGTCCAGCAGAGGACACTGCCGTAATGTCTGTTAGCACTACTGCTGAATCTGAGAAGTGGGGGGGACATAGTTGGTTCTGGGTTCTGGAATAAAACAGCACAGTACACTGTATTAAGACAAATTAAGTCAAATTATTAAGTTGTCTGGGTTGCAGCTGCATGTGATTTACTGAAGATGTATGTATTTAAATGCTCCGGGGGAAGGTCCCAAGGCCAATGTGAGAGGAAGAGGAAAGCTTCCTCAATTATACCAATTTACCCCCTACCCAGAGGAAGACATTTAATGACACTTTTCTGGCCCAAGTCTTTCCATATAAGCACACATACAGAAAACTGCTGCTGCTGACAAGACGGTAATGGAATGACTGTAGGCCCATCCTCAGTTGTTCCCATACCATGGGCTCAATTTAGGACTGTGGCTTACATGTTTGCACACATTTAAGTATTGCTCACGTAAGGTTCAACATAATCTTACTCTTATATTTTCACTTGTCATGGGAACAATTTGTGAGGATAATGTGGAACTACACAGCAAATTCTCTAGTAAAAAATACAGTGCCTTGCGAAAGTATTCGGCCCCCTTGAACTTTGCGACCTTTTGCCACATTTCAGGCTTCAAACATATTTTTTGTGAATCAACAACAAGTGGGACACAATCATGAAGTGGAACGACATTTATTGGATATTTCAAACTTTTTTAACAAATCAAAAACTGATAAATTGGGCGTTCAAAATTATTCAGCCCCCTTAAGTTAATACTTTGTAGCGCCACCTTTTGCTGCGATTACAGCTGTAAGTCGCTTGGGGTATGTCTCTATCAGTTATGCACATTCGAGAGACTGACATTTTTTCCCATTCCTCCTTGCAAAACAGCTCGAGCTCAGTGAGGTTGGATGGAGAGCATTTGTGAACAGCAGTTTTCAGTTCTTTCCACAGATTCTCGATTGGATTCTGGTCTGGACTTTGACTTGGCCATTCTAACACCTGGATATGTTTATTTTTGAACCATTCCATTGTAGATTTTGCTTTATGTTTTGGATCATTGTCTTGTTGGAAGACAAATCTCCGTCCCAGTCTCAGGTCTTTTGCAGACTCCATCAGGTTTTCTTCCAGAATGGTCCTGTATTTGGCTCCATCCATCTTCCCATCAATTTTAACCATCTTCCCTGTCCCTGCTGAAGAAAAGCAGGCCCAAACCATGATGCTGCCACCACCATGTTTGACAGTGGGGATGGTGTGTTCAGCTGTGTTGCTTTTACGCCAAACATAACGTTTTGCATTGTTGCCAAAAAGTTCCATTTTGGTTTCATCTGACCAGAGCACCTTCTTCCACATGTTTGGTGTGTCTCCCAGGTGGCTTGTGGCAAACTTTAAACAACACTTTTTATGGATATCTTTAAGAAATGGCTTTCTTCTTGCCACTCTTCCATAAAGGCCAGATTTGTGCAATATACGACTGATTGTTGTCCTATGGACAGTCTCCCACCTCAGCTGTAGATCTCTGCAGTTCATCCAGAGTGATCATGGGTCTCTTGGCTGCATCTCTGATCAGTCTTCTCCTTGTATGAGCTGAAAGTTTAGAGGGACGGCCAGGTCTTGGTAGATTTGCAGTGGTCTGATACTCCTTCCATTTCAATATTATCGCTTGCACAGTGCTCCTTGGGATGTTTAAAGCTTGGGAAATCTTTTTGTATCCAAATCCGGTTTTAAACTTCTTCACAACAGTATCTCGGACCTGCCTGGTGTGTTCCTTGTTCTTCATGATGCTCTCTGCGCTTTTAACGGACCTCTGAGACTATCACAGTGCAGGTGCATTTATACGGAGACTTGATTACACACAGGTGGATTGTATTTATCATCATTAGTCATTTAGGTCAACAGTGGATCATTCAGAGATCCTCACTGAACTTCTGGAGAGAGTTTGCTGCACTGAAAGTAAAGGGGCTGAATAATTTTGCAAGCCCAATTTTTCAGTTTTTGATTTGTTAAAAAAGTTTGAAATATCCAATAAATGTCGTTCCACTTCATGATTGTGTCCCACTTGTTGTTGATTCTTCACAAAAAAATATAGTTTTATATCTTTATGTTTGAAGCCTGAAATGTGGCAAAAGGTCGCAAAGTTCAAGGGGGCCGAATACTTTCGCAAGGCACTGTATATGAAAAAAGAACACTGTTAAATCAACACTGACAGTGGACCCATATATTGTTGTGGCCAAAAGTTTTGAGAATGACACAAATATTAATTTTCACAAAGTCTGCTGCCTCAGTCTGTATGATGGCAATTTGCATATACTCCAGAATGTTATGAAGAGTGATCAGATGAATTGCAATTAATTGCAAAGTCCCTCTTTGCTATGCAAATGAACTGAATCCCCCAAAAACATTTCCACTGCATTTCAACCCTGCCACAAAAGGACCAGCTGACATCATGTCAGTGATTCTCTCGTTAACACAGGTGTGAGTGTTGACGAGGACAAGGCTGGAGATCACTCTGTCATGCTGATTGAGTTCGAATAACAGACTGGAAGCTTCAAACGGAGGGTGGTGCTTGGAATCATTGTTCTTCCTCTGTCAAAAATGGTTACCTGCAAGGAACACGTGCCGTCATCATTGCACAAAAAGGGCTTCGCAGGCAAGGATATTGCTGCCAGTAAGATTGCACCTAAATCAACCATTTATCGGATCATCAAGAACTTCAGGGAGAATGGTTCAATTGTTGAAGGCTTCAGGGCGCCCAAGAAAGTCCAGCAAGCGCCAGGACCGTCTCTCCTAAAGTTGATTCAGCTGTGGGATCGGGGCACCACCAGTACAGAGCTTGCTCAGGAATGGCAGCAGGCAGGTGTGAGTGCATCTGCACGCACAGTGAGGCGAAGACTTTTGGATGATGGCCTGGTGTCACGACTTCCTCCAAAGTTGGTTCCTCCCCTTGTTCGGGAGGCGTTCGGCGATCAACGTCACCGGCTTTCTAGCCATCGCCGCTCCATTTTTCATATGTCCATTTGTCCATTTGTCTTGTTCCATACACACCTGATTTTCATTCCCCAATCAATCTACATGTATTTAGTCCTCTGTTCCCCATCATGTCTTTGTGTGTAATTGTTCATTGTTTATGGTGTATGTTCATGTAACGGATGTGAAACGGCTAGCTTAGTTAACGGTGCGCGCTAAATAGCGTTTCAATCGGTGACGTCACTTACTCTGAGACCTTGAAGTAGTAGTTCCCCTTGCTCTGCAAGGGCCGCGGCTTTTGTGGAGCGATGGGTAACGATGCTTCGTGGGTGACTGTTGTTGATGTGTGCAGAGGGTCCCTGGTTCGCGCTCGGGTATGGGCGAGGGGACGGTATAAAGTTATACTGTTACATTAATGCTGTTGACCCGGATCACTGGTTGCTGCGGAAAAGGAGGAAGGTCAAAAGGGGGGTGAGTGTAACGGTAGTGAAACGGCTAGCTTAGTTAGCGGTGCGCGCTAAATAGCGTTTCAATCGGTGACGTCACTTGCTCTGAGACCTTGAAGTAGTAGTTCCCCTTGCTCTGCAAGGGCTGCGGCTTTTGTGGAGCGATGGGTGCTTCGTGGGTGACTGTTGTTGATGTGTGCAGAGGGTCCCTGGTTCGCGCCCGGGTATGGGCGAGGGGACGGTCTAAAGTCATTTTTGTGCCTATTGTTGAAAGGAATAAAAGTGTGCATATTTACTCTATTCTGCTCTCCTGCACCTGACTTTGCCTCCCTTACACCGCCATAACACCTGGTGTCAAGAAGGGCAGCAAAGAAGCCACTTCTCACCAGGAAAAACTGCTGAGGACTGGGGTAAAGTCATTTTCTCTGAAGAATCCCCTTTCCGATTGTTTGGGGCATCCGGAAATGTCCGGAGAAGACAAGGTGAGCGCTACCATCAGTCCTGTGTCATGCCAACAGTAAAGCATCCTGAGACCATTCATGTGTGGGGTTGCTTCTCAGCCAAGGGAGTGGGCTCACTCACAATTTTGCCTGAGAACACAGCCATGAATAAAGAATGGTACCAACACATCCTCCGAGAGCAACTTCTCCCAACCATCCAGGAACAGTTTGGTGACAAACAATGCCTTTTCCAGCATGATGGAGCACCTTGCCATAAGGCAAAAGTGATAACTAAGTGGCTCTGGGAACAAAACATCGATATTTTGGGTCCATGGCCAGGAAACTCCACAGACATGAATCCCATTGCAAACTTGTGGTCAATCCTCAAGAGGCGGGTGGACAAACAAAAACCCACAAATTCTGACAAACTCCAAGCATTGATTATGCAAGAATGGGCTGCCATCAGTCAGGATGTGGCCAGAAGTTAATTGACAGCATGGCCGCGACTGTACAAATGGCAACAGTGTTAAATTAGCGTGCTGCTAAAGCCTTATTCAAATATTTCCCAGTGTCTTGCCTTACCCAGAGTTACCACCCATGACTGTATTTTTTATTGACAGACATGGTTGTTGCATTCATCCATTTTCAGCCCTATGGACTTCACCAATTGAGATCCTATGGGAATATGTTATAATAAATACAGTGCCTTCGGAAAATATTCAGACCCCTTGACTTTTTCCACATTTCGTTACATTACATTTCCTCAGCAATCTACACACAATACACCATAATGACAAAGTGAAAACAGGTTTTTAGAAATTGTAGCAAATTTATTAAAAACAAAAAACAGATACCTTATTGACATAAGTAAAAATGTTAACACAATAGCATATGTATTTCAATATCTATGTTTGTGCATGCACATTGCTTAATTAAAAGTCCCAGGGCCACTTGATTTCTGAAACGTAGGACCTCTTTAGGTATCAATTTTATATAATATATTTCTAAAAAAAATACATATATATAATTTGATGAAACATTGAATTTGGCCATCGTTTTATTTCCCCAAAGAAACGCATTGTATAACAGATTCATTCAGAACTGAGTGCTCGGATTGGGGTGTAGGTTTTTTAGCATAACCTGAAGGTAGGTAGGGGCAGTTCCGCTTTCTGTTCTGTAGGTAAGCACCATGGTCTTGTAGCCAGTGGAGTGTGTTAAGGAGCTGGGTAACAAGAGAACTTTGGAAGGTTGAAAACCAGGCAGCCTGTAGCGTTCTGGATAAGTTGCAGGGGTTTGATGACAAAGCGAGGAGCCCAGCCAACAGCGAGTTGGGAGTCCAGATGGGAGAGGACAAGTGCCTGAATTAGGACTTGCGCCACTTCATGTGTGAGGTAAGGTTGTACTCTACGGATGTTGTAGAGCATGAACCTGCAGGACTGAGTCACTGCTTTGATGTTTGCAGAGAACAACAGGGTGTTTTCCAGGGTCACGCCAAGGTTCTTTGCACTTTGGGAGGGTGACACTGTGGAGTTGTCAACCGTGATGGAGAAGTCTTTAAGCAGGCAGGCCTTCCCCGGGAGAAAGCAGTTCAGTTTTGTTGAGCTTGAGGTGGTGGGCGGATATCCAAGTTGAGATATCTACCAGGCATGCAGAGATGCGTGTTGCCACCTGGGTGTCAGAAAGGGGGAAGGACAAAAGTAGTTGAGTGTAGTTTCAACGAGTAAAATCACATTCATATCTATTCCTCAGAGATCGTAGAAGGTAACAAGACTTCACTATTTCATTAGGGGTGTAGTGTATCCTATAGGACACCATATTTGGTCAGAGAGCGACGCCTTCATAGCACGCCGATGACGCGGGTGGCCATCTCTTGTATCTTTGTCAAATAAGCACCATTTGGGATCAAACAAAGCTAGCTCGATAGCCAATGAGCCGGGCTTTACAGGAGTACCCGGAAACCCTGTATATGTTGTAAAATGTAGCTTCTAACCTTGTATGACAGCATGCATTTTCATTTTGAACAAAAATTATAAGGATATTCAGAGTTATGAAAACTGGTTGAAAACTAATTCTGAATGCACGTTGCAGGTGAATAAAAATTCCAGCTGTTGAATATCCTGACTCTGGATGGATTCCAATAGGAATTACGCATCAGTTAGCAAAGTAAGCATTTCACTGTAAGGTCCACACCTGTTGAATTCGACGCATGTGACAAATAAAAGTTGGTTTGATTTTCTGTAAATGCTGGTTGAAGGAAGTGAAATGCTTACTTTACAAGCCCTTAACCAACAATGTTTTAAGAAGTTACAAGGTACCACTAAAGTGAAATGTGTTTGTACCCCTTTTATCTAAACCTTTTATTCTGAGTGTAATACAATGGACTGAAACTCATGGTTTACAGACCACATCAGGCCTGCAAGTCACTTTAAGCAGGATTGAACGGTGATTCCAATTGGAATCTAGCCAGTGTGGGTATTTCCCCCCAAAATGTCACCCACAACCTTTATTTAGAATGACTGCCAGGGTTGGGAAGACTATGCTATGAGACTATCTAAAGCGTCTAAACTGGAACAAGCATTTCAGTAATGGGTGTAATAAGTCCAACTAACATATTGGATTAGTTTAGAAATTTTTTGAAAATGTATATTTGAGTAGTATAAAAATAACGACTAAATAAATCAATCAATGTACATGCACAAACAATTCAAAAAATCTAACTGCAATAGAGCTTGTAGGGAAATATGAAAATCATGGGTGTGGTTTTGGTTCAAAGTGATTCAGGCCCCTTTATTAGGGTAAAACTAGGCCCTCAAATTATGAATGATGTATGATAGGCGGTGTTTACACAGGCAGCCAAATTCTGATCTTTTTTCACTAAGTTGTCTTTTGACCAATCAGATCAGCGCAGAAAAAGATCCGATGTGAAAAGATCTGTTGTGATTGGTCAAAATACCAATTACTGAAAAAAATATCAGAATTGGGCTGCCTGTCTCAACATTGCAGTACTGTGTTAAATTCATTTTTTTTATGACTACATATTCAGTTAGCATCTCACTTGGTGAAGTCCATAGGACCCAAAAATGGATGAATGCAACAATGATGTCTCTGTTAATAACAGATACAGTCATGGGTGGTAAAGTCTACAATTTACTCGAAAGGCACTCTGGGAAATATTTGAATAAGGCTTTACACTAAGCAGTGTGTTAATTTAACACTGTTCCGGTGTGTATATGGGTCCACAGACTCCACACATTCAGTGTTGATTTAACACACAGTGTTAATTCTTATTTTTTATGTTGGATCATTTGGTGTGTATTAATCCACTATGACCATTGGCTACAATGTTATGCTCTACCCGGGTCACCATACAGTGGATGTTTTATTTATCTGAGCATATGAGGGCCTATCAAGGTTGTCCTCACAGTAAATCCCAACAGTGGGTGAATCATTTGACTTGGTAATGTAATTATGCAACAAACAAACCACAGTACAGCAGCACTTGTACAGCCCTTTTGTAACAATTCTCCCCCGTCTGAGGAAGAGTAGTCAAGATCGGACCAATACGCAGCGTGGTAAGTGTCCATGAGAATATTTTAATATAACAGAACACAAAACAAAAATAACACAGAGAATGTAAGAAACAAAACAGTCCTGTCAGGTGAAACAACACAAAACAGAAAACAACTACCCACAAACACAGGTGGGAACCATACCATACCTAAGTATGGTTCTCAATCAGAGACAACGATTAACAGCTGCCCCTGATTGGGAACCATACCAGGCCAAGCACATATAAGTACAAAACCTAGAACAAAACATAGAATGCCCACCCCAACTCACGCCCTGACCAAACAAAATAGAGACATAAAAAATGAACTTAGGTCAGGACGTGTGACGACCCTCCCACTCTGTCTGCTGTATTCTCTCTTTGTTCTTGTTTCCTTATTAGGATGCCGGTGGGCGGAGTTGGAAGGGTCATCAGCTACATGGGAAACACCTGGGCCAGGTGTGTCCCAGGATAAATAGACCTCTTCCACATTCATGGAGGAGATTCTCTCCATGCAGATACTTTTCTAGATTTTGTTGTGTTTCTTGGTGGCGTTTTGGTTGTTTGCTTTGGCACCTTTCAACACCCTGCATTATCACATTCATACATGCAAAACACTCACTTACTCTACTGATTACACACACCATTGTATATTATACTTAGTTACTTTTTTTAATAAATATATATTTTGTTACTCCTCATCTCCACGTTGTCTCCCTTTTTGTTACGGGCTTTGAGCCGGTTCGTGACAAGTGGGGGCTCATCCGGGATCTTTGAACTATTGGTTTGGGAGACCGTGGAGGTACGTGTTTAGTTTGAATATTTTGTTTGAGTTTGATAGGCCCAATATTGGTTGCTTTTGTTTGGTTTGTGTGCTGCATTGGAGAGAGTATAATGGTTAGTTTCCAGGCCCTGCCTAGCCTTGGAACTCTTGTTATACTTTCTGTTGGGACATCAGTCTGAGGTGAGTAATTGGCTGTGTACCTCGGTGGGAGATTTGGGTAGGGTAGTGGAACTTGCTACACGGAGCTATAGCCTTTTTCCCCTGATAGGCTTAGTGATGTGTTTCATTTTTTTGGAATATGTTGGGCATGGTTAATGTTTATTTTTTGTGTGGTGTCTGTGGACTGAGCAGTTGTCTCAGGGGCACATCCGTGGCTTGGTGGAACTTGCCAGCATGCTGGGGAGTTTTTTTCCTTGCCAGCGGGCTACAGTGCATCAATTCCCACCGCAAATCCGCACGAAGACTAGGGTTGAGTTACAGAGCTTCCCCAAAACCTACAGTATCTCATCTCTCCTGTGGTGCTCAGGGTGATTGTCAATTCTCGGGTTGTGGTCTGGTGTGCTCAGCAGAGGGGAAGAATGAGATTTTTTTTTTTGTGACTATGTAGAGTTCATTCGGAATTGTTAGATTTAGGTACTAAAGAACAGCTGAAGGTCGCTGAACACTACAAGGTTGAAATTAGTGATAAATGTTTAAAGAATTATATTAGGTTGATATTGAAGGCCAATCTGATGGAGAGTGGTATTCTTGAAGTTACCACTGGGCCAGTCTCTGCTGAGGACTTGTCTTCTCCCCATAATGTTACAATGGCCATTCCATCGTTTAGTCCTTAGTAGCCTTTTTGAACAGCAGAAAGAACTGCTTCTGTTACAGCTAGAGCATGATCGGCAGCATGATCCTGAGAAGCTAGAGCATGATCGTGTAAAGTTCGAAAAGGAATTGGCATTTAAACAAGATATGGAGCGTGCTAAAATCAAGTTGCAACAAGAAAGTGTAGAGTTGGTTAGGGAAGGAAAGATCTCAGGGGAGTGTTTGTTCTGGGAAGGTGACCCAGATTTACCTAGGGGTAGTTCCTCTTTTGGTCGTGCCCCAGAGATATTTGATATTGTTGGGAACTTTTTAATGAAAAAGACCCTGAGACATTATTTTTGTTGTTTGAGTGTTTCTGCCTATGCAGTTGTGACTTTCCAAGGGCTGTGTGATCTGAGTATGTTAGAGCAATTTAAGGACACAATTCCTGATCGTATTGCCACGTATATTAACGAACGGAAAGTAAAGAATGTCGCTGAAGCTGCGGTTTTGGCAGACGAGTATGTGTTGACTCACAAGTGTCGTTGCAGAGCCCCATATTCGGAAAGAGTGGGGGCGTTCGGATAGATTTGGGCTTTGCTCACCGAGATACTTTGGTTCACAGGCAGTTCTATTCAACTAGGGTTGAGCCTAACTCTCATGGAAAAGCTGACTTTGGGCAGGAGTGTCACTACTGTCAAGGTTCAGGTCATTGGAAAAACAAATGTCCACTTCTCAAGTCCGCAAAATCTAAGCCTACCGCGTTAGCTGCACCTGTTCCACATCAGTTCACTCATGACTCATTTCCTTAGGCCCAGGAGAATGTGAAAGTCCATATTGATCCAGACTATTTACCTTTCATTACGGAAGGTTTTGTGTCTGTTAGGAAGTAAAGACCTAGTGCCAGTGAAGATCCTGAGACACAGGTGCCTCTGAATCATTTGTGTTGGAGTCTGTGTTACCCTTTACTGCTGAGACTGATTCGGGGAATAGTGTTCTAATTAGGGGAATAGGTTTGAATACTCTGTCAATTCCATTGCATAAACTGATGTTGGATTGTGAGCTGGTGAAGTTGTTGTGGGGGTGCGCCCTTCCTTGCCTATTGAGGGTATCGACGTTATCCTTGGGAATAACTTGGCTGGTGAGCGTGTATGGCCTGTCGTATTTCCATCTCTAGTGGTTTCCACTAAGCCGTCATTTGTTGGGATTCCCGATGAGTGTACAGAGTTTCCCAGAGGTGTTCTCTGCGTGTGCAGTGACACGTTCTATGAGCCGTGGTGAACTGGTCACTGCGCCGACTAATGATGATGATACAAAGAAGTGTCACTTTTTTCCCTGTTATCCCGTTATCTGTAACCCGCTCAGATCTGATCAATGCGCAACGGGATAACCCCATGTTAGAAGAGTTGCGTGACCAAATTGTGCATGTAGAACAGTTGGGAGATGTCGCCCATGGCTATTTTCTCCAAGAGGATGTCCTGATGAGAAAGTGGGTGTCTCATGATAGTTGTTTTCTGGGGGTGGCAATTAGTCAGGTTGTTGTACCAGTTAAGCTTTGCGAGTTGGTGTTGGAAACTTCTCACAGCGACATTGCTGGACATATGGGGGTGAGGAAAACCTACAATCGCATATTAAGACATTTCTTTTAGCCTAGATTAAAGAGGGATGTTTCTGATTTTATTAACTTGTCACACCTGTTAATTAACTGATAAGCCTAATCAAGCTAAGCCGGTACCCTTGTTTCCTATTCCTGTACTCAGCCAACCTTTTGAGTATCTGGTTATTGACTGTGTGGGTCCTCTGCCGCGTTCTAAAAAGGGTAGCAGTTACCTGTTCACTGTGATGTGTCAGACCACTAGGTTTCCTGCTGCCTATCCTCTCCGATCTATCACGACTAAGTCTGTGGTAAAAGCTTTGACTCAGGGATTCCAAACAATGAGAGAAACTAAGGTCATTCAGTGATCAAGGATCTAATTTCACCTCTAATCGGTTTAGTCAGGTTCTTCAACAACTCCATATTAAACACAATTTGTCTAGCGCCTATCATGCGCTAAGTCAAGAAGCACTGGAACGTTTCCATCAAACACAAGTCTTTGTTGAGAGCTTATTGTACTAGATGGATAAGGATTGGGAGGAGGGGTTGCCTTGGTTACTGTTAGCCGCTAGGGAAGTTTCACAGGAGAGCACGGGTTTCAGTCTAAATGACCTTGTATTTGGACATAGGGTGCGTGGACTTTTATCTGTTCTCCAAGATGACTGGAAGTCTCCCGAGCCTCCTCAGTCCCTGTTATCGTATGTGTGTGATTTCCAGCGACGCCTGTACGCCGCTGGTGAAATGGCTAAAGAGAAGTTATCATCTTCACAGGAGAGGATGAAGGGCATATTTGATCGCCGAACTGAGCCTCGTCACTTTAGTCCGGGTGACCAGGTTCTTGCGCTGCTGCCAATTGTTGGTTCTCCTTTTCAAGCCAAGTTTCAAGGTCCATATACAGTGGTGTGCCAGTACACTGAGCAAAATTATCTAGTTGCCACTCCAGAACAGAGGAAAGCACACCAGCTGTGCCATGTAAATCTGTTAAAACCCTATTATGCACGTTCCTCAGACAGAACAGTGGGAGTCTACAGAGGATGGTAAAACCTGTTCTTTTGGCTGATACCGTTGTTTCCTTGGGTTCTTGTCGTGCTTGATCTGTGCATGAGGAGGATGTTCCTGGTCCTGACGATTGTATATTGCAGGGTAGACTGAAAAATTCAGAAACACAGGATATTTTAGACAGTCTTCTCCCTCACCTACCTGTTGATGGGCGGAAAGTGATGGTTGGTCTGATACAGATTTCCAGGTTTGTTTTCTGATACACCTACGCATACAAACTTAATAGAACATGATATTGACATTGGAGATGCTGACCCCATTCGTCAGCGGTTCTATAGAGTTTCTTCAGAGAAACTACGTTGTCTGGATGCTGAGGTCAAGTACATGCTGACATGCTGGAGAGTAAGATAGCAGAGCCTTCTTTCTCCAGTTGGGCTTCTCCCTGTCAGTAAATCGGATGAAACAAACCGATTTTGTACGACTACCGTAAGGTAAACAGTGTCACAAAGCCAGATTAATTTCCTCTTTCTCGAATGGAGGACTGTTGATGAAGTCGGTGCAGCTAAGTTTGTGAGCAAATTTGACTGACGACTAGGGCACTTGGAATCACTGCCTTTATTGCACCCTTTGGTCTGTACTCGTATTCGGTTTAGGTCTGCGTAATGCACCTGCCACTTCAGCGACTTATGAACAAGGGTTGTCGCCGGTCTGACCGGGTGCGCTGTTTATTTCTGACGATGTAGTTATATATGCAGATACTTGGGAAGAACATTCAACATATTCAATCCTTGTTCAAACGTCTGGCTGATTGTGAGGCGACCCGCAATCTGGCTAAATGTGAGTTTGCTCAGGCGACCGTTACATACCTTGGAAAAGTGGTTGGGCAGGGTGAAGTGTGTCCTGCTCGGGCTAAAGTGGTGGCTATTGATGCTTCTCCACCACCAACTACTAAAAAGGAACTGATGCGTTTCTTGTGCATGATTGGTTATTACCGTAGTTTTTGTAATAACTTCTCTACTGTGGTCGCTCCCTTGACAGATATGCTGAAAGCTAAGGCTGTTTACATTTGGTCTACTCGTTGTCAACACGCTTTTGAAAATGCAAAGAGGTAGCTTACCTCAACTCCGGTGCAGGCTGCTCCTTGTGTGGATTTGTAATTTACCTTGCAGGTGGATGCTTGTCATGTGGGGGCAGGTGCAGTTTTGCTGCAAGCAGATGTGTCTGGGGTTGAGAGGCCTGTTTCTTTTCTAAGAAGTTTAACGATTATCAGTTGAACTATTCGGTTATTGAAAAGGAAGCGCTAGCACTCATTTGGGCGCTACAACACTTCGAAGTGTATGTCGGGGGTAGTACCTATTGTGGTCTTCACCGACCATAACCCCCTCACTTTTTTGAGGTCCATGATGTGTCCAAACCAGAGGATAATGTGATGGTGTTTATTTTTACAATCATTCCATCTCGATGTGCGGCACATCCGGGGGATTGAAAACGTGATTGCTGATGCGCCCTGTTCCTAAATGTTTACGTGACTGACCATTATTTCGTATTGTCATGTTCTCTCTGTCCTGTCTGCCCCCTCCTGGTCTTGTTTTCTACTTTCCTCTTAAATGTTGCTTCCTGTGCGACGGTTGCTGAGGTCTGGGGAGGAGGTTGGCTGTGTCAATTTGGGACGCAGGGGCTGTGTCAATTTGGGACGCAGGGGCTGTGTCGTTGTTCCGGGGCCCTTGTTGGTCCCCGGTTTTATGGGGGGGAATGTGACGAACCTCCCACTCTGTCTGCCATATTCTCTTTGTTCTTGTTTCCTTATTAGGATGCCGGTGGGCGGAGTTGGGAGGGTCGTCAGCTACATGGCAAACACCTGGGCCAGGTGTGTCCCAGGATAAATAGACCTCTTCCACATTCATGGAGACTCTCTCCATGCAGACACCTTTCTAGATAGTTGTTTCTTGGTGGCTTTCAACACCCTGCATTATCACATTCATGCATGCAAAACACTCACTTACACTACTGATTACTGATTACACACACCATTGTATATTATACTTAATTACTTTTTTAATAAATATATATTTTGTTACTCCTTATCTCCACGTCGTCTCCCTTTTGTTACGGGCTTTGAGCCGGTTTGTGACGGGACGTGACACCTTCAACATCCTAGCGTGACATTCCTAGGTCACTTGTCCTGAATTCCAGCAGATCCTAATTCAGTGAACTCTCACACAAATCAAGGATCTTAATTTATTTTGTGGAATAAGATTATCTTATTGTAGCCTCTGAGCTTTCACAATCTCTTTGATTGATATCGCCTACTGTATTTTAAATGCAGAGTCTGCATTAAAAAAAAGATAAATTAGCTGATATCAAGCTAGGTATAATGCTTTCTTAGAACAGTCTTGGTGTTATGATTATGAACCATCTCCATGGATCCATAATCCACAAGCTATAAAATGATGGCATTGTAACCGTGTGCAGATACACATGGTGTGCTGCCATCCTGTTAAAGGTAACAGATTATTTTATTACAATGGTTCAATTGGATTTTCATTGTGTTCAATGGTGTTATTTGCCCCCTAGTGGATGTTTCTGGTACTTAGAAAGACTACGCAAACAGGAAGTAGAGAATTTGTTCTGCACGCATAGAAGCAGCTACAAACAACGCTACGGTGCAGGTCTTTCAATGTAGTTATTTCTTGTCACGCTTCAGCCTTGGAAAATATTTGTTTGTAAGTTCAATTCAAGCATTTAGCTAATGATTATAATCTTGTTATTGATAGCGTTGCTTACATATCAATGTTGGTTGCATTTACTCACAAATTGCAATGCCTTTCATGTATGTCGTTAGCTGTATTACTTTGCTCGTGCGTCATGCAAACGAATTGTAAAATATACAATACTGTAGTTGTTACTGTTCCTAGTGTAATATGCTTATTCTACATAAATGGTTGTGCATTATTAGAGTAATGAAAGGAGCCAATTACCATATGAGTAACAATTAGCTATATGGTTTGGCATCATGCCAGATGCATGGTACCTTAGCGCGTGCTTTGTATTTATGCAACTTCAAATGTATAATGTACAGCTACAGTGTTTCGGTGTGAATTGAATACTAAAGTATATTCTTTTCTGTATTTTGCAGTTTCACAACAAACGTTTTCAATATATTCATTCAAGAAAAGTCACGCCTTGGGAGTTTTATTGAAGACTTAGTTGTTAGCTATCTGTCTAGTTTTGCATGGGAACGCAACTCAAGGGCAGAATACATGGCACTTATCAACTAAGGCATTTAAAAAAAAAAAAGAGAATCCCCATTAGTCGACATCAATGGCGACAGCTAGTCTTACTCGGATCCGACAGAACTAAAGACATACAGACAAAAGACTTTACAATTTGCATGCATTCAAAAACATTAACATCTAGTGTGTGTGTGCATCTATTAGTTACTCGTACATGTCAGTACATACACACAAGTAGGTCACATGGGGGAGAGGCATTGTGCCGTGAGGTGTTGCTTTATTCATTTTTTGTAACCAGTTTTGCTATTCACTTGTATTATATAAGATGGGAGTTCCATGCACTCATGCCTCAGTAATACTTTATTTTTCCTTGAATTTGTTGTGGACATGGGACATAAAAAGGTAAATTCCAGGTCATTCATAATTGCATGTCAAAAGTTCATGCTCTTGGACTGAGCGCTACCTCTGCAGGGGATAATAGAGCAAAAAGATAATTGATAATGTTATGAGGCAACCTGTTATATAATGCCCCTACATAAGACTGCGTTTAATAACCAGTATAGTGCGTTTTCAGTGCATTTTTAAGACAAATATTTGTCCTTTATGTATATTTCCAATACACAGAACATCCATAACAGTGACAAACACAGACATAATGCTAATACAAGAAGAAACATGCTGGGATTAAATCAAACGTGTCACATGACATGGAGCCCCGAGGGTCTAGTAACTGATGGTGTTCACCACTAGATGGGAGTGGTGACCCAAGTTATAGTCAATATTGCCAGGCACCTGATCTTGGCAACGCAGAGACAGAAATTATACAAAATTGACATTCAAATGTATGTCTCGCACATTTGTAGTTAAACTGTAAAATGTTTTGGTAGATACTTCCAGAGATTAAATTGGTTCCTATCCAACAAAATTAAATCATTGCATAATTTTAAATTGCATACAGGTATAATGAAAATCTTTCACTCTGGGAAAGATTGAGTCAATGAACCAACATTTTACTGCAGTTAGCTCATACATACTATCACAGAGCTGACATTGTCTGGAACACACTAGGTTGTGTTACATGTGACTCATTGGTTTTGGATCTTTACAATTCTGTGATTGTTACATCCATTTTTGGACTTTTCAGTTAATGCTATATACCCATTTATTCTTGAAGAATATAACTTTTGAGGCCAGTTGAGAACAAGTCCTCATTTACATCTGCGACCTGGCCAAGATAAAGCAAAGCAAAGCAGTGCAACACACAACAACAGAGTTACACATGGAATAAACAAACGTACAGTCAACACAATAGCCACTTTAAACAATGCCAATTTATATAATGTTTACATACTCTACATTTATCATCTCATATGTATATATTGTACTCTATACCATCTACTGCATTCATATATTTTTATGTACATATTCTTATTCATTCCTTTACATTTAAGGTAGTTGTGAAATTGTTAGGTTAGATTACTTGTTAGATATTACTGCACAAGCATTTTGCTACACTCGTATTACATCTGCTAACCATATGTATGTGACAAATAAAATGTGATTTGATTTGACAATAGAAAAGTCTATATACAGTGTGTGCAACTGAGGTAAGATTAGGGAGATAAGGCAATAAATAGGCCATAGTTGCGAAATAATTACAATTTAGCAATTAAACACGAGTGATAGATGTGCAGAAGATGAACGTGCAAGTAGAGATACTGGGGTGCAAAGGAGAAATAAAATAAAATAACGATATGGGGATGAGGTAGTTGGATTGGTTATTTACAGATGGGCTATGTACAGGTGCAACGATCTGTAAGCTGCTCTGACAGCTGAAGCTTAAAGTTAGTAAGGGAGATATGAGTGATTTTTGAAATTTGTTCCAGTCATTTGCAGCAGAGAACTGAAAGGAAAGGCGACCAATGGAGGAATTGGCTTTGGGGTTGACCAGTGAAATATAACTGCTGGAGCGAGTGCTACAGGTGGGTGCTGCTATGGTGACCAGTGAGCTGAGATAAGGTGGAGCTTTACCTAGCAAAGACTTACAGATGACCTGGAGCCAGTGGGTTTGACAATGAATATGAAGCGAGGGCCAGCCAACGAGAGCATGCAGGTCGCAGTGGTGGGTAGTATATGGGGCTTTGGTGACAAAACGGATGGCACTGTGATAGACTGCATCCAATTTGCTGAGTAGAGTGTTGGGGGCTATTTTGTAAATGACATCACCGAAGTCAAGGAACGGTATGATAGTCAGTTTTACGAGGGTTTGTTTGGCAGCATGAGTGAAGGATGCTTTGTTGCGAAACAGGAAGCCGATTCTAGATTTAATTTTGGATTGGAGATGCTTAATGTGAGTCTGGAAGGAGAGTTTACTGTCTAACCAGTCACCTAGGTATTTGTAGTTGTCCACATATTCTAAGTCAGAACCGTCCAGAGTAGTGATGCTAGACGGGCGGGCAGGTGCGGGCAGCGATCGGTTGAAGAGCATGCTTTTAGTTTTACTTGTCATACCTTCAACCTGTAAACTATGGGGCTTTTACACATTTTTGTGGAGTTCATCTACAGTATCAACAGTTATTTTCTCATGTTGATGAAAAAAGTGAACATATGTAGCCTACTATATTTTTTCATTGTATTAAATTATTATACTATTCATTCCTCTTACAGCCTGAGCGATCCGAAAGTCTAGCCGGAGAACAAACAACATCTGGGCGTGGGGAGAGAGGACAGGGACGAGACTCAGCAAGGATATTAGCAGATGGTGTCACTACAACAACACTTTGTCAGGTACTGTAACGCAACTTCATATCCACCCACTCCACCTTAGGGAGCCATGCAGCATATATGTAAAGCAGTTAAATGATTTCCCTTCCCTTATGTGTGAGGGAATTACGCCTGTAACTTATAGATGGTAATATGGCAACTCAAACCACACCTCACCAACCCCCAAAACACCATGACAATCCACAACAAACTTACATCCATGACATTTACTGGTATGTTTGAGGAATTTCAGGTGGAAAAGATTGGAAGAATGGTACCAGAGGGGATGGCTGCCATATTACGGGCTCCTAACCAATTGTGTTATTTTGTGTTTTTTTTCCGCATTTATTTTGTACATTATGTTGATGCTACCGCCTCTTATGAATGTAAAGAGCTTCTGGATATCAGAACAGCGATTACTCACCTAACTGGCCGAATTGTTTTCTTTAATGAGTCTGACGCAAAGGATAAAGATTTCTTTTTTTTTAAGCTTGGCATTTAAGAAATAAATTGTGATGCATTTGTGACATGCAACAGGCTGGCAGGAGCACTCAGCATCTCAACAACACATCAACAACAGCATTTCAACAACATGTCTATACATTTCTTATTTAGGCTGTATAAAATTATCTGTAAAAAAATATGACTTACAATTAAGTAATTTTGAAACGAAAAATGCCTTATTAGGCTATACAGTCATTCTACATTGCCTTTGGTTAAGGATCATGCGGTGAGCTATGCATGCCTAGTTTGTTAATTTAGCCTAGAAGACGCCTTTACAGTATATTCCTATGCCCTAATCACAGTCAACACAAATCTATTTTGTATCAACAATAGCATGGAATCAATCAATCAATCAATCAAATGTATTTATAATGCCCTTCTTACATCAGCTGATGTCATAAAGTGCTGTACAGAAACCCGGCCTAAATCCCAAAACAGCAAGCAATGCAGGTGTAGAAGCACTGTTGTGGCTAGGAAAAACTCCCTAGAAAGGCCAGAGCCTAGGAAGAAACCTAGAGAGGAACCAGGCTATGAGGAGGTGGAGATTATAACAGAACATGGCCAAGATGTTCAAATGTTCATAGATAACCAGCAGGGTCAAATAATAATAATCACAGTGGTTGTCGAGGGTGCAATAGGTCAGCACCTCAGGAGTAAATGTCAGTTGACTTTTCATAGCCAATCATTCAGAGTATCTCTACCGCTCCTGCTGTCTCCAGAGAGTTGAAAACAGCATGTCCGGTGAACAGGTCAGGGTTCCAGAGCCACAGGCAGAACAGTTGAAACTGGAGCAGCAGCACAGCCAGGTGGACTGGGGACAGCAAGGAGTCATCAGGCCAGGTAGTCCTGAGGCATGGTCCTTAGGGCTCAGGTCCTCTGAGAGAGAGAAAGAAAGAACGAAAGAGAGAATGAGAGAAAGAAAGAGAGAGAGATAATTAGAGAGAGCATACTTAAATTCACACAGGACACCGGATAAGACCGGAAAAATTCTCCAGATATAACAGAATGGCCCTAGCCCCTCGACACAAACTACTGCAGCATAAATACTGGAGGCTGAGACAGGAGGGGTCAGGAGACACTGTGGCCCCGTCCGACGATACCCCAGGACAGGCCCAAACAGGCAGGACATAACCCCACCCACTTTGCCAAAGCACAGCCCCCAATAAAATAGAATAAATTAGAAAATTATAGTTATAGTTATATATATATAGTTATATATAGTTATAGTTAAAGTTATAAATGCGTACAGGCCTCATGATGATATGCAACTGCAATGTTAAAAAACAAATGGCCTTTTCTCTAAATTCATGTGTGATACTTCAGTTGGTTCTGTTGCGCTCTATTTTTACAGTCAATACACAACTTTAGCACTGTTTCAAACTTAGACTATGTATAGAAATAAAAATATATACGGTGCTGCAGCATGCACCCATTCGTTGTCATGCTCTGTTGTGGTATTAAAAAAATATATTCTGCTTGTCTCCAGTCATGTAAAATGCATAAAATGCGTTTATAAAAAACATGTAGTTTCTCAGACCGCAAATAAGGTGATAGATTCATGAGGGGCTTTTATTATAATGGAGATCTTTTCATGTCTACCCTTGTCCGGGGTGGTCTGCGAATCCACAAACTTCTGACTACTTTGCCATGTAATGCTTACGAAACAATGAACAGTTTCTGAAACTGCATAGGCCTATATAAGGCTCTGGTCTGTCCTAGGAGTGAGGGTAAATGGTAGGCATGTTCTCTGCTATCGACTTTGTGTTTTAATTATTACTTTGGGTCTAGAGAACGGTCGCTTGTTTTTTTCAAGGGTTCAGGGAGGGTCGGGTAAAATGATATTTTATTGAAGGGAGGGCCATCCATTTTGATTTCAGAGGTCCGATTTTCTCCTGGTATCAGTCAGTATAAATAACGTAAGCTACAACACATGCGAAAATGAAAAACAAAAATCTGAGTTTGCAAGTTTTTTGATAATTGACTTTAAAGGTAAAAAATAACCGAATTTGTATGATTATTTTTTGTTGTTGTTCACGTTTACATTTTAGCAGACGATCTTATCCAGAGGATCAATTAGGGTTAAGTGTCTTGCTCAATGGCATATTGGCAGATTGTTAATTAGTCAGCTCAGGGAATCTAACCAGCAACATATTGGTTACCGGCGCAATGCTCTTAAACCTCTAGGCTACTTGCCATCCTAATACTAATACTCAAGAAATAATTCAGTATTTTGACAACCCTGCTTATAAATTATATAAAACTCAACCGTTTATCTTTTCCAGTGACGAAGACATGGATGTCTCACAGCAGGGTGTGGTATGTAGAATGGATCAACTGTGAACACCTCTATCTTATAAATGTTTTGACATTCAGGTCCAAAAGGTAACTTTATGACCACTTCTATAAGAAAATATGTAGTTTAATTCAAATTAAAAAGGGGTGCGGACAATAAGTTATGGAAATCAAATGGAACAATCCCATGGCAACCTATACAGACTTCAGACAAGGTAACCCAACCCAAACACTGTCATAACCTATTCAACATATCACTTTTTTTTTTTTACTTGGCAAGTCAGTTAAGAACAAGTTCTTATTTTCAACGACAGCCTAGGACAGTGGGTTAACTGCCTTGTTCAGGTGCAGAACAACAGATTTTTACCTTGTCAGCTTGGGGATTCGATCTTGCAACCTTTCGGTTACAAATCCAACGCTCTAACCACTAGGCTACCTGCCACCCCATCCTGCTGATAATCCACCTTAATATCAAACTGTCTATCACCACAATAAACCTCTATGAAGCCACCCGCTGGGCACACACTGGTTGAATCAACGT
The DNA here is from genome assembly GCF_013265735.2 of Oncorhynchus mykiss. Classification (NCBI taxonomy): domain Eukaryota; kingdom Metazoa; phylum Chordata; class Actinopteri; order Salmoniformes; family Salmonidae; genus Oncorhynchus; species Oncorhynchus mykiss. The sequence goes on along the minus strand of NC_048586.1, from coordinate 21,891,429 downwards.
TGTTTCCAAGTAATTTCAATGAAATTATGTTGAATCAACGTGGACTAGACATTTTTCAATGAACAACAAAGCCAGGTGTGAACACTTTTCTCCAAAACGTAATATGAAGTGTTAACCATTTGCAAAAAGCCGGCACTGCATTTATTTTATATCGTTCGCCTTCTCAGTGCATTAGAAAGGAAAATTAGACTGCTGTTGCTGCATTCTGTCCTACCAACTATTAGACCAGTGACAAGCATGCATGCTCCAAGGGTCCGATCCCATCTATGTGTGCGAGGTGTGAGATTAGGCTCAAATGATTTATGTCTATAAGTTAACTCACCCTGTTGAGCTCAAGATATTACACACATCACTCAGAAGCTTGCCACTGAGTAAAACCAAGCTAATTGGAAAAAATATTATTATTATCACATATTATTCTGTCATTGTAAGTAGTAGAGGAAAGTGGAACGATGTGTAGGCCTACAATGTAAACTGACATTAATTGTATGACCTATCAGTGACAAGCATATCATCAGGTGGATGTGGAGAATTAAAAAGTAGCCTTAGTATTTTAGATAGGCTAAATGGATATTATACACTCTATAGGGCCAAGTGACACATGATTTTAACTGGCTTTGAATGGACAACTTCAACATAAGGGGGTAACATAATTATATTGTAAATTGTATTTCTTCACACAATAGTGTTTATTGAGTAATTCTTCCCAAATTGCATAACATTTCTCAGATGGTGTATGATACTACACAGTAGAGCTTGCCGGTTTGTGCAATGTTGGTGATTTCAAAGCATGGAAAATGTAATATTTTATAAAGCACATCCAATCAACACATTCACTATTTTACATTCACATTCACTATCTTCATGACACTTGCTCCTCTGAACATGAACATCATATGGTATGTGTGAGAGAGATGTTTATGCTCCTTTTTAAATGATTTAATTTGGATTCATTGTTACGATTGTAGAGTACTAACGATTCAAGTATTTTAAATGGAGTGTGTAGAAATTCCAGGGAAATTAAAGTTCCATCCATAATTGTATTTCTCTAAAAAAAAAATACAGCAAATTTAAAAACTGATCCGGAAAAAAATTCAGAATAACATTTGGGATGTTGTAAAGCACTGTTACACTCCCACTGACATTAAACAATAAATATTATGACAGAACCAGAAAATCTATTACAGCAAATGCATTATGAGGTTGTGCTAATGAACATTGGGCCATATGTCATCAGTCAGATGGAAGTGAAACTCATTTAGCTATGAACAGTGGAGAAAATCTGTTGCGTTTGAGTTTTAGAACACCCACTCATTCAAGGGTTTTTCTTTATTTGTACTATTTTCTACATTGTGGAATAATAGTGAAGACATCAAAATTAAGAAATAACACATATGGAATCATGTAGTAACCAAAAAAGTGTTAAACAAATCCAAATATATTTTATATTTGAGATTCTTCAAAAAGCCACCCTTTAACTTGATAACAGCTTTGCACAATCTTGGCATTCTCTCAACCAGCTTCATGAGGTAGTCACCTGGAATGCATTTCAATTAAAACCTGTTAAAGATATGGCTGACTACTGCCCCCTTTGGAGCAATTGCGTGCCCATAGTAAACTGAAAAAAAAATGTCAAAAATTGCTAATATATGCATATAATAATTATTATTGGATAGAAAACACTCTAAAGCTTCTAAAACCGTTGGAATTATGTCTGTAAGTATAGCAGAACTCACAGGGCAGGCATTCTTCCAAACTAGTTTTGTGGTCATGAAAGTTGGAGCAACTTTGACGTCATCGCCCCCACCCTTCCCAACCACTTATGGATATGGGGACACTTTCTATGTCTTCCACTAGATGTCCTCATTCTGTAGAGCGTTTAATCGTTCAAATCCCGCGAGAATTGGCCCTATGGGAGTGATTTGAGTAAGTGCCGCGAGAAAAAACCTGTGCGTTAGGGCGCGAATTGGTCACAGCCATTCCTTTGTTCCAGTACTCAGAAGAAGGACAAACAATGACCGGTTGAATTGAAAATTGTTTTGTATGTCTATAACATCCTAAAGCTTGGTTTTGTACTTAGTTTGACCTGTTTAGTCAACATATAATATGTAATTTTGAAGTTTTGATGCGCAACTTTTCCGGACCAGAGGACATTTTGGGTGCATTTCAGCTGATGTTATTAGCAGTAGCTAATACAAAGACGCAAGACTTGAAACCAAACGATGTATTGGGTAAGTATGAACCTTTCCAGAACATTCTGAACGAAGACCATCGAAGGTAAGGGAATATTTATGCTGAAATCTGTGTTTCTGTTGACTCCAACATTACGGAGAAATGTAGCTTATATCTGAGCGCCGTCTCAGAATATTGAATAGTGTGCGATTTCTGTAACGTTAAAAATAAATGTAACAAAGCGATTGCATAAAGAAGCAGTGTATCTTTCTAACTATATGTAGAACATGTATATTTAGTCAAAGTTTATGATGTCTATTTACGTTATCTTGCGGCGCTACCTACATTTTCTGCGGACATTTTTGAGTATTTTCTGAACATGAATTCAATGTAAATGGACATTTATGGATATAAATGGCATATTATTGAAAAAAAAAAAAGTACTGTGTAACATGTCCTATTACTGTCACCTGATGAAGATTTTCAAAAGGTTAGTGAATGATTTATTTTTTAATCCTGCTTTTATAATTTTATATTTTCTGGGACAAAATGGCTGCCTCTTGTCTTGGTTTCGGTGGTGGTCTAATATAAATATGTGGTGTGTTTTCGCCGTAAAACATTTAAAAAATCTGACATGCTGGGTAGATGAACAAGGTGTTTATCTTTCATTTGAGCTATTGGACTTGTTAATGTGTGGAGGTTAAATATTTCTAAGAATATTTTTGCGTTCCATGCGCCACGGTTTGAGCTGAACGGGGGGGGGGGGGGGGGGGGGGGCGTTCCTCTAGGGGAACCCCTGGCGTCAACAGGTTTTAACAGGTGTGCCTTCTTAAAAGTTGATTTGTGGAATTTCTGTCCTTCTTAATAAGGCTAGGCGTCCCACTAAGCAGGACACCTGTCGACTACATCCGGTGAAATTCAAATTCAAATAAATAATCGTAATATTAAACATTTATGAACATACAAGTATCTAATATTGTTTACAAGCTTACATTCTTGTTAATCTAACTGCATTGTCCGATTTACAATAGGCTTTACAGCAAAAGCATCCCATGTGATTGTTTGAGAACGGCGCCCCACATCAACACATTTTTCAACAAGCACAGGCTTCATAAAATCACAAATAGCGATTAAATAAATTGCTTAACTTTTGAAAATCTTCCTCTGTTTGCAATCACAAGGGTCCCAGCTACAACATGAATGGTCGTTTTATTATATAAAATCCTTCTTTAAAAAATCCACTCATTCAACGTGCAGACAAAGGAGCCCAAAAAGCTACCGCTAAAACTTCGTTCAAACTATGTTTCTACCCAATCCGCAGGTATCCTAAAATGTAAATGAACTACAATATTTCATATGGAAAGAAGTATGTTCAATAGAAAAGTAAAATTATTAAGCGCATCCTCTTCATCGCGCACCTACAGACTGATATTGTACCGGGATTCTTTGTACAAAAACTCTAACTTCTTGCTCATTTTTGAAGAAACAAGCCTGAAACAATGAACAAAGGCTGTTGACATCTAGTGGAATTGCAACATGGGAGCTGGAATTACAAAGAACCCATAGCCCATTTCCATTATAAGAGCCTGGGAGCTAAAAACAAACAAATTCTGGACGGTTTTTCTTTAGATTTTCGCCTGCCATATCAATTGTTTCATAGTCTCATACATTATTTTAACATTTCTACAAACGTCAAAATGTTTTCTATCCAATGCTACCAATGATGTGCTTATCCTGGCTTCTGGGCCTGAGTAACAGGCAGTTTACTTTGGGTCAGTCAGGCGGAAATTCTGAAAAAAGGACTCTAGTCTGAAGAAGTTCTTAATGCATTTGAGCCAATCAGTTGTGTTGTGACAAGGTAGGGTGGGGTATACAGAAGATAGCCCTATTTGGTAAAAGACGAAGTCCATATTATGGCAAGAACAGCTCAAATAAGCAAAGAGAAATGACAGTCCAACCTTACTTTAATTAAGACATGGTCAGTCAATATGGAACATTTCAAGAACTTTGAAAGTTTCTTCAAGTGCAGTCACAAAAACCATCAAGCTCTATGATGAAACTGGCTGTCATATGAGGACCACCAGAGGAATAGAAGACCCAGAGTTACTTTTGCTGCAGAGGATACGTTCATTAGAGTTACCAGCCTCAGAACTTGCAGCCCAAATAAATGCTTCACAGAGTTCAAGTAACGGACACGTCTCAATATCAACTGTTCATAGGAGACTGTGTGAATCAGGCCTTCGTGGTTGAATTGCTGCAAAGTAACCACTATTAAAGGACATCAATAATAAGAAGAGACTTGCTTGGGACAAGAAACACAAGCAATGGACAATAGACTGGTGGAAATTTGTCCTTTGGTTTGAGTCCAAATTTGCGATTTTTGGTTCCAACTGCCTTGTCTTTGTGTGGGTGAATGGATGATCACCGCATGTGTATTTCCCACTGTAAAGCATGGAGGAGGAGGTGTTATGGTGTGGGGGTGCTTTGCTGGTGACACTGTCTGTGATTTATTTAGAAATCAAGGCACACTTAACCATCAAGGTTACCACAGCATTCTGCAGCGATACACCATCCCATCTGGTTTGCGCTTGGTGGGACTATCATTTGTTTTTCAACAGGTCAATGACCCAAAAAACACATCCAGGCTGTGTAAGGACTATTTGATAAAGAAGGAGAATGATGGAGTGCTGCATCAGATGACCTGGCCTCCACAATCCCCAAACCTCAACCAAGTTGAGATGGTTTGGGATGAGTCGGACCACAGAGTGAAGGAGAAGCAGCCAACAAGTGCTCAGCATATGTGTGAACTCCTTCAAGACTGTTGGAAAAGCATACCAGGTGAAGCTGGTTGAGAGAATGCCCTTTTTTGGTTACTATGTAATTCCATATGTGTTAATTCATAGTTTGATGTCTTCACTACATTATTCCACAATGTAGCAAATAGTAAAAATAAAGAAAAACCCTTGAATGAGCAGGTGTTCTAAAAGTAGTGTAGTGTACCTCTCCCTTAGGCTCAATGCCATTGGGCATTGAGCCTAAGCGAGAGGTGCGAGTAGTATGCACCAGATCTCCAGTGCTCTCACCCACAGCTCGGTTCAACCTGTGCCTGCACTCTGGATGGTTCAGGCTAAAGTGGTCAATTGTCTTCAATAACTTACTTTAACAACTGAAGAACAAGTTCACTTTTATCTCAAATGACATAATAATTCACAAGGTAGTGTGGGCATTGAGCCTAAGGTAGTAGATATAGAATTATGTTATTATAGCCTGAAAAAAAAGGTCTGCTTTTTGTTAGAGTTCCTTAATTGGGTTCCAACTCTGGTTTGAGGACAGACAGAGATAGCTGTAGCGGTAATGCTATTTTTTAGTCATTTAAAAATCAGACATTTTACAACTATGAACAGGAATAAACCCAGTTTAACAGGCACACAAAGGATTGCTCCCCCACAAAAGTAAATGAGGTGTTGGCCTACAGAAAGTTTGTTTGGCCTAATTGAGGCGTATCCAAACAACTAAACTGCAAACAACTTTACAGACCTAAACTACAAACGCACTTTTGCAAAATTAACTAACACTATCACAATTTAAGTTACAGTACATGTTACAAAATCAGCTAACTTTGTCAAAATATAATATTTAAAAATCAAATTAGAAGGTAATCTCACCACTCATTAGATAATGGCTAAAACAAATACTAACTATAACCATCAATAGGCCAACTTTTTCTGTGGAAAAGAGTAAATGGAATAAGATGGTAATGAAACATTTAATAGAAGTGAGACTATTCTTAATCCCTGAATAAAGATCCAATATTTCCCAAATAGTTTCCTTCACAGTGTTCAAGTAATCGAGAAAACTGCAAGTGCTTACATAACCATTAGACTTTTCCAATTTAATGAGGGGAATCCGTGTCTGTTGTGTGGGTGGCACAGCACCCACCATCGACCATGTACCATTTAAGGTGAAGATTTCACGTTCTGACCTTAGTTACTTTGTTATGTATTTGTGTTAGGTTGGTCAGGGCGTGAGTTGGGGTGGGCAGTCTATGTTCCTTTTTCTAGGTTGTTATATTTCTATGTGTTTGGCCTAGTATGGTTCTCAATCAGAGGCAGGTGTCATTCGTTGTCTCTGATTGAGAATCATACTTAGGTAGGCTGTTTTCCCCATTTTGGTTGTGGGTGTTTAATTTCTGTTTAGTGTCTGTTCACCTGGCAGAACTGTTTTGTTTTCTCTTCGTTATTATTTTGTGTAGTGTTCAGTTTGTTCAATTAAAACACGACGAACACTTACCATGCTGTACTTTTGTCCTCCTATCCTTCCACCAACGAGAAGTGTTACAGAAGAACTTAAACTTCTGTGATTTAATCTTATCCATGCATTTTTTAAGGTGGATTTTCCTCATGAGCTACTGCCAATGTGTGTAAGTGATCTTATGACTTCACAATAGACTCATTATGTGAAAGCCAGGGTAGATAGAGCTCACCAAAAGGCCAACAATGAAAACACAGTTAAAGCACTGTGTGACCAGGCTGTGTTTTTGAATCTTGGTCAAGATAAGGCATGAGGTCGACCTGCGTGACCCCAATTCATGAAGAAACAAGCACCTGATTGTTTTCCTGTCTCTAAGGTGATTTGTAGCTGTCATGTTTTGATGCTGTCACTATTAGAGGCACATATAACAGTAATGGAGTAAAACATTTTAATAATAATTGAACAGGGTGCTGTACTAGGACCATGCAAGCCAGGTATGTTACTACCTGCCTCCTATCCTATATGTGTGACAGTAGGCCAGCTATATGTCTGTGTGAATTTGTTTGTGCTTTTACATGTGTACATTGTCTCTCTGGCAGTCCCCCAATCCCTTTGCCTTCCGTCTGCCTGCCTGACTGCCTGTCTGAACTGTCCATCTGCCTGGAAAGATGACATATCATATAGCCTAGTTTCATGTACTCAATGAAAACAAAGCAATTGTTGTAATGATAACTGTGATTAGGTGGTATCTTAGCAACATTTCTATAGTGTGTCATGCATGCTTGTTAAAAGCAGTGAGCAGTTCTGATATTTTTTAACTGTAAGAAATGTAAGTCCTGTATGAGGAAAATAATAACATAGTTAGGGTAAGAGGCCGACGACCCATTTTTTCGAAATGCCCACTCATACACACGAAATACAAACTGACTCCCAGATACAATATGGATCTGAGGAATCTGTGCACCATGTTTGTAGCGTTATTTAGAGGGAACAACAACGTCCCTGAAATTGGATTGGAAAAACAGCAGGGGGTGAGTGGTTGAATGTGTGTGAGAAGAAGAGTCTAAAGCAAGGTTTTATTTATATTAAAGATAAAGAATAGTTTGGTTTAAGAATATGCCATTTTATATGAATTGCAATGAATGAAGTGAGACAGAGCTGAAATGTAATGAGATGGCGATATAATGAATGAGACATTGCTTTGATGTTCTGAGGATCATACTATATGTGTTTGAATAACGGGGCTGAGATGTAGTGAGACAAAGCTGTGATAAATGCAGCATTAGAAGAAAGGACATCTTCAAATATAAGAAACTGGAACACAAAAGTAGTAAAAAGTCCAAAGTTGGGTTGGCACGGTAAGGATAAAAACACAGCAAACAGAGGACATAGAAGGCACGGTTTGTGGGGCAAGTATGGTTGTGGTGGAATTTTGTGCAGATATGGGATATACATTTTAAAATAAATTACAAATATAGTCTATTTATTGTCCTATCACGATGGAACCGTCCCCAACCCAATACCCTAAACACCGAACCTTAGTGACCCACACACTAAGGAGAAGTCCTTCACTGTTTTATAGGCCTACTGAAAGTATCCTATAGACAACCAAGACAGAAAGATAAATTGCGTTCAGAGACCCACTAAAGCAGCACCGTCCCCTCAAGAGTTTGAGGTTGCCTCATCAAAGCCCCCGGGTGAATGAGCATAATTGTCAAGGAATTTCTCAAAGCTGCTTAATGAGAACCTTGACAACCTTTTACTTAAGTGGTGGGAATTCCAGGGGAGACCTCATCCCAGGTAATGGCAGTGCTGGCAACACTAGCTGCAGTAACACATGGGGAGAGGGTCAAACTCGGACAATCAGAGAGGGAGCAAATTATTGTGGCCCGGTCGGCACAAAATAATCAAAAGGTTTGACTGCCCAGAGATGCTTGGGAAAATGGTCACAACGGGGGACCAGCGTGTGTGTGTTTCAGGGGAAAGGGGTGTTTCTGTGCTCCTTCAGCTAGGACTTGACATTGGTTAACTTGTTATGGCTGTGTCATCAACAACCGCTGAATAGCATAGTGCTACATTCAATAAATATTACTACAAATATTTATATTCATGAAATCACAAGTGCAATATAGGAAAACACAGCTTAGCCTTTTCTTAATCCACCTGTCGTGTCAGATTTTGAAATTATGCTTTACAGCGAAAGCAATCCAAGCGTTTGTGTAAGTTTATCGATCGTACGACAAAACATTAAGTACACTTAGCATCAGGAAGCTTAGTCACGAAAATCAGAAAAGCAATCAAATTAATCCTTTACCTTTGATGATCTTCGGATGTTTTCACTCACGAGACTCCCAGTTACACAACAAAAGTTCCTTTTGTTCCATAAAGATTATTTTTATATCCAAAATACCTCCGTTTGTTTGTCCCGTTATGTTCAGAAATCTACAGGAAAGAGCGGTCACGACAACGCAGACGAAAATTCCAAATAGTTTCCATAATGTCCACAGAAACATGTCAAATGTTTTTTATAATCAATCCTCAGGTTGTTTTTAAAATATATAATCGATAATATATCAACCGCAAATGTCTTTCACAGTAGGAGAGGGAAAAGCAATGGCTGCCCAAACTCTGTTGCGTGAGCAAAACTAATGTGACCACTTGAAGCGATGTTATCGTTCTGGCTCATTTTTCAAAATAAAAGCCTTAAACTATGTCTGAAGACTGTTGACACCTTGAGGAAGCGATAGGAAAAGGAATCTGGTTCATATCCCTTTAAATCCAGCAAAGGGAGGCTATGGAACATGGAGTTTTCTAAATAGAAGCCACTTCCTGTTTTGATTTTCCTCAGGGTTTCGCATGCAATATCAGTTCTGTTATACTCACAGACAATATTTTGACATTTTTGGAAACATTAGTGTTTTCTTTCCTATACTAATAATAATATGCATATATTAGCAACTGCGACTGAGGAGCTGGCCATTTACAATGGGCACCTTTTTATTCAAGCTACTCAATACTGCCCCTGCAGCCATATGAAGTAAAGCAAATCTCCCCATTCTTGCTAAATTTTGCATGCCTCCTCAAACAGCTACAACTGTATATGCATTTGCGCATCAAGTATTTTCTTGAGTTTGGCTCGGAGATGGAACAACTGTTGAACATCTGAGCTTGTGGTTGTTTGAGGGGGAACGGTGGGGAGAGTGTGTGTATGTATCCCACATCTGTTGCTAAGGGGTAATGATGTTAGGTAAAGTATAGGATGAATTACAATAACTGTTTCACAAAATATTAATTGCTTGCCAAACAGTTGTTTTTGTAATGCCGGTCCTAATTATAGGTAACAATCCTTTGTATGAAGTGCCTACATTATTACGCATATTATTAGTTAGTTGTGGATATGTTTTATTATTACTGTTATTAGTTTTTTTACCTTTATTTAACTAGGCAAGTCAGTTAGGAACAAATTCTTATTTTCAATGACGGCCTAGAAACAGTGGGTTAACTGCCTTGTTCAGGGGCAGAAAGACATATTTTTTACCTTTTCAGCTCGAGGATTCAATCTTGTAACCTTTCAGTTACTAGTTCAATGCTCTAACCACTAGGCTACCTGCCGCCCCAACAATTGAATTAAGATGTGCAATATATACAGTGGGGCAAAAAAGTATTTAGTCAGCCACCAATTGTGCAAGTTCTCCCACTTAAAAAGATGAGAGAGGCCTGTAATTTTCATCATATGTACATTTCAACGATGACAGACAAAAATCCAGAAAATCACATTGTAGGATTTTTAATGAATTTATTTGCAAATTATGGTGGAAAATAAATATTTGGTCAATAACAAAAGTTTATCTCAATACTTTATATACCCTTTGTTGGCAATGACAGAGGTCAAACATTTTCTGTAAGTCTTCACAAGTCTTCACACACTGTTGCTGGTATTTTGGCCCATTCCTCCATGCAGATCTCCTCTAGAGCAGTGATGTTTTGGGGCTGTTGCTGGGCAACATGGACTTTCAACTCCCTCCAAAGATTTTCTATGGGGTTGAGATCTGGAGACTGGCTAGGCCACTCCAGGACCTTGAAATGCTTTTTACGAAGCCACTCCGTTGCCCGGGCAGTGTGTTTGGGATCATTGTCATGCTGAAAGACCCAGCCACGTTTCATCTTCAATGCCCTTGCTGATGGAAGGAGGTTTTCACTCAAAATCTCACGATACACGGCCCCATTCATTCTTTCCTTTACACGGATCAGTCGTCCTGGTCCCTTTGCAGAAAAACAGCCCCAAAGCATGATGTTTCCACCCCCATGCTTCACAGTAGGTATGGTGTTCTTTGGATGCAACTCAGCATTCTTTGTCCTCCAAACACGACGAGTTGAGTTTTTACCAAAAATATATATTTTGGTTTCATCTGACCATATGACATTCTCCCAATCTTCTTCTGGATCATCCAAATGCTCTCTAGCACACTTCAGACGGGCCTGAACATGTACTGGCTTAAGCAGGGGGACACGTCGGGCACTGCAGGATTTGAGTCCTTGGCGGCGTAGTGTGTTACTGATGGTAGGCTTTGTTACTTTGGTCCCAGCTCTCTGCAGGTCATTCACTAGGTGTGGTTCTGGGATTTTTGCTCACTGTTCTTGTGATCATTTTGACCCCACAGGGTGAGATCTTGCGTGGAGCCCCAGATCGAGGGAGATTATCAGTGGTCTTGTATGTCTTCCATTTCCTAATTATTGCTCCCACAGTTGATTTCTTCAAACCAAGCTGCTTACCTATTGCAGATTCAGTCTTCCCAGCCTGGTGCAGGTCTACAATTGTTTCTGGTGTCCTTTGACAGCTCTTTGGTCTTGGCCATAGTGGAGTTTGGAGTGTGGCTGTTTGAGGTTGTGGACAGGTGTCTTTTATACTGATAACAAGTTCAAACAGGTGCCATTAATACAGGTAAGTGGAGTGGAGGACAGAGGAGCCTCTTAAAGAAGGTCTGTGAGAGCCAGATATCTTGCTTGTTTGTAGGTGACCAAATACTTATTTTCCATCATAATTTGCAAATAAATTCATTAAAAGTCATACAATGTGATTTATTTATTTATTTTTCTCATTTTGTCTGTCATAGTTGAAGTGTACCTATGATGAAAATTACAGGCCTCTCATCTTTTTAAGTGGGAGAACTTGCACAATTGGTGGCTGACTAAATACTTTTTTGCCCCACTGTATATATAAATATGCTTTTTGGTGTTAATCTGCATTTGTTCTGTCGGTGGCACTGTGTGCTCTTTTTAAAGGATGGGTCTCAGTCTCTCAAAGGCCCAAGGATCCAGGTGGACAGGGGTGGACTGCCAGTCACTAGGATGACATCCCAACTTGGGATGGGGGAAGGTTTTAGTGGGTGGAATAGTGAGAACAGTTTACTCAGTAGCAGTGCAAATATCATGATACAGCTGTATGGACACTCAATCATCATGGTACTTAAAAAAAAAATTAACAAACATATATTACGATAAATATATTTGAAACTTGTATCTCATTATGGTAAATGGAGAATAAGTGTAGCCAGTTATAATTGTAATGGCTTAGCAGACAATAAGAAAAGATGATCAGTATTTACCTCGCTAAAAGAGAAGGCATTAAATATCTATTGTTTACAGTAAACTCATTCAACAATTTTAGATGGAGTTGTATGGGAAAAGGACTTGGGGGGGGGGGGGGGGGGGGGGGTGATATATAATTCTCCCATGGGCAAAGAAACTCAAAAGTTGTGATGCTATTAATTAACAATAATTTATCCGAATGTGCAAATACTCCAAACAGATCGACAAGGTAGATTGGATCTTTTGAATATGTTATTAGACCATAAACAGATTTGGCTCATTAATCTGTACGGTCCAAATAATGATGATCCATGCTTCTTTGAAAACATATATAATAACTTATCAAGCCTACAATCAATGATGGCGGTGATACAATCTTCGGCAAAATCATTCGCAAGGAGATTCCTGCAAAAATATTTTTGGAAGATTCTACTATTATGGTGGGAGATTATAATACAGTTTTAAATACCTCAATGGGTGGTAAAGGAAATCACATTACAAACTACAGTATCACCCTCATGCATTTAAGGAAATCATGAATATCATGGATATATTGGAACTAGTGGATATATGGAGGCTTAAATATCCTGACCTAGTGAGATATACATGAGGGAGGCTCAGTCAAGCTAGTCGTCTTAACTACTTTCTTATGTCATTCTCGCTGGCACCAAAAGTTTTAAAAAGTGTTGATACGGGACTAAATGCGCTAGGACCATCCAGTAATTGATATATACATTACTCGGACAGAATTGCCACGTGGACGAGGATGTTGGAAATTGAATCAAAGCCTATTGGATGACAACTTGTTATTGACCAGGACAGACGCATTTATAACTGACCTTTTCCAACATGACATAGGTACAGCAGATCACCTTATTCTATGGGAGCTTTTATATGTGCCTTTAGAGGCCAATGCAATACTCATCTTTTAAACCAAAGCAATTTAGGTCAAAAGAGTTCATATTAACAAAGGAAATAGAGAGACTAACAGTACAGATAGCAATAAAAACTGTACCATAGAGGCAGTGAATAACTTATAGGAAAAACAAAAAGAATGGGAGGAACTTATTCAAGAAAGATCAAGTGTAATATATTATAAAAAAATAAAGTGAACTGGATGGAATTTTGGAAAAAATGCACCAAATTCTTTTTAATCTTCAACATAGAAATGCTATCAAAAATAATTTACTATAACCTGTTACAAAGGATGGAGTCACCCATGATTCACCAACCATATTTTGAAAGAGGAAGCAAAGTACTTTAAATGTAGGTTCTCATTACAGTTTACTCCATCTCCACTAACCAAAGTTAATTGTAAAGATTTGTTTTCTATTCATAATGTAAAATGAACAGCTGTACAGAAAGACTCATGTGAACGCCAAATTACAGGTGAGGAACTTGATACAATTAAAACCTTTAAGGCTGGGGAAAACTCCAGGGCTGGATGGCATACCAGTGGAAGTATACCAAACCTTTTTTCATGTACTCAGAGGACCATTATTAAGTTTTAACCACTCCTATAAAAATGGTAGATTATCCAATACTCAACAAGAAGGTCTGATACCCCCCCCCCCCAAAAAAAAATTGGAGGCTCCTTAGACTTAGTGCATAGAATTATAAAGCTACTGTACGATATTTTTCATCCCTTTCAGAAAGCTTTTTTACATGGATGATACATTGGAGAGAATATAAGACAAGTAGTGGAAACACTAGAACACTATGAAAAATCTGGTAAACCAGGATTAGTAGACAAAGCTGTCGTTGAAAAGGCTTTTGATGAAGTATGCCTGGACTTTAAATATAAATGCCTGGAATATTTCCATTTTGGAGAATCTATTATACAATGGGTTAAAGTTATGTATAGTAACACCCCGCTCCGGCAGGTATATTTCACTGGTCATCCCCAAAGCCATATTTATTATGGCCATCGAAATGTTAGCTATTAAAATCAGAACAATAATATCAAGGAGCTAGAAATCCAGGGTTTAAAAACAAAGGTGTCATTGTATGCTGATGTTTTCTTTTAAATCGACAATTTGGATCCCTCCAAAGCCTCGTAGAGGATCTAGATAATTGTTCTAAACTCTCTGAATTACAACCAAATGGTGTTTACTATACTGTACTGTATTACATGTTGGATCATTACCATGTAGTTTACCAATAAAATGGTCTGATGGTGAAGTGGACTTGGTATTCATATCCCAAAAGAAAAAAATGGTCTCACTACAATACATTTTAATAGAAAGTTAGCAGAAATAGATCTTGCTACCAAGGAAAGGAAAATACCTATTTGTGGAAAAATCACCCTAATTTAATGCTTTAGTCATATCCCAGTTTATCAATTTGCTTATGGCCCTGCCAACACCTAATTACTTGTTTTTAAAATTATACTGAACAAAAATATAAATTCAACATTCAACAATTTCAACGATTTTGCTGAGTTACTCTTCATATAAGGAAATAAGTCAATTGAAATAAATTCATTAGGCCCTAATCTATGGATTTCACATGACTGGGCAGGGGCACAGCCATTTTTTTCACCTTTATTTAACCAGGTAGGCTAGTTGAGAACAAGTTCTCATTTACAACTGCGACCCGGCCAAGATAATGCATAGCAGTGTGAACAGACAACAACACAGAGTTACACATGGAGTAAATAGAGTCTATATACATTGTGTGCAAAAGGCAGGAGGAGGTAGGCGAATAATTACAATTTAGCAGATTAAACACTGGAGTGATAAATGATCAGATGGTCATGTGCAGGTAGAGATACTGGTGTGCAAAAGAGCAGAAAAGTAAATAAATAAAAACAGTATGGGGATGAGGTAGGTAAATTGGGTGGGTTATTTACCGATGGACTATGTACAGCTGCAGCGATCGGTTAGCTGCTCAGATAGCAGATGTTTAAAGTTGGTGAGGGAGATAAAAGTCTCCAACTTCAGCGATTTTTGCAATTCGTTCCAGTCACAGGCAGCAGAGAACTGGAAGGAAAGGCGACCAAATGAGGTGTTGGCTTTGGGGATGATCAGTGAGATACACCTGCTGGAGCGCGTGCTACGGGTGGGTGTTGCCATCGTGACCAGTAAACTGAGATAAGGATGACTTGGAGCCAGTGAGTCTGGCGACTAATATGTAGCGAGGATAGGGTCGATGAAGAGCCATGAGTGGACCTGGGAGGGCATAGGCCCACCCACTGGGGAGCCAGGCCCAGCCAATCAGAATGAGTTGTTCCTCACAAAAGGGCTTTATTACAGACAGAAATACTAATCAGTTTAATCAGCTGTTCGGGCAACTGGTCTCAGATGATCCTGCAGCTGAATAAGCCAGATGTGGAGGTCCTGGGGTGGAGGGGTTACACGTGGTCTGCGGTTGTGAGGTTGGTTGGACACACTGCCAAATTCTGTAATATGACGTTGCAGGAGGTTTATGGTAGAGTGTACATTGGTGTACATTCCTGCAGTCAGCATGCTAATTGCACCCTGCCTCAAAACTTGAGACATCTGTGGCATTTTTTTTGTGAGACATGACATTTACATTGTAGTCATTTAGCAGACGCTCTTATCCAGAGCGGCTTACAGTAGCGAGTAGATACATCTTTGTACTTTTTCTGGTACTGGTCCCCTGTGGGAATCGAACCCACAACCCTGGCGTTGCAAGTGCTATGCTGTACCAACTGAGTCACTGAGCCAAAACTGCGCATTTTAGAGTGGCCTTGTGTTGTCCCCAGCACAAGGTGCACCTGTGTAATTACCACACTGTTTAATGATATGCCACAACTGTCAGGTGGATGGATTATCTTGGAAAAGGAGAAATGCTCACTAACAGGGATGTAAACAAATTTGTGCACACATTTTGAGATAAATAAGCTTTTTGTGCATATGGAAAATATCTGTGATATTTTATTTCAGCTCATGAAACATTGGACCAATACTTTGTTTACATGTTGCGTTTAAATTTTTGTTCAGTGTATATGAGCAAAACATATTCTATTTTATTTGGAATGGTAAGCCAGACAAAATTAAACTGGCCTATTTATATAATGAATATGAATTCGGAGGGCAGAAATGATTAAATATTAAAGCATTAGTGAAGACATCACAACTCACTAAAGGCTTCAGTCATACAAAAGCTATACTTAAATCCGAACTGGTTCTCTAGCAAATAAGTAAGAATGGCTCACCCCATGCTCAATAATGACCCTTTCCCTTATTCAGATTGCTGCAACCATTTATTTTGGTTATTTGAAAATGAAATAATCTCCAAAATGTAGCCATTTTTAAAACAAGCCATAGAAAACTGGTTGCAATTTCAGTTTAATCCACCAATAAAGATAGAACAAATATTATGGTTAAACTCAAACATACTAATTGATCAAATAAACTATTTTTGGAAAAACTGTTTTAAAAACGGTATAATCTTTGTAAATGAAATCATAAACACGACGGGTGGAGTTATGTCACACATGCAGTGAACAAAAATATATGGACATGTCTACTCTATCCAAAATTACAACCAACTAATTACAGCATTACTGCAAAAATGGAAGAGGCAAGTGGAAGGGGGGGAAAGTAAGGAACTTGTCTGTCTTCCCTGTGTTAAAGACTGAAATGGTTAAAGAAAATTGTGACAGATAAAAAGGAAAGCAGTTTAATTTAAGGACAAAAAAAATACAGATTTGCAATAGATTGCTAAATAGTTGGGAAGAGATTTTCAACGTACCGATTCCATGGCGCATGATTTATGAACTGATACACAAAACAACGCTGGATTCAAGTCTTAGTTTTTCAAAATTAAATTATTATACAAAATTCTTGCAACAAACAGAATGTTTTATATATTGGGGATACAAGCATCCCAGCACTGCAGAATTTGCTATGAAGAGACCCGAATCATTAGATAATTTATTTTGGTACTGTCCAAGCTTGTTTTTGGTCTCAGGTTCAGGAATGGCTGAAGAATTGCAACATTTACCTGGAGTTAACTCTACAAAGAACACTGCTGGGTGATCTGAAAAGTCATAGTCAATCGATAATTTTTTTTTGCTAAGAGTATTATTATATTATTTATCTTTAATGTAAAAACCTACAGAAACTATGAGAATAGAAAGGTTCAGAACTTTTCTGAAACATCAAAGCTCAGTTGAAAAATATATGGCAAATTGAAATCAAAACTGGATGGTCTTCAGAGACAGATAGCTGAAGGACGGGACTAAAAACAAACAAAAGATAACTCATGTAAAATATACTGTGTCTGTAAAATGTATATAGTATGTACTGTATAAGCTGGAAGGAGACGCATAAGTGTTGTCCAATAGTTTACCCCTTTAGGGGAGGGGTGATAGGGTTCAGGACAAATAAAGGAAAATATATTCTAAAAAAAGATATACAGTGCCAGTCAAAAGTTTGGACACACCTACTCATTCAAGGGTTTTTCTTTCTTTTTACTTTTTTCTACATTGTATAATATTAGTGAAGACATCAAAACTATGAAATAACACATATGGAATCATGCAGTAAACAAAAAAGTTTTTGTATTTTATATTTGAGATTCTTCGAAGTAGCCACCCTTTAACTTGATGACAGCTTTGCACACTCTTGGCATTCGCTCAACCACCTTCACCTGGAATGCTTTTCCCACAGTCTTGAAGGAGTTTCCATGTATGCTGAGCACTTCTTTTCCTTCACTGCGGTCCAACTCATCCCAAACCATCTCAATTGGGTTGAGGTCAGGTGATTGTGGAGGCCAGGCCATCTGATGCAGCACTCCATCACTCTCCTTCTTGGTCAAATAGCCCTTACACAGCCTAGAGGTGTGTTGGGTCATTGTCTTGTTGAAAAATAAATGATAGTCCCACTAAGCGCAAACCAGATGGGATGTTGTATCGCAGCAAAATACTGTGGTTACCATGCTGGTTAAGTGTGCCTTGGATTCTAAATAAATCAGACAATGTCATCAGCAAAGCACCCCCACACCATAACACCTCCTCCTCCATACTTCATGGTGGGAACCACACATGCAGAGATCGTCCGTTCACCTTCTCTGCGTCTCACAAAGACACGGCGGTTGGAACCAAAAATCTCAAATTTGAACTCATCAGACGAAAGGTCAGATTTCCACTGGTCTAATGCCCATTGCTCGTATTTCTTGGTGCAAGCAAGTTTATTTTTCTTATTGGTGTCCTTCAGTAGTGGCTTCTTTGCAGCAATTCGACCATGAAGGTCTGATTCACGCCGTCTCTGAACAGTTGATGTTGAGATGTGTATGTTAATTGATCTCTGTGAAGCATTTATTTGGGCTGCAATTTCTGAGGCTGGTAACTCTAATGAACTTAAACTCTGGGTCTTCCTTTCCTGTGGCGGTCCTCATGAGAGCCAGTTTCATCATAGCGCTTGATGGTTTTTGCAACTACATTTGAAGAAACTTTCAAAGTTCTTGAAATGTTCCTGATTGACTGACCTTCATGTAATGATGGACTGTTGTTTCTCTTATTTGAGCTGTTCTTACCATAATATGGACTTGGACTTTCACCAAATAGGGCTATCTTCTGTATACCACCCCTACCTTGTCACAACACAACTGATTGGCTCAAACACATTAAGAAGGAAAGAAATTCTGCAAATTAACTTTTAAGAAGGCACACCTGTTAATTGAAATGCATTCCAGGTGACTACCTCATGAAGCTGGTTGGGAGAATCCCAAGAGTGTGCAAAGCTGTCATCAAGGCAAAGGGTGGCTACTTTGAAGCATCTCCAATATAAAATATATTTTGAATTGTTTAACACTTTTTTGGTAACTACATGATTCCATGTGTTATTTCATAGTTTTGCTGTTTCTTCACAATTATTCTACTATGTAGAAAATAGTAAAAATAAAGAAAAACCCTTGAAGGAGTGGGTGTGTCCAAACTTTTGACTGGTACAGTATATTTATAAAAAAATATATATGTGGGATTGGAAATAATGCAGACAATTACATTGATAGAAGCCACAATCTATTTGCACTATTAAAGCTGATCCACCCCAAAAAACTAAAACGCTGTGATAAATGGAATAGCACTGAGATGGGGATATGAATGATATTCTGAATGAGACATAGCTGATGTAGTGAAACTGGTATGGAATACATTGATTGAAACAGTGATATCTGTGAATGAAACAGTGATGTGAAACTTTGTGACACAAAGCACCAGGCTGCCATAGGTTAGCCCGAGTGTCAAGGTCAGTCAGTGTGACAAGTGAATGGAGAGCAGAAAAAGGGGGGATGGAGTGTCCAGTATGACGGTTAGACAAGCTCTGAGAAGAGGGGCTCCCTCAGCAGGGTTGAGAAGAGGTTATGGCTAAACGTCATGGTAAGAAATCAATGAGGGAGAGCAGTGTGAAAAGTATTTTAGTAAAGTACAGTATTATGTAAACCTTTGATACAGCTCAGCAATTTCTATGCTTATGTAACCACAAAATATCACACAGTGAATCTGTTGTTCTTAATACTTTTCTCTAATAAATACATAGAATTAAATGTATCTATTAGGATAAAGTACTATGAAACTACAACTGTGTAGCATTGTTGCATTAATGAATTTCGTTACTTTCCTTTTGTTTTATTTATTTCAATCCTTCATTTCTTTCTAGCTAAAATTCATGGAATTTGTTTGTAATTTCCTCCTAGTCAAGCATACTGTTAGTGGCCTCACTCCTCCTTTTCATTTGCTGGGTGGGTTTCAGGTCAGTGACAGTGTTAATTTCCAATATCCAAGACCCTCTCTGAAAGTGTTGCCTAGCAAGACTGTCAAAGGCCTGGTCACAGTTAGCTGGGTTGGACTAATATCCGTGCCACATGCATTAAGCAGAGAAGGGTTGCTATGGAAATGACTGGGCAAAATGTCACTGAGTACAGCGTTATGGGAAACACGGTCAGTGTCTCTCAAACATCCATTGTTCTAAGGGAAAGCAATTATAAATCAGCAAACAAGGATCTGCCAGTTTAATGAGGAGTAAGAGTGCAAATGTCAGCTAGCATGATGGTTGTTTGCAAAGGTTACTAACTGATGGGCAAAGCATTCACCAGTAGAGAAATTTAAAGCATGGATACAATGGGCGACTGATGGCCCCTTTGTAGGCTACTTGTTGTTAGTGAGGAGGTTTTGATAATGTGGTTACACTATGCATTCATAATTCTTATATGATGGCTAAGTCAGCTGGGAAATAGTCATGCGTTATGTGTCCCTTAGAATAAAGTGTTACTTTGCTGTGTTGGTTGACACACTATCCTGGGTGTCGATCTGAAACGCAGCCAATATCAGCCTCATGACTTGTGCTATTATGCATTTCTCCCTCTATTGATAAACTACAGGGATGTTTCTGCCATTGCAATCATTGGGCAGGCCGCCTAAGCCTTTCTTTGGGTCACCTTAGTCCAAACAATGTTTAAAGAATATACACTACAATTCAAAAGTTTGGGGTCACTTAGAAATGTCTTTATTATCCAAGTAAACATACATGAAATAAGTTGCAAAATTAATAGGAAATATAGTCAAGACGTTGACAACGTTATAAATAATGATTTTTAATTGAAATAATAATTGTGTCCTTCAAACTTTGCTTTACTCAAATAATCCTCAATTTGCAGCAATTCCAGCCTTGCAGGCCTTTGGCATTCTAGTTGTCAATTTGTTGAGGTAATCTGAAGAGGTTTCACCCCATGCTTCCTGAAGCACCTCCCACAAATTGGATTTGCTTGATGTGCACTTCTTATGTACCATACTGTCAAGCTGCTCCCACAACAGCTCAATAGGGTTGAGATCCGGTGACTGTGCTGGCCAGTTGACGGCTTCTTCCCTAAATAGTTCTTGCACTGTTTGGAGCTGTGCTTTGGGTCCTTGTGCTGTTGTAGGAGGAAATTGGCTTCAATTAAGCGCCATCCACAGTGTATGGCATGGCATTGCAAAATGGAATGATAGCCTCTCTTCTTCAAAATCCCTTTTACCCTGTTCAAATCTCCCACTTTACCACCACCAAAACCCCTCCAGACCATCACATTGGCTCCACCATGCTTGACAGATGGCGTCAAGCACTGCTCCAGCACGAATGTTCTTCTTTGTGATCCGAACACCTCAAACTTAGATTTTTCTGTCCATAACACTTTTTCCCGATCTTCCTCTGTCCAGTGTCTGTGTTCTTTTGCCCATCTTAATTTGTGAGGACTTGTGAGGTGTCTGTTTCTCAAACTAGACGCTCTAATGTACTTGTCCTCTTGCTCAGTTGTGCACCAGGGCCTCCCACTCCTCTTTCTATTCTGGTTAGCGCCAGTTTGTGCTGTTCTGTGAAGGGAGTAGTATACAGTGTTGTACAAGATCTTCAGTTTCTTGGCAATTTCTCACATGGAATAGCCTTAATTTCTCAGAACATGAATAGACTGATGCGTTTCAGACGAAAGTTCTTTGTTTCTGGACATTTTGAGCCTGTAATGAACCCACACATGCTGATGCTCCAGATACTCAACTAGTCTAAAGAAGGACAGTTTTATTGCTTCTTTAGTCAGGACTACAGTTTTCAGTTGTGCTAACATAATTGCAAAAGAGTTTTTTAAATTATCGATTAGCTTTTTAAAATGATAAACTTGGATTTGCTAAAACAACGTCCCATTGAACACAAGAGTGATTGTTGCTGATAATGGGCCTCTGTACGCCTACGTAGATATTCCATAAAAAATGTGCCGTTTCCAGCTGCAATAGTAATTTACAACACTGTATTTATGATCAATTTTATTTGAATGGACAAAAAATGTGCTTTTCTTTAAAAAACAAGGACATTTCTAAGCGACCTACTTTTGATTGGTAGTGTAAATACAAATAAATTATATATATACAGTACCAGTCAAAAGTTTGGACACACCTACTCATCAATAGTCTTCCTTTATTTTATTTATATGTTCTACATTGTAGAATAATAGTGAAGACATCAAGCTATGAAATAACACATATGGAATCATGTAGTAACCAAAAAAGGGTTAAACAAATCAAAATATATTTGAGATTTGAGATTTTTCAAAGTAGTCATTCTCCCAACCAGCTTCATGAGGTAGTCACCTGGAATGCATTTCAATTAACAAAGTAATTAATTAATTAATTCCTTCTGAATGCGTTTCAGCCAATCAGTTGTGTTGTGACAACGTAGGGCTGGTATACAGAAGATAGCCCTATTTGGTAAAAATCCAAGTCCAAATTATCGCAAGAACAGCTCAAATAAGCAAAGAGAAACACAATTATTACCGTAAGACAGGTCAGTCAATGCGGAACATTTCAAGAACATTGAACGTTTCTTCAAGTGCAGTCGCAAAAATCATCAAGCGCTATTATAAAACTGGCTCTCATGAGGACCGCCACAGGGAAGGAAGATCCAGAGCTACCTCTGCTGCAGAGAATACGTTCATTAGAGTTAACTGCACCTCAGATTACAGCCCAAATAAATACTTCACCGAGTTCAAGTAACAGACACATCAACTGTTCAGAGGAGACTGCTTAAGATCAGGCCTTCATGGTCAAATTGCTGCAAAGAAACCACTACTAAAGGACACCAATATGAATAGACGACTTGCTTGTGCCAAGAAACACAAGCAATGGACATTAGACTGGTGGAAATCTGACCTTTCGTCTCATGAGTCCAAATTTGAGATTTTTTGTTCCAACTGCCTTGTCTTTGTGAGATGCAGAGTAGGTGAACTGATTATCTCTGCATGTGTGGTTCCCACCGTGAAGCATGGAGGTGTGATGTGTGGGCGTGCTTTGCTGGTGACACCGTCTGTGATTTATTTAGAATTCAAGGCACACTTAACCAGAATGGCTACCACAGCATTCTGCAGCGATACACCATCCCACCTGGTTTGCGCTTAGTGGGACTATCATTTGTTTTTCAACAGGACAATGACCCCAAAAACACCTCCAGGCTGTGTAAGGGCTATTTGACCAAGAAGGAGAGTGATGGAGTGCTGCATCAGATGACCTGGCATCCACATTCACCCGACCTCAACCCAAGATGGTTTGGGTTAGACCGCAGAGTGAAGGAAAAGAAACCAACAAGTGCTCAGCAAATGTGGGAACACCTTCAAAACTGTTAAGAAAGCATTTTTCATGAAGGTGATTGAGAGAATAACAAGAGTGTGCAAAGCTGTCTTCAAGAATCATGAAGAATCTCAAATATATATATTTTTATTTAACACTTTTTTTGTTACTACATGATTCCATATGTGTTATTTCATAGTTTTGATGTCTTCACTATTATTGTACAATGTAGAAAACAGTAAAAATAAAGAAAAACCCTTGAATGAGTAGGTGTGTCCAAACTTTTGACTGGTACTGTATGCATGTACATAGAAAAGATAAAAGACCTATGTAAACTTAGTTGCCAGTTTCTCTAGTACTGGTCAGAACCACCTTTTCCTCCAGAACAGCCTTAGTTCTTTGTGGCATTGAAACGTTGCTCAATTGGTATCAACGGACCTAACATGTGCCAGGAAAATGTTCCCACACCCTTACACTACATCTACCAGCCTGTAGTGTTGACACCAGGCAGGATAGGGTCATGGCCTCACTCACTCCAAATCCTGACTCTGCCATCAGCATGACGCAAAAGGAACCGGTATTCGTCAGACCATGCAATGTTTTTTATTCTCCTCAATATTCCAGTGTTGGTGCCCACTTGACCAAGTTTCTTCTTGTTTTCAGCTGATACGAGTGGAACCCGATGTGGTTTTCTGATGCAATAGCCCATCTGTGACGAGGACCGCTGTGATTTCCGAGATGTCATACTGCACACCACAGCTGTACTGTTCCTTTATTTGCCTGTTTGTGGTCCGGCTGTTAGCTTGCACGATTCTTTCCATTCTCCTTCGACCTCTCATCAACAAGCTGTTTTCGCCCACAGGACTTCCGCTGACTGAATGTTTTTGTTTGTTGCACCATTCTCGGTAAACCTTAGACACTGTTGTGCTTGAAAAGCCTAGGAGTTTTTTTTCCTTATTAAATACTGGAACCGGCGCGCCTGGCACTAATGATCATACCAAGTTCAAAGTCATCTAGGACACTTGTTTTGCCCGTTCTAACATTCAATCGAACACTAACTGAATGCCTTGATACCTATCTGCCTGCTTCATAAAGCAAGCCACAGCCACAGGGTGTTGTACCTAATAAACTGACAACTGAGTGTATTTTTCTCATCTTTGAGAACCAACAATCACCAAGCTAGACAGTCAGGGAGAATTGAAAATTCCAAAAACAATGAATTTAGCAGTATTGATTTTGTCATAATCTTTGAGTATGGATGTCATTTTTGTTTTTTGGCACTGGCCAGCTGGGCTAGTAGACTGCAATATTTTACGAGACCTGGTCCAAAATATGTTCCATGAGATATTTGAAAATACAGAATTTCAATAGCAGGCAGGCTAGTTTACCACATTTACAACTAGCCTTGTCTGAAAAGTACTAGCCACCGGCTAGCGGGCAGCTTTTGTCCATCCCTGTGTTGGAGCAGAAGAACACAGCATTAGCCATGGCAGAACGCATAGAATTACATAAAATTCGTTTTAAAACTGCAAAATGTTCTCTCAGCTCCATGGCACAATGTGTATAATTGTAGGAAATTAGCTTTAAATTGTAAAAATGTCTCTCAGCTACATTGAGAAAATGAATGGCAGAAAATTGGCCACAAAATTCAAAAATGTCTCTAAACTGGCAAGATGGGGGGGGGGGGGTAGTAGAGAAATTCAGTCTCGTTGACGGGTCGATCGCTCCCATTGCCACACCCCCTGCCATGCCCACCACCTAATCCCCTTTTTGATCCCGAAAAATACCTGAACTAGCCTATTGCTCCTATATTGGAACCTGGATTGTGTTCATTAGGCACCAAACAGAATGAAAACTGACTGAAACGGATGAACTAACCATTTTCTGTTGCATGCCTTCCAGGCTTGTTTATTGCATGGTCTATGTTCTGATTGGTCCCAATGCTCTGTGTTGCTGCAGTATGGAGGAGACTGTGAGGAGCCTGCTACAGAACCAGGACACACTGGAGGGCCCCAGCGTGGATCCACTGGACCTTATGAAAGCCTACAAGGTAGAACATTGACCATATTTGTTCTTACTTGATTTCTGTTTATTTGATTAAATAAACAAAATATTTTATTATGCAAGTATGCAACCCTTGATAAATCATCCTACAGGTTCCTTTATAAACTGTGTTGATTAAAGGCTGTGAACAATCCATAAAAAATATATGTCCAATCATTGGCAATCCCCTGAAATTTTGTACTGTACACAGTAGCATGGTGATAGGGCATTCAGAAGAGATAGAGGGAAGAGTGGCAACCCTTAGGTTAGATGCTATCAAATCTCCTGACGACTGTCATACAGCATCTTAGGCCTGTCATACATTCTGACACGAATGCAGCTACCACCAGGAGTAAGTACCACCACTGGTGGTATTTGAACCTTGGTCACCTGGACCCAAGGTGAGTATGCTAACCACAGTCCCAAAGAAGTTAAATAGCTGGGGAGTGCTGGTTCAAAAGGCCAGGTTCATTAAAATACAATGCGGTGACATCTTACACATTTGTGTAAGATTAACCCAATGTGAGGTCTGCAGCAAATATTCAGGTTTTAAGTACCTGTAACATATTCTTAATCAGGATTAATGAGAAAATGGTTCCATTATAGTGCACGATTATGTAAAACATTGACATTATACATTTTAGCAGACACTCTTATGCAGAGCAACTTACAGTACTGAATGCAAGCATTGTTATACTTTTTCATACGGTTCCCCTGTGGGAAACGAACCCACCACCCTGCCGGTGCAAGCACCATGCCCTACCAACTGAACCACACAGGACTACACTGCATTTCATTACTACACTGCAAGTCATTATGAGCCAACTATGCTTGCCTGGAGGCCTTACTAATTGTCTACTGGATGGTTGCTTGGTTCTGAGAAAGTTGCAATGTGATGAACTCTAAATCGATTTGAGGCCATGACGTTTTGAAGACTAGACGGCACACTATGCACCCACACGCCTCTATCTTTTCGATTAGTCCTCACCTTTAGCACTTGTGAGATGCAATTGATTGGTGTAGGTAGCGAGGGTCAAGGTGCTTGACATAAAAACCAACGAAGCGTATTACAAATGCAAATAAGTCTCATAATTCACAATGCATTTTTAAACAGCAGTTCACAAGACTTAATGGATTGATGCAAGGAAGGAGACCTTCGTAAATGTTGATGTTTTTGTAACATCTGGGGTCCCATTTTTCATAATGTTAGAAAAATTGGGATGAATTATCTCTATGGTTCAATCAATAAATATTGGGGGGTCAACCAAAGACACCCATATGAGTTCAGGTGGAAAACCAGTCAAATGAGCAGCCAGAAAAATAAGAAGTAACCTACAGTATTAGTGGTGGCTATCAAACTAACTATAATTGTGAAGAGGCAGCTACAGAATATAAATATAACATCAAACATATCCTGTGATTGATTTTCTTGGAAGGAGTCAAAATACAATGAATTGGAAGTCTAATACAGAATAGCTGTTCACCTACTGTACATGATTAAATAAAATCCACAAATGATGGCCAAATTCAAGATCTTTCCATTAATACTGTGTATCTTGTAGGTTGGAGAAAATTGACGAGGCACATACCCCGTTAGTTCCAATAGGCAATGCAACTGTTTCAACAGCTCTGTGTTTCTCTCCAACCTCTCTTTCAATGGTTTAGAACAAACTCCTGGAGGAGATGTGGAAACAGCAGAACAGTCTGGAAGGCCCAACACCCCCTTTGATAGATAGGAGGCCCAACTCTCCAGGATGCAGCAGTAGGGGACATGAGGAGGACTCCCACGAGGCCAAGCCCCTTCTAGAGCGACTACGGGCCCTGGCGGTAAGCTCAGGCACGGTAGGGTCTCTTCTCCACTTAGTACCTCTCTCCATCCTCAATTATGGATAATTATTACTTCATAGGGTGATTTACCATGGTTTATTTTTTTTGCTGTAATACCATATACAGTGCCTTGCGAAAGTATTCGGCCCCCTTGAACTTTGCGACCTTTTGCCACATTTCAGGCTTCAAACATAAAGATATAAAACTGTATTTTTTTGTGAAGAATCAACAACAAGTGGGACACAATCATGAAGTGGAACGACATTTATTGGATATTTCAAACTTTTTTAACAAACCAAAAACTGAAAAATTGGGCGTGCAAAATTATTCAGCCCCTTTACTTTCAGTGCAGCAAACTCTCTCCAGAAGTTCAGTGAGGATCTCTGAATGATCCAATGTTGACCTAAATGACTAATGATGATAAATACAATCCACCTGTGTGTAATCAAGTCTCCGTATAAATGCACCTGCACTGTGATAGTCTCAGAGGTCCGTTAAAAGCGCAGAGAGCATCATAAAGAACAAGGAACACACCAGGCAGGTCCGAGATACTGTTGTGAAGAAGTTTAAAGCCGGATTTGGATACAAAAATACTTCCCAAGCTTTAAACATCCCAAGGAGCACTGTGCAAGCGATAATATTGAAATGGAAGGAGTATCAGACCACTGCAAATCTACCAAGACCTGGCCATCCCTCTAAACTTTCAGCTCATACAAGGAGAAGACTGATCAGAGATGCAGCCAAGAGGCCCATGATCACTCTGGATGAACTGCAGAGATCTACAGCTGAGGTGGGAGACTCTGTCCATAGGACAACAATCAGTCGTATATTGCACAAATCTGGCCTTTATGGAAGAGTGGCAAGAAGAAAAGCCATTTCTTAAAGATATCCATAAAAAGTGTTGTTTAAAGTTTGCCACAAGCCACCTGGGAGACACACCAAACATGTGGAAGAAGGTGCTCTGGTCAGATGAAACCAAAATTGAACTTTTTGGCAACAATGCAAAACGTTATGTTTGGCGTAAAAGCAACACAGCTCATCACCCTGAACACACCATGCCCACTGTCAAACATGGTGGTGGCAGCATCATGGTTTGGGCCTGCTTTTCTTCAGCAGGGACAGGGAAGATGGTTAAAATTGATGGGAAGATGGATGGAGCCAAATACAGGACCATTCTGGAAGAAAACCTGATGGAGTCTGCAAAAGACCTGAGACTGGGACGGAGATTTGTCTTCCAACAAGACAATGATCCAAAACATAAAGCAACATCTACAATGGAATGGTTCAAAAATAAACATATCCAGGTGTTAGAATGGCCAAGTCAAAGTCCAGACCTGAATCCAATCGAGAATCTGTGGAAAGAACTGAAAACTCACAAATGCTCTCCATCCAACCTCACTGAGCTCGAGCTGTTTTGCAAGGAGGAATGGGAAAAAAATTCAGTCTCTCGATGTGCAAAACTGATAGAGACATACCCCAAGCGACTTACAGCTGTAATCGCAGCAAAAGGTGGCGCTACAAAGTATTAACTTAAGGGGGCTGAATAATTTTGCACGCCCAATTTTTCAGTTTTTGATTTGTTAAAAAAGTTTGAAAAATCCAATAAATGTCGTTCCACTTCATGATTGTGTCCCACTTGTTGTTGATTCTTCACAAAAAAATACAGTTTTATATCTTTATGTTTGAAGCCTGAAATTTGGCAAAAGGTCGCAAAGTTCAAGGTGGCCGAATACTTTCGCAAGGCACTGTACTTGGTTATAATCGAAGTTGGTCAGGAATTTGAAGCTCACTCACATTGGCACATGCTTCATTTGTATTATATCATTAAGATCATGATTAAGCATAAATGAAAAGTAAATACAGTGCCAGTCACAATGATGTTACTTGTATGTAGGTCAGGGATGGACAATCTTGGAGGCTTTCTCTCCCACCAAGCAGAAACACTTGATTCTGTAAATCAAGGCCAATTGGTCCTGCTATGGTTAGTTGAATTAGGTGTGTTACTGCTTGGCTGGAGCAAACACCTGCCCCTGCTTGTATCTTTAGTCTGAATATGGCCCACAAAGATAACTTTTTAAATTCTTCAGTATTGTATACGATATTGCATCGGGCATTGTACTAAAGCGGATAGAAACACTGAAAACTATACACATTAATTCTGTCTGTTTTAGCTGCCAGGTATCATTCCTTAGACCGTCAATCATGGCTGATTCCATTGTTCCAGGTTAAAGCAGACAGAAGCTTGGTGAAAAAATACGATGACAATTATTATTTTCTACTTTATTCTGTCCATTTTTAAGTAATTTATATGTAAAAAGTCCTGAGAAAAATGTACATTTGGGGACCTGGAACCCCGACTACCGGGGTCCCTGCGTACCTGTTCGGTAATCCGGCCCTGATTCACGCAGAGAAGACTGGGTCTGACTTGACAGTACTTAGTCATATCCTGTGTGTGATAATTCAATCACTGACAAGGTAGTTGAAGGCCCAGTACATTCAAAAACACTATAAAGTTGGAATAATTCTTTGAAATTAAAAAAATTATGATAATGCCCTCTTAGTGTAAGAGCTGTTTGAAAAGAGTGCATGAAATTTAAGCCTGTTGTGGTGGGATGGTGTTTTGGCCTGCCTGGTGTCATCACCAGGCAGTAAATCTGCTAATAGACCAATAAGAAAGTGAGTTCCAAACCTGAAAACACTCCCAGACAGTCTTAGCAAAATTGCTTGAGAAATTGCTCTTTGATAAGATGTTTTTTAAATTATTTATGACAATTTTAATTGAGAACAATCACAGTATGGCACTTAATTGTTACCCAGAAATGATTCCATGCACATGATCCTGTGATAGTATTCCTCAATCACACCTGCTCTACAGAAAGCTAATAGAACTTACCATCTGTCTGCAGACCCCAGATCAGCAATAGTGATCTGTTTTTTTCCTGAAATACATTCATGTGGAATAGTGATGCTCTGACTAATGCAAACTTACCAGTCTTTTTTTGAACCAGGAAAAGATAGAGATTCATGCACTACATAAAACACATACTTTTAGGATAAATAGTACGATAAAAAAATGTGTCTACCTTTGCTTTACCAGTTCATACAGAAAGGATTTCATAAATGTGCCTCACCCCGTGTGACTGTGATTTAGGTCTATACCCCAATCAGATATATTGATGATCAAGGGATCAGCAGGAGTAATGAACTATTATATCCATCAATGAATTAGACTGGATTAATGCAAACATTGTCATCTAACTCAGCAATAGCATTCATAGTTTTCATTTTATTATAATGAAATTCATCTGGAATTGAGGACATCTCAGGAGGACGATATCCAAATTCCATTTAGCATGCAATCATGACCTTGACTTTTTTAGTAATGCCATTAGATAAACTGGCTTCTTGAATTACATTGATTAACTTGTCTGCCTCTGTAGACCCTATTGGATATTTTCAGACTTTAAGACTCATATTTTCATGGTGGATGCTATCCCTTTAAATTCTACATGTAATTACACTTTTAGACTGAAACTCATTGACCTGACATGTTTTTCCATTTAATTTCAAACTACTTTCCTAGTTTTCCAGCCGTGAAGGCACACTTGAGAGCATGTGTAATATGCAATGAACAATTTGCTGCATATGAAAGTGAGTCAATAAACAAATGAACACAGATCCAGCCCACTGTGCTCACTGTCTGGAGAAGCCTCTCATATGATTCTCTTCACAACCTCAACCAAAAAGTAATTTGTTTCACATTTGCTTGCTGAGGAGTGAGACAGATATCTGGGTTGAAACTGTGTTAACTGCATGTCAATCAAAATGGAAGGCCTGGATAACGCCAGCAAGTAGTGGAATGATCGGCAAATGAGTGCAGCTTGTAAATCAATAAGACTCATTTGGAAAGGTGAAGTGATATTACATCAATAGCAGATTGAGGCCCCATCCAGCCCATATCTTATAAGGCACCTCTTAAAGTTCAAGCTCATAACTTGGATTTCCGTGACCTTTAAATGGGATAGTCTTATAGGCTCTATGACTTTGTTGGCCTTTTTAACTCAAAGTGAATGGAAAGGGGTACCTAGTCAGTTGCACAACTGATTGCATTCAAATGAAATGTGTCATCCGCATTTAACCCAACACCTCTGAATCAGTGTCCTATGATCTATCAGTGTCCTACGATCTCTTTCTCCTCAGAAGCACTTTGCCTTCTTTTCAGACACTGTTGTGATTTATATTGCCACTCTTTTTAAATGAGTGTTGCTCAGACGTTCACCATTCCAGAACCAGTGCTAGGCAATAACTCCACACAGTAGGTCATATGAACACACCTGGAGAACTAAACAACCTGGATCACTAGCCAAAAGCCAGCAATGAGCCGTTTGAACTTACAGCATTCTGTCAACGGTTATTTAAAAATCGCTCTCTTCTTTTCTTTGTCTTTCCTATTATTTTATTTTTTTTACCACAATTTCTTGGTATCCAATTGGTAGTTGCAATCTTGTTCCATCGCTGCAACTCCCGTACGGACTCGGGAGAGGTGAAGGTCGAGAGCCGTGCGTCCTCCGAAACACAACCCAGCCGAGCAGCACTGCTTTTTGACTCCATGCCCGCTTAACCCGGAAGCCCAGCCGCACCATTGTGTCAGAGGAAACACCGTACACTTGGAGACCGTGTCAGCGTGCATTGCGCACGGGCCCGCCACAGGAGTCACTAGAGCGAGATGGGACAAGAACAAACCCTCCCCTAACCCAGACGACGCTGGCATGTTTTAATAGAGATGAGCTGGAGGAATTACACATCTGAGTAGTCAGATTCAATAGCAGGAACACTGAGATAAGGGTGCTTTACAATAACCTTTAACCTCAACACAGATTCACATGAATGTCTAAGTTACGGGCATGTAACTCTGGTCAGAATTCTGTTAGTATATGTTAAAAGGCTTGCTCTAATTCATTTGGTTAGAAGTAAAATCTCATGGCATGACCATGTTAAGAAGCACCGGGGTTACCTTCAGCTCAGTCAAGAGACAATGTGTATACGTTGTATACACGTGGTATCTTTATCTGGAAGACTGGAATTGTTCACAGATTTATATTTAGAATATGGACACATGTGAAGGTGTTTTTTGTGTACATATTCAGTTTATCTGGAGGTGTTTGCTATTACAGGTGGAGAACTCTGCCTTGACGATGGAGAACGATAACCAGAGGAAGCAGTATGAACGTTGTCTGGATGAGGTGAGTGTGTATTTCTCTCGCTCTATCTCTCACAGACACACAGTTCACTTGGTTTACTCTAAGCTGAAATCCTTGATACGGTCTGGAAAGGACTAGGAATTCCTGTAGTTTCCTTACAGAAACATCCACAAAGTATAGAGTGTAGTTATACAGTTCTAAGGAATGAGACCTCTCCTCCTGCTCAGAGACTGGCCAGGAGCGAGCTAGTGTGGGTTGAGTGTGCTCCTTTCCTCCTCTCCTCCATTACAACGGGCTGATTGTCTCTCCATCTCCCTCTCCATTTTTGAAGAGGCTTCCTTAATGAGGCAGTTACCATGGCAATTGCTGCCCTCTTGAATTTTAAGTATTCAGGTAGAAGACAAAATGTTTCAACACAACTGTAGTGAGAGTAATTCACTCTGCCAAAAAATCCCATCAAAAACTAATGTTCCAAACTCAGGCAATCTCTCAGGGTGCTTTGTGTCATGATGACATCAGATTTGTCATGATAGTTATGTTTATTTGTTTATTTAACTAGGCATGTCAGTTAAGAACAAATTCCTATTTACAATGACGGCCTACCCCGGCCAAATCCCTATGGGACTCCCAATCGCATCCGGTTGTGATACAGCCTGGAGTTGAACCAGGCTCTGTAGTGACACCTCTAGCACTGAGATGCAGTGCCGTAGACCGCTGCGCCACTTGGGAGACCCATATTAAAGGGCTATATTTTCTATTGAATAGAAATGGAACAACCGACTCAACTATATTGGTTCATTCATAACCGAGTCATGTCAAGCCAAGCTGTACTGCAGGGTTCCTCAACTGTCTGCGGGCCGAATTTGGGTGGTTTAATTTGGCCCCCCCAAGTCTTCTGAGCAAAAAAATATATACAGTGGGGAAAACAAGTATTTGATTGTCACGGTCGTCCTCCTCTTCGTCTGAAGAGGAGAGGCGAGAAGGATCAGAGGACCAATATGCGGCGTGGTAAGTGTCCATGGTAAAATCTTTAATAAAGAAAGACTGAACACTATACAAACGAGTAACAAAAACAATAAACCAAATTCGACCGTGAAGCTACAAAATGAGACCTGTGCTGAAACAAGCCACTAACATAGACAATCACCCACAAACAAACAGTGCAACCCAGGCTACCTAAGTATGATTCTCAATCAGAGACAACTAATGACACCTGCCTCTGATTGAGAACCATACTAGGCCGAAAACATAGAAATGCCCCAAAACATAGAAAAACAAACATAGACTGCCCACCCAACTCACGCCCTGACCATACTAAATAAATACAAAACAACGGAAATAAAGGTCAGAACGTGACATTGATACACTGCCGATTTTGCAGGTTTTCCTACTTACAAAGCATGTAGAGGTCTATTATTTTTTTATCATAGGTACACTTTAACTGTGAGAGACGGAATCTAAAACAAATCACATTGTATGACTTTTTAAGTAATTAATTTGCATTTTATTGCATGACATAAGTATTTGATCACCTACCAACCAGTAAGAATTACGGCTCTCACAGACCTGTTAGTTTTTCTTTAAGAATCCCTCCTGTTCTCCCACCTGTATTAACTGCACCTGTTTGAACTCTTTACCTGCATAAAAGACAACTATCCACACACTCAATCAAACAGACTCCAACCTCTCCACAATGGCCAAGACCAGAGAGCTGTGTAAGGACATCAGGGATAAAATTGTAGACCTGCACAAGGCTGGGATGGGCTACAGGACAATAGGCAAGCAGCTTGGTGAGAAGGCAACAAATGTTGAAGCAATTATTAGAAAATGGAAGAAGTTCAAGATGACGGTCAATCACCCTCGGTCTGGGGCTCCATGCAA
Organism: Oncorhynchus mykiss; assembly: GCF_013265735.2. Lineage (NCBI taxonomy): Eukaryota > Metazoa > Chordata > Actinopteri > Salmoniformes > Salmonidae > Oncorhynchus > Oncorhynchus mykiss. Next base: position 21,857,409 of record NC_048586.1, on the reverse strand, counting down.
GATCTTACCTCGTGGGGCATCAATGATCATGAGGAAGGTGAGGGATCAGCCCAGAACTACACAGCAGGACCTGGTCAATGACCTGAAGAGAGCTGGGACCACAATCTCAAAGTAAACCATTAGTAACACAGTACGCCGTCATGGATTAAAATCCTGCAGCGTACGCAAGGTCCCCTGCTCAAGCCAGCGCATGTCCAGGCCCGTCTGAAGTTTGCTAATGACCATCGGGATGATCCAGAGGAGGAATGGGAGAAGGTCATGTGGTCTGATGAGACAAAAATAGAGCTTTTTGGTCTAAACTCCACTCGCCGTGTTTGGAGGAAGAAGGATGAGTACAACCCTAAGACACCATCCCAACCGTGAAGCATGGAGGTGGATGATCATTCTTTGGGGATGCTTTTCTGCAAAGGGGACAGGATGACTGCACCGTATTGAGGGGAGGATGGATGGGGCCATGTATCGCAACATCTTGGCCAACAACCTCCTTCCCTCAGTAAGAGCATTGAAGATGGGTCGTGGCTGGGTTTTCCAGCATGACAACGACCCGAAACACACAGCCAGGGCAACTAAGGAGTGGCTCCGTAAGAAGCATCTCCAGGTCCTGGAGTGGCCTAGCCAGTCTCCAGGCCTGAACCCAATAGGACATCTTTGGAGGGAGCTGAAAGTCCGTATTGCCCAGCGACAGCCCCGAAACCTGAAGGATCTTGAGAAGGTCTGTATGGAGGAGTGGGCCAAAATCCCTGCTGCAGTGTGTGCAAACCTGGTGAAGAACTACAGGAAACGTATGATCTCTGTAATTGCAAACAAAGGTTTCTGTACAAAATATTAAGTTCTGCTTTTCTGATGTATCAAATACTTGTGTCATGCAATAAAATGCAAATGAATTACTTAAAAATCATACGATGTGATTTTCTGGATTTTTGTTTTAGATTCCGTCTCTCACAGTTGAAGTGTACCTATGATAAAACTTACAGACCTCTACATGCTTTGTAAGTAGGAAAACCTGCCAAATCAGCAGTGTATCAAATACTTGTTCTCCCCACTGTATATATATAAAGTGCCTTAGGAAAGTATTCAGACCTTTACTTTTTCTACATTTTGTCATGTTACAACCTTGTTCTAAAATTGATTAAATAAAAAAACTCCTCAGAGATCTACACACAAGACTTCTGAGTGAATCAGTCATCTAAGGCATCACAGTGCTAGCTGTGCCACTAGAGATCCTGGTTTGAGTCCAGGCTCTGTCTCAGCCAGCCCCGACCAGGAGACCCATGGAGTGGCGGACAATTGGCCCAGCGTCGTCCGGGTTAGGGGAGGGTTTGGGCGGCAGGGATGTTCTTGTTCCATTGCGCCGGGCGCAGTGCCCGCTGACACGGTTGCCAGGTGTACGGTGTTTCCTCCGACACATTGGTGCGGCTGGCTTCCGGGTTAAGCGTGCATTGTGTCAAGAAGCATTGCGGCTTGGCTGGGTTGTGTTTCAGAGGACGCATGACTCTCGACCTTTGCCTCTCCCGAGTTTGTATGAGAACTATAGCGATGGGATAAGACTTTAAGAACCAAAACTGTACACACAAAACCCCATATTGACAAAGCGAAAATAAAAAACAGATACCTTATTTACATAAGGAGTCAGACCGTTTGCCATGAGACTCGAAATTGAGCTCAGGTGCATCCTGTTTCCCATTGATCATCCTTGATGTTTCTACCACTTGTTTGGAGTCCACCTGTGGTAAATGAATTGATTGGACATGATTTGAAAAGGCAGACACCTGTTTATATAAAAGTCCCTAAATTGGTAGTGCATATCAGAGCAAAAACAAAGCCATGAGGTCGAAGGAATTGTCTGGAGAGCTCAGGGGGTTGTGTTGAGGCACAGATCTGGGGAAGGGTACCAAAACATTTCTGCAACATTGAAGGTCCCCAAAATGGAAGAAGTTTGGAACCACCAAAGACTCTTCCTAGAGCTGGTCAAACTGAGCAATCGAGGGAGAAGGCCCTTGGTCAGGTAGGTGACCAAGAAACCGATGGCCACTCTGACAGAGCTCCAGTGTTCCTCTGTGGAGATGGGAGAAACTTCCAGAAGGACAACCATCTCTGCAGCAGTCCATCAATCAGGCCTTTACTGACGGAAGCCACTCCTCAGTAAAAGGTACATGACAGCCTGCTTGGAGGTTGCCAAAAGCACCTAAAGACTCTCAGACCATGAGAAACAAGATTCTCTGGTCTGATAAAAGCAAGATTGAACTCAGAACATGCTGTAGGAACGTCTGGAGGAAACCTGGCACCATCCCTACGGTGAAGCACGGTGGTGATCACGATGTGGGGACGTTTTTAAGTGGCAGGGACTGGGAAACTTGTCAGGATCGAGGCAAAGGTGAACAGAGTAAAGCAAAGTACAGAGAGATCCTTGAACAAAACGTGTTCCTCAGACTGGGGTGAAGGTTCACCTTCCAACAGGACAACAACCCTAAGCACACAGCCAAGACAACTCAGGAGTGGCTTCAGGACAAGTCTCTGAATGTCCTTGAGTGGCCCAGCCAAAGCTCAAATTTGAATCTGATCGAACATCTCTGTAGAGACCTTAAAATAGCTGTGCAGCAACGCTCCCCCTCCAACCTGACAGCATGTGAGAGGATCTGCAGAGAAGAATGGGAGAAACTCCCCAAATACAGGTGTGTCAAGCTTATTTTTCATACCCAAGAAGACTCAAGGCTGTAATTGCTGCCAAAGGTGCTTCAACAAAGTACTGCGTAAAGGGTCTGAATACCTATGTAAATGGGATTTTTTCAGTTTAATTTTAATACATTTGCAAACATTTCTAAAAACCTAGTTTTTGCTTTGTCATCATGGGGTATTGTGTCTAGATTGATGAGGGGAGAAAAACTATTTTATCAATTTTAGAATAAGGCCACAATCTAACAAAATGTGGAAAAAGTCAAGTGGTCGGAATACTTTGCGAATGTGCATATATTTTCTATTTTTGTTGGACACAAGGGAATGAGCTCCAAGTGATTTTAATTTAAGTAATCTGTTCCCTACTATTCCCACGTATAATAAAGAGACACGTGATTGTATAAAAATATAAGCAATGTTTGAAAGTATTATGTTTTAGTCAAACATATCTGTTTGCTTCTTGCAGTCAATTTGCAGTCGACAAATGATTTGTTATTATAAACTGGGTGGGTCGAACCCTGAATGTTGATTGGCTGACAGCCGTGGTATACCACAGGTATGACAAAACATGTATTTTTACTGATCTAATTACTTTATAATAGCAAAAAGGCACTTCAGGGGTTTGTGGTATATGGGCAATATACCATGGCTAAGGGCTGTATCCAGGCTCTATGCGTTGCTTCGTGAATAAGAACAGCCCTTAGCCGTGGTATATTCTCCATATACCACACCCCCTCGGGCCTTATTGCTTAATTATGTTCCAGCCCCCAGACCATCCGCTAAAGAAAAAAATAGACCTGCGACTGAATCTAGTTGTAATCTAGTTGTATTGTGTCTGAGCTAGCCTGGGTACTCATCTACCATAGTTTCAGGATCTGCTGAAATGGACAATGTGAAAGAAATGATCTGAGCCAGCATGGTATGTTAGGGGGAGGCGCAATTGTCTTTCAGACAAAGAATAATCTGTTTGTGTTCAAATTTCTGTTTACAGATTACTGCTGTACATCAATTTCCAACCTTCCTCCCATCCTTCAGCTCTTATTGATATTACATAAGGTTAGCGTAACTCATTAGATAAAATTATGCCATGTTATAGCTGTGAATTTGTGGTCACTGTGACGCAACTCTTGACCAGTCATCACCTTTCAAAGTGCCCTCCAAAAGCACCACTATCTTCTGCCCCCTACCAGCTCACACAGTTGGCAATATGTAATGCATTCAACATCACACTAGAAAATGCAAAAATGTTGAATGATCTCTGAAACTAAACAACATAATTGCACAATTATATAAATTCAAGCCTTTCAGGATATTCTGCTACCTTAATTCATATTCAATGCTACCATAAAATAAATGTATCCCCAGAAAAATAATAATCCAGCTTTGAGGAAGAGGACGGAGGGCCTCTCATATTAAAACGTTATTGAAAAGATTTGAGATTGTCACGTAAAAGTTTGTTTTAATTATAAGAAGTACAGCAGTTTAAACAGACAGATTTTAAACAGTGTAAAAGAGGATATAATATCAAATATCAAACCAGGAGTAACAAATGTGCAAGCTACTCTCCTAGTTAGGTAGCTGCACTAGGGTCGGACAGCATGACAGTGTAGATCAATACACAGTGGCCAGCGTGAGATAAAAAAAAATGTATCCCCTTTTCTCCCCAATTTCGTGGTATCCATTTGTTAGTAGTTACTCGGGAGCTCGGGAGAGACAAAGGTCAAAAGCCATGCGTCCTCTGAAACACAACCCAACCAAGCCGCACTGCTTCTTAACACAGCGCGCATCCAACCCGGAAGCCAGCCACACCAATGTGTCGGAGGAAACACCGTGCACCTGGCGACCTTGGTTAGCGTGCATTACGCCCGGCCCGCCACAGGAGTCACTAGTGCACGATGAGACAAGGTTATCCCTACCGGCCAAGCCCTCCCTAACCCGGACGCAAGTGTTTCTATGTGTGAGTGTGTGTAGTGCTGTAAAGTACTTAAGTAAAAATAATTTAAAGTACCACATAAGTAGTTTTGGGGGGTATCTGTACTTTACTATTTATATATTTGACAACTTTTACTTTTACTTCACTACATTTTTCAAGAACAATGTACTTTTTACTCCATACATTTTAGAAGCATTTTAGAAATTATTCATACTTTGATACATAAGTATATTTTTGCAGTTATGCTTACTTTTGATACTTAAGTATATTTAAAACCAAATACTTTTATATTAAGGTATCTTTACTTTTATCCACATATGACAATTGGGTACTTTTTGTACCACTGAGTGTGTAAGTGTGTGGCATCAATTTGCTTGTGTGTTTTGTGTGTGTGAGCGTATGTAGGTGTATGTGTGTGTTGGAGTGTCAGTGTAGTATGTGTGAGGGTAGAGTCCAGTGAGTGTGCATAGAGCCAGTGCAAGAGAGTCCGTGCAAATAAAAATGGGGTCAATGCAAATAGTCAGGGTAGCCATTTGATGAACTGTTAAGCAGTCTTATGGCTTGGGGATAGAAGCGGTTTAGAATCCTTTTGGTTCCGGTACTGTTAGCCGTGCGATAGCAGATAGAAGTGGAGTCTTTGACAACTTTTAGGTCCTTCCTCTGACAACGCCTAGTATAGAGGTCCTGGATGCAGAGAGCTCGGCCCCAATGATGTACTGGTTCTTACGCATTACCCTCTGTAGCGTCCTATGGTCGGTAAGACAGTCAAGATGTTCTCATTGGTGCAGTTGTGGAACCTTTTGAGGATCTGAAGGCCCATGCCAAATCGTTTCAACCTCCTGAGGAGGAGAGGCATTGTTGTTCCCTCTTCATGACTGTATTCATACCATGAAAGGTCCTTAGTAATGTGGACACAGAGGAACTTGAAGCTCTCGACCTGCTCCACTACAGCGCCGTCGATGTGATTAGCAATTATTGTACTGGAAGAGCATCCGTAGTTTTGGGAGAGTTTGACATATACTAAGCCATAAACCACGCTGTACTTTTATTTTGACATTTCCATAGCGTGACGACGTAGTCTGCACGGAGCCTGATTGGCTGAATATCCTTTGTTGTTCAACACACGTTCTAGTGCCATTAGAAAATGGCTGACATCGTTTCTGCTCATAGAGATATATAGAGGACTCATCTTTGTATCTGTGCCATTATAGCATCTGTGACACTATGGGCAGCGTTATTGAGGCTATCTCCATTTTGAAGTAGTCAATTTTCTTCTTCACGATTGGCTGATCCATCCTGATGATCCTGTTGGACATGATTCCAACAGGGTCACCAGGGGGGGGGATCAGTCAATGTAGTTGGAAGTCTCACCCAGTTGACTACAATAAAATGGCAGAAGCCCTCTGGTGCTGCCCATGTTAATATGGCCTTTTGACGACTCGATGCTTCTATCATTCTCTATGCTTCTGCTACCTGAGGACAAAAAGGGCAGCTTTTTGAAAAAACTAGCAGTTGTGTAATCGATGTAACAGTGGGGATAATGTGACAATTGTGAGTACATCGCATTTCTCATCCCTGGATTGAGATACATCAGAGAGAAAGGGGTGAAGCAAACTCGGCCCAAAATCTGTCTTCTCCAGCAGGTGTTTTTTTGCGCTCACCAAGCGAGAAGTTTTTGCAAGGAGGTCAATGAGAGTGTTGAAATTGGTCAACAAAAAATGTAATTGGTTACTTGCTACTTGACGCTTATTTGATCAAATACACATTTTGTAAATCTTAGGTTATTAGGTTGTTACGAGTGTACTGATATAAGTAGGACACGTGACATCACGGCAACTTTGAGAAATAAATACTCTATATTGGAGTTGTGCCTCTTTGTGCTATCCAGGGTCTTTGGGATGTCGCTTCCCTAAACCCTACCCTAACCATTTTAAATTTCAACTTCAGTGGGGTAGGGACAACCTAAGGATCCAGGATAGCAAGGACCGTTGTGGTTGTTCACACACGTATCTGCCCTCTCATTTGGCTAGAATGGTACCACCTGATCTTGCCTCATCACAACTGCCTTCCATTTTTAAAGACATTTATTTCAATTGTTAGTGTGGCAAAAATAGGATCTGGCCATATCTCCTCCTGGCTCTAAAGTGTCTCCATCTACACAGTCATGCTGTCCGACCCCAGCGCAGCTCAGTGTAAACAAGCATAATGGTAGAGTTGGCTGAACGACGACATGAATAACATACATACATTTTAAGCTTTTTCATCAGGATAGAACAGCGGCCTCTGGTAAGACAAGGGGTGGCGTTCTATGTATATTTATAAACAACAGCTGGTGCATGAAATCTCAAGTCTCAAGGTTTTGCTCGCCTGAGGTAGAGTATCTCATGATAAGCTGTTGACCACACTATTTACCAAGACAGTGAATTTTTCATAGCTCTCTATATACCACCACAAACAGATGCTTGCACTAAGACCACACTCAATGAGCTGTAAACGGCCAATAGCAAACAGGAAAAATGCTCATCCAGAGGCGGAGCTCCTAGTGGTTGGGAACTTTAATGCAGGGAAACTCAAATCCATTTTACCTTATTTCTACCAGCATGGTAAATGTGCAACCAGAGGGAAAAAAAACTCTAGACCACCTTTATGCCACAAACAGAGACGTGTACAAAGCTCTCCCTCGCCCTCCATTTGGCCAATCTGACCATAATTCTATCGTCTATCGTCACTTACAAGCAAAAACTAAAGCAGGAAGCACCAGTAACTCAGTCAATAAGAAAGTTGTCAAATGAAGCAGATGCTAAGCTACAGGACTGTTTTGCTAGCACAGACTGGAATGTGTTCCTGGATTCTTCCAATGGCATTGAGGAGTACACTACATCAGTCACTGGCTTCATCAATAAGTGCATCGTCCCCACAGTGAATGTACGTACATACCCCAATCAGAAGCCGTGGATTACAGGCAACATCTGCTCGGAGCGAAAGGACACATTCAAGGAGCAAGACTCTAACCCGGAAGCTTATAAGAAATCCCGCTAGGCCCTCCGACGAACCATCAAACAGGCAAAGTGTCAATACAAGACTAAGATTGAATCGTACTACGCCAGGTCCGACGCTCGTCGGTCCGACGCTCGTGGCAGGGCTTGCAAACTGTTACAGACTACAAAGGGAAGCACAGCCACGAGCTGCCCAGCAACACGAGCCTACCAGACGAGCTAAAAAACTTCTATGCTAGCTTCGTGGCAAGTAACACTGAAGCATACTACATGAGAGCTTCAGCTGTTCCGCACGACTGTGTGATCACGGTCTCCGTAGCCAATGTGAGTAAGACCTTTCAACAGGTCAACATTCACAAGGCTGTACTCCGAGCATGTGCTGACCAATTAGCAAGTGTCTTCACTGACATTTTCAAACTGTCAGTTACTGAGTTATTACTGAGTGTAATACCAACAGGTTTCAAGCAGACCACCATAGTCCCTGTGCCCAAGAACACATTGGTAACCTGCCTAAATGACTACTGACCTATAGCACTCACGTCTGTAGCCATATAGTGCTTTGAAAGGCTGGTCATGACTCACATCAACACCATTATCCCAGAAACCATAGACCCACTCCAATTTGCACACCCCCCCCCAACAGATCCACAGATGATGCAATCTCTGTTGCACTCCACACTGCCCTTTCCCACATGGACAAACACATGGACAAAAGGAACACCTATATGAGAATGCTATTCATTGATTACAAATCAGCGTTCAACACCGTGTGCCCTCAAAGCTCATCACAAAGCTAAGGACCCTGGGACTAAACACCCTCTGCAACTGGATCCTGGACTTCCTGACGGGCCGCCCCCAGGTGGTAAGGGTAGGTAACAACACATCCGACATGCTGATTCTCAACACGGGGGCCCCTCAGGGGTGCACGCACAGTCCCCTCCTGTACTCCCTATTCACTCATGACTGTGTGGCCAAGCACGACTCCAACACCATCATCAGGTTTGGCAACTGCTCGACCTCCGACTGCAAGGCACTACAGAGGGTAGTGCGTACAGCCCAGTACATCAAGCTTCCTGCCATCCGTGACCTCTATACCAGGCGGTGTCAGAGGAAGGCCCTAAAAAGTCTCCAGCCACCCAAGTTCTCTCTGCTACCACACTGCTACCACACTCTCTGCTACCACACTGCTACCACACTCTCTGCTACCACACAGAAAGCGGTAGCGGAGCGCCAGTCTAGGTCCAAAAGGCTTCTTAACAGCTTCTACCCCCAAGCCCATAAGACTCCTGAACAGCTAAGCAAAGGGCTACCCAGACCCCTCTCTACGCTGCTGCTAATCTCTATTTATTATCTATGCATAGTCACTTTAACTCTACCTACATGTATACATTACCTCAATTACCTCGACTAACCGGTGCCCCGCACATTGACTCTGTACCGGTAGCCCCTGTATATTGCCTCGCTATTGTTATTTTACTACTGCTGTTTAATTATTAGTTACTTATATTTTCTATTTTCTTCTTATTTATTTTTTGTTTAACACTTTTTTTTCTTAATCTACAGTGCTTTAATACGTTTTAAGGGCTTGTAAGTAAGTATTTTACTGTAAGATCTACCTACACCTGTTGTATTCAGCGCATGTGACAAATAAAATTTGATTTGAATCTTCTGGCATCTATTTTATCGCTCTTTTCCCGATCAACAAACACTAGATTTTAGCCATGGCTTAATACGCAACTGTACTGTATCAGAACTTAATGAGGGGCGTGTGGGGATTTACCATCTACAACATTCCACTGGCTGTCCTAAACACACACACACAATCAACTGTAGAGATGTATATGATAGTATAAGCTTTAAATATATGTAATGAAAGTAACAACTAGGGCCCTTGAAACAAACAAACAACAACAAGGCAACAGTAAACTTGTTGTCCCCCATGAATGATGCAGCACCCCCTTGGGCCAATTGAGATATTGAGTGTGACTAACTAATTTCAGTTAATTACTATCGCTCCCGCCTTTGGCCAATCCGTGTACTTTTGTATATGCCAGATCTCTATAGCAGGACGCATCATTCACCCAAGTCTAGTCAAAATCATCCCAATGCTGTCTGAGATATCGCGTGTGACTAAAGTACAAACAAACGGAGGGAGACAGATCTACAGTCCCCTCCCGATTTCATCATGGGGGAAAATTAAAACATCGGGGAGGTAAATGTCTCTGCATCTTCACACAAACGTTGTACAACAAGCCTGAAAGACAAAGATTTCTTTATCATGACATGCTGACTGAACATTGTCTTAACTTTTCTTTGAGTGTTGTGTTTATGCAAGGTCTCTCTTTCGTTTGTCTCCTCTCTCTCTCTGCTCTCTTTTGCTTGAAGGTGGCTAATCAGGTTGTTCAAGCACTCCTCACTCAAAAGGTTTGTCTTTGTTTTGTTTGATTAAAGCATCATTAGTCAATCAAGTCTAAGGGAGGCTATAAAATAAATAATGATGGAATGCTAATAATGATAAATAGAATTAGTTGTGTTCTAGTTAGCACGTCATGTCTATTTTAACTGAAAAACCACATGCTCACTACTAGTTATTACATTGACTAGTCAGGCCATTACTACTGTTCCAGCTAGCTGATTGCCGTTGTTGCTTATAATGTAAAGCATAGCACAGAGAATTTTTAACCAACCAATTTTTAACCAATCAATTTCCGACTTGGAAGGCAATGCATGTCTTCTAAACTTCCATTGCTAGTTGCAGGTGGTTTGTTTGAATTAAGAAAAAGTTATTAAATAAAATCAAGGTTTTGCTCCATGAAGTCTATTCTATTTCCCATCTATCTCAAATCATGCTTTGCGTTCAATGACACTCACCTGTCTTGATCAATGAGAAGATTTGAAATAGGTAATATAGCGGCATACACTTCATGGAGCAAAAAAATGATTTCATTTAATAAGGTAACATTTTGTCAATTTAAAATGAACCACCTGCAAGTAGCCATGGAAGTTTAGAAGAAATGTGTTGTCTTCCAATTCAGGAATTGAGGAAGTAACATATCGCCAAGTAAGGTTGGCTGAAAATTCTCTGTGCTTTACATTACCTAGGTAAGAATTGCTATCAGCCAGCTGGAACAGTAGTATGGTATATGCTTATCAACTTTCTGCTGATGTGCCATGCTTGGGAATTAATAGTATAGGGACACTTTCTATGAGTCGTGTGTATGTAAAATATTATGAATGCATACTACCATTTTAATGTATGAAGATTGTCTTATAGGGCCCTAAGTGTTTCCGGGTTAGGTCACATGGTCAGGAAAAACTCCTAGCGCTACATAAATCATAATGGAAGGCACAATGGACATGTATAATTATAAGCCGGTTTATACAACGTTTAACCCACCTTCTTTGTGCTTGTGTGGGTGAATGTTCAGGACCTAAAAGAGGAGTGTGTGAAGCTGAGGACACGCGTGTTTGACTTGGAGCAGCAGAACCGCATACTGAACGTTCTGTTCCAGCAGAGGGTCAAAATATCCAGCAACCCTGTCTCCCAGGTAGGCTTGGCTTAGTATAGACTGGATAAAGACCAACAATAAATCTAGTTAAAGGTAAGCTATATTAGCTCTTGAGCAGGTTCATGGGATTGGTCAAAAAAATGTTTACTTCATTGGGGCATGGACTCTACAAGATGTCAAAAGCTTTCCACAGGGATGCTGGCCCGTGTTGAAAGCATTCCACAGAGATGCTGGCCAATGTTGACTCCAATGCTTCCCACATTTGTGTCAAGTTGGCTGATGTTTTTTGGATGGTGGACCATTCTTGATACACACTGGAACTGCTGAGCATGAAAAACCCAGCAGCGTTGCCGTTCTTGACGCCCTCAAACCGGTGCACTTGGCACCTACTACCATACTGTTCAAAAAGCACTTTACTCTTTTGTCTTGCCCATTCACCCCCTGAATGCCACACATACACAACCCATGTCTTAAGGCTTAAAATTCCCTATTTAACTTGTCTCTTCCCCTTCATCTACACTGATTGAAGGGGATTTTTAACAAGTGACATCAGTAAGGGATCACAGCTTTCACCTGGAAGTGGATTTCTATGAGTACTGTAAGTCTGTCATGAAAAGAGCAGGTATTTTGTATGTTCAGTGTATAGACATTGCTTATCCTGTTGAGTGTAGGGGGCAGTATTTTGATGTTTGGATGAGAAACGTACCCAAATAAAACTGCCTATTTCTCAGGCCCGGAATCGATAATATGCATATAATTGTCAGATTAGGATAGAAAACACTCTAAAGTTTCCAAAACTGTCCAAATATTGTCTGTGAGTATAACATAACTGATATTACAAGCGAAAACCTGAGGAAAATCCAACCCTGAGGTGCTGTTTTTCCTGAAATGTCTCTGTTCCATTGCCTGCCTTCGCTCCATTTAAAGGGATATCAACCAGATTCCTTTTCCTATGGCTTCCCCATGGTGTGAACAGTCTTTAGACCTAGTTTCAGGCTTTTATTTTGAAAAATGAGTGAGAAAGATCACATCGCCTCATTGGATGGCTGGGTGCCAGCAGCGTTTTGCATGCGCAACAGTTTGGAGCAGACATTTTCTCTCTCTCTCCTATTGAAGAAGCTACAGTCCCGGTTGAAATATTATCGATTATATATTGTAAAAACAACCCGAGGAGTGGTTATAAAAAACGTTTTACATGTTTCTACGAACTTTACGGATACTATTTGGAATTTTCGTCTGCGTGGTCGGGACCCGCTCGAGCCTGTGGATTTCTGAACATAACGCGCCAACCAAATGGAGGTATTTTGGATATAAAATAATCTTTATGGAACAAAAGGAACATTTATTGTGTAACTGGGAGTCTCGTGAGTGCAAACATCCGAAGATCATCAAAGGTAAGCGATTAATTTTGTTGCTTTTCTGACTTTAGTGACCAATCTACATGGCTGCTAGCTGTTTGTAATGTTTTGTCTACTGAGAGAGATGTCCTTACATAAATGCTTGATATGCTTTCGCCGAAAAGCTTTTTTGAAATCTGACACGCCAGGTGGATTAACAACAAGCTAAGCTGTGTTTTGCTATATTGCACTTGTGATTTCATGAAAATTAAATATTTTTAGTAATTTAATTTGAATTTGGCGCTCTGCAATTCAACGGATGTTGACGAAAATGATCCCGGTAACGGGATGGGTGCATCAAGAAGTTATTGAAGACAATGACTTACATACAGTACCTGTCAAGAGTTTGGACACACCTGTTCATTGTGGTTTTGATTTATATTCTACTATTTTCAACATTGTAGAATAATAGTGAAGACATCAAAACTATGAAATAACACATATGAAATCATGTAACCAAAAAAAAAGTTAAACAAATCAAAATATATTCATATTTGAGATTCTTCAAAGTTGTCACCCTTTGCCTTAATGACAGCTTTGCACACTCTTTGAATTCTCTCAACCAGCTTCACCTGGAATGCTTTTCCCACATATGCTGAGCACTTGTTGACTGCTTTTCTTTCACTCTGCGGTCCAACTCATCCCAAACCATCTCAATTGGGTTGAGGTCGGGTGATTGTGGAGGCCAGGTCATCTGATGCAGCACTCCATCATTCTCCTTCTTGGTCAAATAGCCCTTACACAGCCAGGAGTTGTGTTGGGTCATTGTCCTGTTGAAAGATAAATGAAAGTCCCACTAAGCGCAACCAGATGGGATTGTGTATGGCTGCAGATTGCTATGGTAGCCATGCCGGTTAACTGTGCCTTGAATTCTAAATAAATCACAGACAGTATCACCAGCAAAGCACTCCCACACCATCACACACCACAGATTTCCACCTATCTAATGTCCATTGCTCGTGTTTCTTGGTCCAAGCAAGTCTCTTCTTATTATTGGTGTCTTTTAGTAGTGGTTTCTGTGCAGCAATTTGACCATGAAGGCCTGATCTTAAGCAGTCTCCTCTGAACAGTTGATGTTGAGATGTCTGTTACTTGAACTCTGCAAAGCAGTTATTTGGGCTGCAATCTGAGGTGGACTTAACCCTAATGAACTTGTCCTCTGCGGCAGAGGTAACTCTGGGTCTTCCTTTCCTGTGGCGGTCCTCATCAGAGACAGTTTCATCATAGCACTTGATGGTTTTTGCGGCTGCACTTGAAGAAACTTCTTTTTCCACATTGACTGACCTTCATGTCTTAAAGTAATGATGGACTGTCGTTTCTCTTTGCTTATTTGAGCTGTTCTTGCCTTAACATGGACTTGATTTACCAAATAGGGCTATCTTCTGTATACCAACCCTACCTTGTCACATCAGAACTGATTGGCTCAAACACATTAAGAAGGAAATAAATTCCACAAATTAACTTTTAACAAGGCACACCTGTTAATTGAAATGCATCTCATAAAGCTGGTTGAGAGAATGACAAGAGTGTGCAAAGCTGTCATCAAGGCCAAGGATGGCTACTTTGAAGTATCTCAAATATAAAATATATTTTGATTTGTTTAACACTTCTTTTGGTAACTACATTATTCCATATGTGTTATTTCATAGTTTCGATATCTTCACTATTATTCTACAATGTAGAAAAGGGTAAAAATAAAGAAAAACCCTTGAATGAGGGGGTGTGTCCAAACTTGTGACTGTTACTATGTGTGTGTGTGTGTGTGTGTGTGTGTGCGTGTGTGTGCATGTGTGTGTGTGTGTGTGTGTGTGTGTGTGTGTGTGTGTGTATACACACAGACTAATCATGTAATTTAAATGATATTTCCGAATAATAATTTAGTGTTATGACATCCAATTACAGTATCTTGTTAATTGTCTCATTTAGATATTCAAAAACAGTTGTTAATGATATTGATTTCACGATAGCTAACGGCAGATCCAAGACAGAGGAGACCAACCTTAATTTCCTTGAACAGCTAACTTTGTCATCTCAGGGTGTGGCTGCTTTCAAGACTCCCAGGAGCTACTTTGTTAATACCCCAAAGTTCGAGGTAGATCAGCCGAACTTATAGTGTTTTCACATAGGATTTATGGTATTTTGCCTATTAAAAAAATAGGCAATGTTTATATGACCCCCTTACAAACAGGCCCATTTTAACCACATTCTTGTCTGGATACACCTTTTATACCTCGCATGTGCATGCCAGTGACAAGTGGTAGGCATGCCAGTGACAAGTGGTAGTAGTGGTGTGAAGATGTGGTTGGGCGTCTATTGTTTAGGCAGGTCCTAAAAAACACAAGACTAATATAATTTATTTTCAGAACAATAGAATAGCATATTTTGAGTTTGTTACATCCAAATGAATGAAGTCAATAGTTCATTATTTTGTTCATTAAACAGACAAACACCTACCCTGACCACAGTCAACACACATATTTGTTTGTAAGAATATAATTAAATATAACAGAATAAAATGCAAATAATATATTTTTCCCACACATCTTGTGTCACGGAAAGGTGTGGAACTGCTGTCATATAAAAAAAAAGTGAAACAGAGCCCAAGGCAAGTCCATGCATTTTTTTTTTTATCCTTTCATCTCTTTCCTACCCTCACTCCTCTTTGTTAGGGAACAGGCGTAGGGTCTTACATTGAGAGTAGGCTATCTTCATCATGATACCGAATGAAAATAATAGCAATATATATTTTCAAAAGCATGTGTCTCATTCATATTTCACAACCTCTGTTGGCTTTTGGAGTCACCTTTACACAATCGAACAAAATAATAGACCTATACTTTATTTAGTCTACATTATGCAAGGGATAATCAACACGGGATATGCTTTCTATGGAAAATAGTGAACGACGTGGAAGCGGACCTACCACAGAGTTGCATTATTTTCCAGAGAACACATAGAACCCCGAGTTGATTATCCCTTTTATACCATGGCTATAATTTAACACATTTGCCACTAGAAATGTGTTAATTTGTTGGTAGAAATGTGTTCAACATCCACTGAAGTAAGTAGCAAGTTTACTAGATAGCTACAGTAGTTGCTGTGGTAACAAAACAAACAGACTTGATAGTTTAGCTAACCATGAAAATCTATTTCAACAATACCAATACTGTTTTCAATTTGACTTTTGCTTTCATAAGCATATCAAACAAAACGTGTAAAACTGAACTATAGCAATTTAATTCTACCGTGCAAATATAAGCCAATCAGAAAGGAGTATTCAATGCCATTATATAATGCATGCTAAATGTTTCTAATCAGTGATAATTGAGCAAATGAATAGATGAGCTATACCACCACTTATTTGATCAGCCAGATAATTAACCAAATATACAGAAGGAGATTCAGTGAAACAAAATCACGTTAAGATAAGTCAGAGGCTTTTAGTTGGGAGTAGGCCTAGGCTACAAAGTGACTTCGAGTGAAGAGCAAAATAATCCACTTGTTAAGCTACATAACATGCTGGCAAAATGTTCTGATTAGTGCTAATAAATTAACCAACTGGGAAAGATGATAATGATCAGCACTCAACCCAATTTAGCTAATATTTCTACGGCCAAATTGTAGCCTAACCAATATCCAGAAAAGAAAAATCTGACGATTGATTTATTAAGACGAGTCTACACACTTGTCTCAAAGCAACTCGAAACCGTGGAACACATGCAGGTAGGCTTATTGCTTAAAATGAATTATAACAATTGGATGACTTTTGGAGTTTCAGTAAGCAACAATTTGACCAATTTGACCTACTTTCGTCCAATATTTTTGTCATTCAGTTATATTTATTCCCACAGTAATTCTTTATAGATCTATCCAGTTGTGGTTAAGAAAACAGTGCAAATGGTGGGCTATTCGAAGAGATGGGTGAAGTGACACGCTTCGCAAAGTTTAGTATTACCAGGAGGATAGTAGTAACAGGCCTTGCCTAGCAACCATCAAGAGCTTAAGAGCGTAGTGAGTGCCAATTCCGCCTCAGCATTAAGGTTACATTTCACACTAAGCCGTAGGCAGAACTTTACTGCAATCATGACTAGGTTGGTTGGCGGAAATAAAAGTGGTGGCTTTCTTATTCCACATTTTGTTGTGTTACAGCCTGAATTCAAAATGTATTATATTTATATTTCCTTACCCATCTAAACACAATAACCCATAATGAAAAAGTGAAAACGTGTTTTTAGAAAATGTTGATAATTTATTGAAAATGAAATACAGAAATATCTGATTTACAACAAGTATTCACACCACTGAGTCAATACTTTGTAGAAGCACCTTTGGTAGTGATTAAGGCTGTGGGTCTTTCTGGGTAAGTCTCTAAGAGCTTTCCACACCTGGATTCCCATGATTCTTTTCAAAAGTATTCAAGCTCTGTGAAATTGGTTCTTGATCATTGCTAGACAACCATTTCCAGGTCTTTCCATAGATTTTCAAGTAGATTTAAGTCAAAACTGCAACTCGGCCACTCAGGAACATTCACTGTCTTCTTGGTAAGCAACTCCAGTGTAGATTTGGCCTTGTGGCAGCCACCACTATGGTTGAAAATGTGGAGACTAGTACTCAGTAATGTGTTCTATTGGATTTGCCACAAAATTAGCACTTTGTATTCAGGACAAAAGTTAATTGCGTTGCAGTATTACTTTAGTGTGTTGTTACAGACAGAATGCATGTATTGGAACATTTGTACTCTGTATAGGCTTCATTATTTTCACTTTGTCAGTTAGGTTAGTATTGTGGGGCAAAAAGTTAGTGGGATGCTAAAGTTGGCGGAAAAACATCTTGGTTTGAAAGGTGTATGAGACACTTTTAATATTTCTGTCTTGTGGGGGATTCAGCACATCTACTCCCTGTGCAGTCTTGTAGATGTTTTCACATCTACTGTACGGTGGATCATTTTATCTTTTTGCAAAGCCTTGGCCAGTTAGGAGGCTACACAGGTCCACAAGGGAGTAAAAAATCTTTGACGATTTAAATGTTGGTATTTAATTTTAAGAAAAAGGAAATGCAATAGAAGGAGAGAATTACAGATTACAATTATTATGGTCTCTGTCTTGTTCTTTTCCTTTTTTGACCTCACTGGAAATGGTCATGGTTTGAACATGAAATGTTTGATTCCCCTGTCAGTTCATTAAGTTTACTATGAGCTTAAAAGGGCAGTAAACCGTTGTCCCACATCCCTGGCCTTTTCTGTAAAGGTCAAATTCACCAACTCACTAAGGGAGCAACTGACTGCACTTCTTCCTGCCGGAGATCAGTGGTACTGAAGCAGGGAGTTGTATTGGTACAGATCCGACAGGGTAGAACCAATAGTGTACATCAGAGATGGGCAACTGGCGGTCCGTGGCTCCCCTTTTGAAGGCCCTCAGGTCAATTTACCCAAAAAACGAAACAAAAACAATTTAAAAAACAAAATAATAACAATTTTGGAACTCAGTCAGGCTTTCAACTTACTGTTGAAGGTTAGATGGTAAAATACACAATTTCAATATTTGATTTTCCATCAGCAGTTGTTCTCTTGTTATGTCAGTCAATTGGGCCGGCAGGGTAGCCTAGTGGTTAGAGAGTTGGATTAGTAACCGGAAGGTTGCAAGTTCAAATCCCCGAGCTGACAAGGTACACATCTGTCGTTCTGCCCAGGCAGTTAACAGGCAGTTAACCCACTTCCTAGGCCGTCATTGAAAATAAGAATTTGTTCTTAACTGACTTGCCTAGTTAAATAAAGGTTAAAAAAAATTGGCCATGTCAGTGAAGTCTTTTTAGACTAAGTTAGTTTAGCAGTCAGCTTTCTAAACTTGTTATCATGGTCAAATTAACAGCTGCAAACATTTCTCACCACCCTATGGCAAAATGTGTAGAATTGCAGGAAACAGCTCATTTTCCTCTCCGCCCCATGACAAAATTTGTAGAATTGCATGAAATTAGTTATAAAATGAGTTCAGATTTTGTGTGGCCCCCACCCCCATCAAAGTTGCCCATCCCTGATGTATTTCAACCATGGATCTCTGATGCTATGTACTGGCCAATGATAGGCGTTTGAAGCCACCGGTCAGCTTTTTCATTTTTTTTTACTCATCTACCAATAGGTGCTCTTAATTGCGAGGCGTTGGAAAACCTCCCTGGTCTTTTGAATCTGTGTTTGAAATTCACTGCTCAACTGAGCATGTGTGGGGTACAGAGATGAGGCAGTCATTGAAAAATCATGTTAAACACTATTATTGTGAGTTAATGCAACTTATTTTGTGGCAAATATTTACTCCTGAACTTATTTAGGCTTGCAAAGGGGTTGAATACTATACTATACTATATACTATTAGTTAATTTTAGTATACTGTAAATGAATGGTATCCTTTCAGTTGATTGTACTAGCACTTCACCTGTATACTGGAAGTGTATCCTGTTGCTATGCAACTTCTTGCTAGCTTGTTAGCATAACAAATTACTAGCTAGACATCTTACAACTTCATTAAGAATGTCCATTTGAGAACGCACAATGACTATACCACTTAGCTAAACTAGCATTTCATGAATAATCAAGTCAATACACATTGGGTAGTTAGTTAGATTGCATATGGTTAATATACTGGCAAGTTCGATGTATTAGTAGCCAGCTAGGTAGCTAGCTAACAAACTGGTACATACAAGCAACTGTTATGACATGCTATGTGGTTTGTAAGGCTAGCGTAGCTAACACATTGTAATCCAACATAATATGTAACGTAACTTACGTATTTGAAAAGTAATTACTTTATTACATTGCTAAAAAATGTCTTAACATTTGTCATAATTTGTTGAAGCAATTAATGTATATCTGTTTTCGGCAGAGTTCGGCTGCACATATTCCACCATTTTCTTAAAATCTGAAAACGTTGTAAAGCTACGCCCATTTTCTGAAGAATTGCATTATTGCCCTAAAAGCACGGAAATTTTGTCCACTGCTTGTGGTGACGCAGGGTACCATACTAAACTACAAATGACCTCTAAGTATCGCAGCATAATTACAAAACTTTTACTGGAGTAAACCACTGTACTTTGTTTTTTGGCGAATGTAGTAGGACATCCGGGAGCTTTTGGCATACTAACTATATCCATACTATGACCAATAATCATACTACATACTGAATTTACTTCACAAATAGTACAGTTAGAATGAGTATTCAAATGCAGCTAATATGATATATTTAGCATTGGAATAAAGTGGTAATGGCCCACAGGAACATGTAATGTGGAGATTGCTCCCAGTTCTGACTTATTGGTTCAGCACACACCATTATCCAATATGCTGTGGGTGTACTAGACAGCCTTACTATGCCATCGAGATGCTTAGGCAATGACTTTATGCTTTTAGGCAGAATCATAACTTGAAATCTGGGCATGTAACTCACATAATGCTATTCTTCTATAGACATTAATACATGATTTTCACATACAGTATCTCGTGTCAGGGTTCGGTCCACTTGCTACCGGTGTTCATTCATTGAGGGAATTTACGGTACTTATTTGATCATGTTTAGATTCCAATAACAATCCACCTTTACTCTATCCACATGACACTGGACTGAATAAATGTCCTGTTTTCTCCGTTCAGAGTGTCAGTGATGTGATTTGATGTGTTCTGAAATCACTTAACTGGAAGAGCTCGGTGTCACCCGTCCCTCTAGAGGTTGGCTGACAGTGTTGAGTGAGTCACTCTACCCATCGGTGACATCTGCCTCACTTGAGCCTCAAGCTCATTCAGTACATACACTGAGTGTAAAAAACATGAAGAAAACCTCCCTAATATTGAGTTGCACCCCACCCTTTTGCCCCACTTATTTAACCTGTGTCCTCCTCTTCATCTACACTGATTTTAAGTGGACATCAATAAGGGACCATAGCTTTCACCTGGATTCAGCTGGTCAGTCTGTCATAGAAAGAGCAGGTGTCCATAACGTTTTGTATACTCAGACAGAGATAGACGAAGAGTGAAAGAAGGGGTTGATGAAGACAGTAGAGAAAGGAAAGAGTTGGAGTTGGAATTATGTACCTTGTGATTTACATTTTAAAAGTATTCACTGTTTTCAGTTAAATGTTAGACATTAAGTTTGTATAGAACTGTATTATATCCGAGACATATTAGATGTAGAAGCCTTTGCTCATGCATTACTACAACAGTCTCAAGGCCCTGTCTCTCTAATGTGCAACAATGAAGCCTGTGATGATCAAGACAAGGGTCCATGGCCTTAGGACTGCAATAGTGCTGGAGCAAAGTGCCCAGGTTCCATTAGAGGTTGTGATTTCTCTATACGGCTGCAGAGAGCTGAAACATCTTATTATACCTATCACTGGCAATTTCCCAAATAGCCAAAGCAGACATACACATACTAGAGATGGTGGCTATAACCATTGCCTGTTCAAACACACAAACATGAAATCAAACAGGGCCCAGAAACAAGATTAATAACACGATGGAGAGTAGAAGTATTTTGGGTGTTTCCCAAAACCTTTGTAGCTAAAGTGGTATTTCGTACATATCAACGAGCCAGATGCTCACCACACATAAAACAGCAGTGCTTAATTTAACGAATTGCGTTCCTTCAGGCACAGAAGGCTGATTGTCAAACATCTATTTTTACTATCGTTACTGTCTCATGAAGTGTGGCTGGGTTGTGGAGAGCAATGAAGATTCAAACATTTTTTTAATTGTTTATTTAACCCTCCTGTTGTGTTCCGGGTCAAAAATGACCAGTCATTAGAAATGAATGGGTGAGACTACAATTAGTGTAGAAAAATTGAGTTCAGGCACATGCCCATTCATCAGATGGACACACTTCCTCTCTCAAACCCCCACATGCATGTGTGTTTGAACACACACACACACACCCACACACACACACACACCCACACCCACACCCACACCCACACCCACACCCACACCCACACACCCAGACCCACACACCCACACCCACAGCTCTGGTATATAAAGCTTCTTTGAGGCCTTGCTCACAATTCTTTCTGTGGCAGCACAATGACCAAATGATATACTGTATGTGAGGCTCTTGATCATATCTTTGAGGAGGAGAGAGGCCAAGGAGGAGGAGGAGGAGAGGCCAGGAGGAGGAGAGGCCAGGAAACTGACAGTGAAGTAGTCTGATAAATAGCACAATATGTTTCCACTGAATATTTGTTATAGTCAAAATAATCCATGCATTATGCTTTTTTTTTCTATCTCAAAAACGAGTTTATGGCTTTC
This sequence comes from Oncorhynchus mykiss, assembly GCF_013265735.2. Taxonomy (NCBI): domain Eukaryota; kingdom Metazoa; phylum Chordata; class Actinopteri; order Salmoniformes; family Salmonidae; genus Oncorhynchus; species Oncorhynchus mykiss. The sequence goes on along the minus strand of NC_048586.1, from coordinate 21,835,621 downwards.
AGGCCATAAATAGCAAATAGAAACTTGTAATGTTCACAAAAAGATCTAACACAACATTATATATATGTGTATATGTATATATAATCAGATATATTGGGGCAGTCAATTTGGACCGGGTACACAGAATGAATTAACATGAAACGAACACAACAGGAGGGTTGAACTTTATTTAACTAGGCAAGTCAGTTAAGAACAAATTCTTATTTACAATGAAGGCCTACACCGGCCAAACAAGAATGACACTGGGCCAATTGTGCACCGACCTGGTTGTGATACAGCCTGGATTTGAACCAAGGTGTCTGTAGTGACGTCTCTAGCACTGAGATGCAGTGCCTTAGACCACTGCGCCACTTGGAAGCCACTTAACATACCAAGGTTTTGGGAAAATCACCCCAAGACAATAAGTCACTTTAGAAAGGTAGTCATATTGAGGCTCTGTAGAAAGGTCACATAGAGGCACACAGGAGATTCATTCCCTCAGGGTTACATTACGCTACATAGGCCAAAACCTAGCTTTATCTGTTGGCTTTCCAGGCCACCAGTGCTGGTTTCACCATCTCTCTGTCTAGTGTGAAAATGAAAGTGAACAGCAGTACAGCCTAATTATTGTGTGAGGCATGGTGCTCAGCAACCAAGAGGAAATAGGAGAGATGAAGAAGATGTAGAAGAGGGGGAGAGGGTGACTAGCTGAGGGTGGGGCAGTGGGGGTCAGGGAATGGAGAGGGAAAGAAGGTGGGCAGGGGAAACAAGAGGGACAAGAGCACTGAGGAGAATGATTACCAGAGAGCCAAGTCTACGTCCAAGAGGCTCCCAAATACTGTAGCGTCTACCCCCAAGCCATAAGACACAGGTGAGGGTAGCGTGTCACCTTAGCTAGGGTAGTGTGTGGAGGGGATATAGAGATATATTTGGAAATGTTTGCTACAAACGATTAATTGCAAAGAGAACCATGTCAATAAATCATGTTTACTTTGCCCCCATTTCAGAGTTCGTGGTCAGAATAATAGATGTTTGAGGCAAAGTGGCATCAGTAGAGAAGCATCAACAATTTCTCCAAGACTTGTCTATACTGTACATGTGTGACACAAACACAGATATTGTTTAACTTTCTTGTGGCATTTTTTACGCAATCTTCAATGTTCTGAGGGCTTTGAAGCATAATTATTCTCCAAACAAGTTTCCAGAAAGTCTTCAATATGCCATTTTTTTGTAGTGTATGTCCTCCACATGCAAAGAGTGTACGTTTTACCAATGAGAACTCCTGACATACGTTGCTTGATTGTAAATGCACATATACAGTGGGGTCCAAATGATTGAGACCCTTGAAAAAGATGAGCAAATATGACTGTATAAAATAAATAATTAAAATACTAAGCTATATTGTATGAAAAAAATTATATCATTTTATACCAATACAATTGCTCGGAGAAGCTAAAAGGTAGGGGTTTCAATACCTTTCAACATCTCACCTTGTGATGATAATGGCACTGAGCCTTTTTCTAAAATGTTTTATGAGTTAGAGAACACACAACATTCTGTATAGACCATTCTTCCATAGAGAATCCTTCCAGATCCTTGATATCCTTAGTCTACTCTTATGGACTGCCCTCTTCAATTCAAACTACAGGTTTTTAATGGGTTTCAAGTCTGCAGACTGAGATGGCCATTGCAAAATGTACATTTTGGAGCCAATTATACATTTTGTTAGGATGGGGGAGGGTGATGTGTGCTTGGGGTTATTGTCCTGCTGGTAGATCCACTTGTGGCCAAGTTTCGTAACTACTAGGTTTTTGGCTAAAATGTCCTGGTACTGGGTAAAAATAATGATGCCGTTGACCTTAACAAGGGCCCCAGGACAAGTGGAAGCAAAATAGCCCCATGACATCAAAGATCCACCGGCCCAGACGGAATCTCTAGCCTCATCCTCAGAGCATGCGTAGGCCAGCTGGCTGGTGTGTTTACATATTCAATCTTTCCCTATCCCAGTCTGTTGTCGCCACGTTTCAAGATGGCCACCATTGTTAATGTACCCAAGAATGCAAAGGTAACTGAACTAAATGACTCACTTCTGTCATCATGAAGTGCCTTGAGAGTCTGGTCAAGGATCATATCACCTCCACCTTACCTGCCACCCTAAACCCACTTCAATTTGCTTACTGCCCCAATAAGTCCACAGACGATGCAATCGCCATCACACTGCACACTGCCCTGTCCCATCTGGACAAGAAGAACACCTATGTAAGAATTCTGTTCATCGACTACAGCTCAGCATTCCACACCAAAGTACCCTCCAAGCTCATCATTAAGCTTGAGGCCCTGGGTATCAACCCTTGCCCTGTGCAATTGGGTTCTGGACTTCCTGACGGGCTGCCCCCAGGTGGTGAAGGTAGGAAACAACATCTCCACTTCGCTGATCCTCAACACTGGGGCCCCACAAGGTTGCATGCTCACCCATGACTAAGTGGCCATGCACGCCTCCAATTCCATCATGAAGTTTGCAGACGACACAACAGTAATAGGCTTGATTACCAACAACGACGAGACAGCCTACAGGGAGGAGGTGAGGGCTCTCAGAGTGTGGTGTCAGGAATATAACTTCTCACTCAACGTCAACAAAACAAAGGAGATGATCGTTTACTTCAGAAAACAGCAGATGGAGCACCCTCCTATCCACATCGACTGGAGAGCAGTGGAGAAGGTGGAACGGTGTAAGTTCCTCGGCGTACACATCACGCACAAACTGAAATGGTCCACCCATGCAGACAGTGTGGTGAAGGTGGCGCACCAGCACCTCTTCAACCTCAGGAGGCTGAAGAAATGTGGCTTGTCACCTAAAACCCTCAAACTTTTACAGATGTATAATTGAGAGTATCCTGTTGGGCTGTATCACCGCCTGGTACGGTAACTGCACCACCCACAACTGCAGGGCTCTCCAGAGGGTGGTGCGATCTGTACAACGCATCACCGGGGACAAACTACTTGCCCTCCAGGACACCTACAGCACCCGATGTCACAGGAAGGCCAAAAAGGTCATCAAGGACAACAACCACCCGAGGCCCTACCTGTTTACCCCACTACCATCCAGAAGGCGAGGTCAGTACAGGTGCATCCAAGCTGGGACCAAGAGACAGAAGTTGTTTTTCAATCTCAAGGCTACTGTTAAACAGTCATCACTAGCACAGAGAGGCTGCTGCCTTACATACAGACTTGAAGAATCATTGGCCACTTTAATAAATGGAACACTAGTCACTTTAATAATGCCACTTTATTAATTTTTACATATCTTGCATTACTCATCTCATATGTACAGTGCCTTGCGAAAGTATTCGGCCCCCTTGAACTTTGCGAACTTTTGCCACATTTCAGGCTTCAAACATAAAGATATAAAACTATATTTGTTTGTGAAGAATCAACAACAAGTGGGACACAATCATGCAGTGGAACGACATTTATTGGATATTTCAAACTTTTTTAACAAATCAAAAACTGAAAAATTGGGCGTGCAAAATTATTCAGCCCCTTTACTTTCAGTGCAGCAAACTCTCTCCAGAAGTTCAGTGAGGATCTCTGAATGATCCAATGTTGACCTAAATGACTAATGATGATAAATACAATCCACCTGTGTGTAATCAAGTCTCCGTATAAATGCACCTGCACTGTGATAGTCTCAGAGGTCCGTTAAAAGCGCAGAGAGCATCATGAAGAACAAGGAACACACCAGGCAGGTCCGAGATACTGTTGTGAAGAAGTTTAAAGCCGGATTTGGATACAAAAAGATTTCCCAAGCTTTAAACATCCCAAGGAGCATTGTGCAAGCGATAATATTGAAATGGAAGGAGTATCAGACCACTGCAAATCTACCAAGACCTGGCCGTCCCTCTAAACTTTCAGCTCATACAAGGAGAAGACTGATCAGAGATGCAGCCAAGAGGCCCATGATCACTCTGGATGAACTGCAGAGATCTACAGCTGAGGTGGGAGACTCTGTCCATAGGACAACAATCAGTCGTATATTGCACAAATCTGGCCTTTATGGAAGAGTGGCAAGAAGAAAGCCATTTCTTAAAGATATCCATAAAAAGTGTTGTTTAAAGTTTGCCACAAGCCACCTGGGAGACACACCAAACATGTGGAAGAAGGTGCACTGGTCAGATGAAACCAAAATTGATATTTTTGGCAACAATGCAAAATGTTATGTTTGGCGTAAAAGCAACACAGCTGAACACACCATCCCCACTGTCAAACATGGTGGTGGCAGCATCATGGTTTGGGCCTGCTTTTCTTCAGCAGGGACAGGGAAGATGGTTAAAATTGATGGGAAGATGGATGGAGCCAAATACAGGACCATTCTGGAAGAAAACCTGATGGAGTCTGCAAAAGACCTGAGACTGGGACGGAGATTTGTCTTCCAACAAGACAATGATCCAAAACATAAAGCAAAATCTACAATGGAATGGTTCAAAAATAAACATATCCAGGTGTTAGAATGGCCAAGTCAAAGTCCAGACCTGAATCCAATCGAGAATCTGTGGAAAGAACTGAAAACTGCTGTTCACAAATGCTCTCCATCCAACCTCACTGAGCTCGAGCTGTTTTGCAAGGAGGAATGGGACAAAATGTCACTCTCTCGATGTGCAAAACTGATAGAGACATACCCCAAGCGACTTACAGCTGTAATCGCAGCAAAAGGTGGCGCTACAAAGTATTAACTTAAGGGGGCTGAATAATTTTGCACGCGCAATTTTTCAGTTTTTGATTTGTTAAAAAAGTTTGAAATATCCAATAAATGTCGTTCCACTTCATGATTGTGTCCCACTTGTTGTTGATTCTTCACAAAAAAATACAGTTTTATATCTTTATGTTTGAAGCCTGAAATGTGGCAAAAGGTCGCAAAGTTCAAGGGGGCCGAATACTTTCGCAAGGCACTGTATATACTGTATTCTATATTATCTATTGCATCTTAGCCTATGCCGCTCTGTCATTGTTCATTCATATATTTTTATGTGTCTATTGGGAATCGAACCCACCACCCTGGCGTTGCAAGTGCTCTATGCTTTACAAACTGAGACACACGATACCACAGTATTAAGACATTTTAGCTAAAAACCTAGTGGCCTCTGCTAGTAGGCTGAAACTTGTCCACAAGTGAATCTTCCAGCAAGACAATATCTCCAAGCACACATCAACATCCACAAAGAAATGGTTAATTGGCCACAGAATCTACATTTTACAATGGACAGCTCAGTCTCCAGACTTGAAACCCAATGAAGAGCTGTGGTTTGGGAATTGAAGAGGGCAATTCATAAGCACAGACAAAGGATATCAAGGATCTGGAAGGATTGCTCCCAATGTGTTCTCCAACTCATAAAACATTTTAGAAAATGGCTGTGCTGTTATCCTCGCATGGCGAGGTATTGAAAACTATTGAAAACAAACATTTTGACCCCTACCTTTTTGAGAAAAAAGTATTACATCTTAAACAAAATCTCTTTCTCTGAGCAATATAATTTCCCTATTTTTTGGCAAATAGAATATAGCTCACTATTTAAATTATTTAATTCATACAGATATATTTGATAATCTTTATCAATGGTGTCCATAATTCTGGGCCCCACTGTTTGTGTCAATGCAGGAAGTAAACTGAAATTCTCAAACTGATAAGTAGAAGATTAATGTTTTAATTTTGAATTCGCATCACTTCCTGAATTGACTGCTTTCATTTCGAATGGAATGAAAGTTTAAATGAGTCAGCCTTATAGGGTTTCACTATACGATTAAACTGACCTTTTGCAATTACATTAATCACAGCACAAATTACAGCACACATTCAAATATGTGTAATCCTCCGATGTCCTTCAACATTGGAATCCGACTTCTGTCAATTCTTTACAAGAATGAGGTAATGTCAACCAATGTTAACTCAGCTCTTAGAGGGGCATAGAGTAAGCAGGCTAATGATCTGCTCAGATTGACATTTGATTGTTACTGAGTAGGGTTGCAAAATTCCAGGAACTTTCAATAAATTCCCTGGTTTTCCCAAAATCCCGGTTGGAGGACTCCCAATATCATGATCGAATGAACAGGAAATCTGGAATCTTTCCACTCTCAATATATGTTCACTAAAATACCTGCTTCATCCGTCAAGACAATGTTCTAAGTCCCTAATTATATAAAAGCCCAGGGCATGCTTGAATATTCCATCTCCCTCCATATAAAGTCATTTAATAAGCAATGTTGCACAGAAATCAGTCTGATCGAAATCTGTAGTAATTACTGTCCGCGCTGCAGAGTTTGTCCAGTTTTCTTCAAAAGGCTATATCAATATCACATTACATTGCTTATACAGAGGATGGACCACTATTTGAGGAATGTGCAAAAGGAAAGACATTTAAATTGTCCAGGTCAGTGGTTCCCAACCTTTTTCAGTTACTGGACCACAAACTGACTTTTGCTCTGCCTGGAATACCCCTAAAGTACCCCTTGTGCATTTTACCAGTAGGCCTATGGTCTCATGAGTCTTTTCAAGTACCCCCTGGGGATAAGCCAAGTACCCCCAGGGGTCCTAGTAAGCCCTGGTTGGGAATCAATGGTCTAGGTTAAGGTCCAGGGCACTAATGTTTTTGTGCCAACTCCAAAGTGTTGTAGCCTTTAGGTTAAAAAAAAGTATTGTGCAATGAAGGCCAATCTTTCATGGCTAAAGCAATTGTTGTGTTACATTCAATTGTTCTGTAGTTCCTCCAAATTGTAATTGTGTCACTTTCAAAAGTAATCTCAGTAGCAAAAAAAACACAAACATTTGAGTTATTGTACAGTAAACTTCCCTTAAAGTCCTTGAGATAATGAAAGGAGGAACAATTCTCCCAGCACTGGCACTGAAGTCACCCTTGAATCGTAGTTGCTGCTGTAAATTCAATGTTTTTATCTGACTTTATCAGTGATGTAAAATCTCTGAGAAACTCTTGGAGTTGCCAACGGCAATTAGCTCCCAGATTAGTCCGCTGGAACGTGCTTTGGTTTGGCATTCTGCCGCAGCGCATGGGAAATAAAGAATAGAGCGGATCATCAAATACTAGGTGAATATCAATGAATGGACCAAATTGACCTCGTCCCCAGCTCCCTGATGCAATTATTTACTATTCACATCAATTATTGCTAACAGACGACACTAATGATTTTGAGCGAAAGTTGGCGATGGCTGCCCTTCTAGAGATCAATGCTACTTAAAGAGGAGTCACAGCGCACACAACACTTGCCATCTTTCAGGGTGTTTCTATCTGGATTTGACCCAGAACCGCATTGAGCAATTATAGCACGCTTTTGACGCAGCATCTTTAAGTCATTTATGTGTGTGTGTGTGTGTGTGTGTGTGTGTGTGTGTGTGTGTGTGTGTGTGTGTGTGTGTGTGTGCGCGCGCGTGCGTGTTTCCGTCCGTGCGTGCGTGCGTGTTTCCGTGCGTGCGTGTGTGTTTGCGTGTTTCCGTGCGTGCATGCGTGTATGTATGTATGTATGCCCAACTTTGGGACTAGTTGTGAATGGATAAACAAAGGTTTATCCCTCATACAATTTGATACTTGCTAAATAATAGTGGAAAGACTACTGAAAATAGAGGGCTACATACTTGTTTTCCTACTGATGTAACTTCTCACCCATCAAGTATGGCTGAAAACACTCTCTCTTTGCTCACAGACTATGTGATTGACATTTTGATGAAGAATTTTCCTTTTGGGAAAGAAGATTCCATGGTTCCAGCCAGTGAGGCAGAGGCTAAGAGAGGAGGAATGAAGCTGAGTAATAGATCACTGCGTGATTATTGATCATTGCCCATACTGTATTATGCATTACCTTTTGAGATATGATAGAACTCCAAAACCCAGCTCCAAAACCCAGGGGGCAAGCGCCAGAACCGTCTCCTAAAGTTGATTCAGCTGCGGAATCGGGGCACCACCAGTACAGAGCTTGCTCAGGAATGGCAGCAGGCAGGTGTGAGTTAATCTGCACGCACAATAAGGCAAAGACTTTTGGAGGATGGCCTGGTGTCAAGAAGGGCAGCAAAGAAGCCAGGGACAGGCAATAGACAAGGCAAGGCAGGCAGAGGTCAGTAAACCAGAGGTGGGGCAATGGTACCAGGCGGCAGGCAGGCTCAGGGTAAGGTAGAGGTTGTTAATCCAGAGTGGGGCATAGGTACCGGTCGGCAGGCAGAGTGGTCAGGCAGGCGTGCTCGGGAGTCAGGACAGGCAAGGGACAAAACCAGGAGGGCGAGAAAAGAGAGACTCGAAAAAGCAGGAGCTGAGACACAGGTTGACTGGAACAAACAAGCCGAACTAGCAACAGACAAACAGAGAACACAGGTTTAAATACACAAGGGATAATGGAGAAGATGGGCGACACCTGGAGGGGGTTGGAGACAATCACAAAGATCAGGATGTGACAAAAGAATGCAATCTTTCAGTTAACATGCTAATAGAGGTAAAGTGCCTTGCAAAAGTATTCATCCCCCTCTGCGCTTTTCCTATTTTGTTGCATTACAACCTGTAATTTAAATTGATTTTTGGGGGATTTCATGCAAACATTAAATAGTCCAGATTGGTGTGAAATGAAGAAAATAACAGGTTTAAAAACATGTTAAACTGAAAAGTGTGCATGCATATGTATTCACCCCCTTTGCTATGAAGCCCCTAAATAAGATCTGGTGCAACCGATTACCTTCAGAAGTCACATAATTAGTTAAATAAAGTCCACCTGTGTGCAATCTAAGTGTCACATGATCTCAGTGTATATATACACCTGTTTTGAAAGGCCCAGAGTCTGCAACACCACTAAGCAAGGGGCACCACCAAGCAAGCGGCACCATGAAGATCAAGAAGCTCTCCAAACAGGTCAGGGACAACGTTGTGGAGAAGAACAGATCAGGGTTGGCTTATAAAAAAATATCTGAGACTTTGAACAACCCACAGAGCACCATCAAATCCATTATAAAAAATGGAAATAATATGGCACCACAACACACCTGCCAAGCCCACCAAAACATCATGGACCAGGCAAGGAGGGCATTAATCAAAGAGACCAAAGATAACCCTTAAGGAGCTGCAAAGCTCCACAGCGGAGATTGGAATATCTGTCCATAGGACCACTTTAAGCCATACACTCCACAGAGTAGGGCTTTATGTAAAGAGTGGCCAGAAAAAATACATTGCTTAAAGAAAAAAATAAGCAAACACGTGTGGGAGACTCCCCAAACATATGGAAGAAGGAACTCTGGTCAGATAAGACTAAAATTGAGCATTTTGGCCATCAAGGAAAACGCAATGTCTGGCGCAAACCCAACACCTCTCATCACCCCGAGAATATCATCCCCCTCAGTGAAGCGTGGTAGCAGCATCATGCTGTGGGGATGTTTTTCATTGGCAGGGACTGGAAAACTGTCCAGAATTGAAGGAATGATGGATGGAGCTAATTACAGGGAAATTCTTGAGGGAAACCTGTCTTCCAGAGATTTGAGTCTGGGACGGACAATGACCCTAAGCATACTGCTAAAGCAACACTCGAGTGGTTTTTGGGGAAACATTTTTAAATGTCTTGGAATGGCCTAGTCAAAGCCCAGACCTCAATCCAATTGAGAATCTGTGGTATGACTTAAAGATTGCTGTACACCAGTGGAACCCATCCAACTTGAAGGAGCGGGAGCAGTTTTGCCTCCCAGTGGCTAAATGTGCCAAACTTATAGAGACACCCCAAGAAACCTGCAGCTGTAATTTCTGCAAAAGTTCGCTCTACAAAGTATTGACTTTGGGGGGGAGTTATGCACGCTCAAGTTTTCTTTTCTTTTTTTGTCTTATCTCTTGTTTGTTTCACCCCCAAAAATATTTTGCATCTTAATTAAACGTGGTAGGCATGTTGTGTGAATCAAATGATACAACCCCCCCAAAAAATACATTTTAATTCCAGGTTGTAAGGCAACAAAGTAGGAAATGGCCAAGGGGGTGAATACTTTCGCAAGCCACTGTATTTTCAGTTGAAGTCGGAAATTTACATGCACCTAAGTCAAATACATTTATATTCAGATTTTCACAATTCCTGACTTTTAATCCAAGTAAAAATGTACTGTCTTGGGTCAGTTAGGATCACCACTTTATTTTAAGAATGTGAAATGTCAGAATAATAGTAGAGAGAATGATTTATTTCAGCTTTCATTTCTTTCATCACATTCCCAGTGGGTCAGAAGTTTACATACACTCATAGTATTTGGTAGCATTGCCTTAAAATTGTTTAACTTGGGTCAAACATTTTGGGTAGCTTTCCACAAGCTTCTTACAATAAATTGGGTGAATTTCGGCCCATTCCTCCTGACAGAGCTGGTGTAACTGAGTCAGGTTTGTAGGCCTCCTTGCCCACAAATGTTCTATAGGATTGAGGTCAGGGCTTTGTGTTGGCCACTCCAATACCTTGACTCTGTTGTCCTTAAGCCATTTTGCCACAACATTGGAGGTATGCTTGGGGTCATTGTCCATTTGGAAGACACATTTGCAACCAAGCTTTAACTTCCTGACTGATGTCTTGAGATGTTGCTTCAATATATTCACATAATTTCTCAACCTCATGATGCCATCTATTTTGTGAAATTCACCAGTCGCTACTGCAGCAAAGCACCTCCAGAACATGATGCTGCCACACCCGTGCTTCACGGTTGGGATGGTGTTCATCGTCTTGCAAGCGGTAGTCATTATGGCCAAACAGTTCTATTTTTCTTTCATCAGACCAGAGGACATTTTTCCAAAAAGTACGATCTTTGTCGCCATGTGCAGTTGCAAACCGTAGTCTGGCTTTTTTTATGGCGGTTTTGGAGCAGTGACTTCTTCCT